>NC_090392.1:24693815-25304683 GCF_036365525.1 Heterodontus francisci | reverse complement strand
AAACACTCTGACACTCTCTGAAACTCTCTGACGCTCCCTGACATTCTCTGAAACTCTGTGACACTCTTTGACAATCTCTGACACTCACTGACTCTCTCTGAAACTCTCTGACAGTCTCTGAAACTCTCGGAAACTGTCTGACACTCTCTGACAATCTCTGACACTCTCTGAATCTCTCTGAATCACTCTGATACTCTGTGACACTCTCTGAAACTCTCTGACACTCTCTGAAACTTTCTGACACTCTCTGAAACTCTCTGAAGCTCTCTGAAACTCTCTGAAACTCTCTGACACTCTCTGACACTCTCTGACACTCTTTGAAACTCTTTGACACTCTCAGACACTCCCTGACACTCTCTGAAACTCTCTGACACTCTCTGACACCCTCTGAAACTCTTTGACACTCTTTGACAATCTCAGACACTGTCTGACTCCATCTGAAACTCTCTGACACTCTCTGACACTCCCTGACACTGTCTGAAGCTCTCTGACACTCTCTGACACTCTCTGAAACTCTCGGACAATCTCTGACACTCTCAGACACTCTCTGACACTCTCTGACACATTCTGAAACTCTCTGACACAATCTGACACATTCTGAATCTCTCGGACACTCTCTGAATCTCTCTGAAACTCGCCGACACTCTGTGACACTCTCTGAAACTTTCTGGCACTCTCTGACACTCTCTGAAGATCTCTGAAACTCTCTGAAAAAATCTGACACTCTCTGAAACTCTCTGACACTCACTGACACTCTGTGGCACTCACTGACACTCTCTGAAGATCTCTGAAACTCTCTGAAAATCTCTGACACTCTCTGAAACTCTGTGACACTCTCTGAAAAACTCTGACACTCTCTGACACTCTCATGCACACTCAGAAACTGTCAGAAACTCTCAGGCACTCTCTGACACTCTCAGAAATTCTCTGAAACTCTCTGAAACCCTCTGACACTCTCTGACACTCTCTGAAACTCTTTGACACTCATTGACACTCTCAGACACTGTCTGACACTCTCTGAAACTCTCTGACAATCTCTGACACAACCTGACACTCTCTGAAGCTTTCTGAAACTCTCTGACACTCTGTGACATCCTCTGAAACTCTCTGAAACTCTCGGACACTCTCTGAAACTTTCTGACACTCTCTGAAATTCTCTGAAACTCTTTGTAACTCTCTGACACTCTCAGAAGCTCTCTGAAACTCTCTGACACTCTCTGACACTCTCAGAAACTCTCAGACACTCTCAGACACTCTCTGACACTCTCTGACACTATCTGAGACTCTCTGAAACACTCTGACACTCTCTGAAACTCTCTGAAACTCTCTGACACTCTCTGACACTCTCTGAAACTCTCTGACACTCTCTGACACTCTCAGACATTCTCTGACACTCTCTGACACTTTCTGAAACTCTCTGACACTATCTGACACTTTCTGAATCACTTGGACAATCTCTGAATCTCTCTGAAACTCTCCGACACTCTGTGACACTCTCTGAAATTTTCTGGCACTCTCTGACACTCTCTGAAGATCTCTGGCACTCTCTGAAAATCTCTGACACTCTCTGAAACTCTGTGACACTCTCTGAAAGACTCTGACACTCTCTCACACTCTCAGACACTCTCAGCCACTCTCTGACACTTTCTGAAACTCTCTGACACTATCTGACTCTTTCTGAAACTCTCGGACACTCTCGGACACACTCTGCAACTCTATGACACTCTGTAACACTCTCTGACACTCTCTGAATCTCTCTGAAAAGCTCTGACACTCTGTGACACTCTCTGAAACTCTCTGAAACTCCCTGACACTCTCTGACTCTCTCTGAAACTTTCTGACACTCTCTGACACTCTCTGACACTCCCTGACACTCTCTGAAATTCTCTGACACTCTCCGACACTCTCTGAAATTCTTTGACACTCTTTGACAATCTCAGACACTGTCTGACTCTATCTGAAACTGTCTGACACTCTCTGACATTCCCTGACACTGTCTGAAGCTCTCTGACACTCTTTGACACTCTCTGAAACTCTCTGACACTCTCTGACTCTCTCTGAACATCTCTGAAACTCTCTGAAAATCTCTGACACTCTCTGACACTCTGTGACACTCTCAGATACTCTCTGACTCTCTCAGACACACTCCGACACACTCAGAAACTCTCAGAAACTCTCTGGAACTCTCTGACACTCTCAGAAAGTCTCTGAAACTCTCTGACACTCTCTGAAACTCTCTGACACTCTCTGACGCTCCCTGACACTCTCTGAAACTCTGTGACACTCTCCGACACTCTCTGAAATTCTTTGACACTCTTTGACAATCTCAGACACTGTCTGACTCTATCTGAAACTGTCTGACACTCTCTGACACTCCCTGACACTGTCAGAAGCTCTCTGACACTCTTTGACACTCTCTGAAACTCTCTGACACTCTCTGACTCTCTCTGAACATCTCTGAAACTCTCTGAAAATCTCTGACACTCTCTGACACTCTGTGACACTCTCAGATACTCTCTGACTCTCTCAGACACACTCCGACACACTCAGAAACTCTCAGAAACTCTCTGGAACTCTCTGACACTCTCAGAAAGTCTCTGAAACTCTCTGACACTCTCTGAAACTCTCTGACACTCTCTGACGCTTCCTGACACTCTCTGAAACTCTGTGACAATCTTTGACAATCTCTGACACTCTCTGAAACTCTCTGAAACTGTCTGACACTCTCTGACAATCCCTGACACTCTCTGAATATCTCTGAATCACTCTGACACTCTATGACACTCTCTGAAACTCTCTGACACTCTCTGAAACTTTCTGACACTCTCTGAAACTCTCTGAAGCTCTCTTAAACTCTCTGAAACTCTCTGACACTCTCTGACACTCTCTGACACTCTCTGAAACTCTCTGAAACTCTCTGACACTCTCTGACACTCTCTGAAACTCTCTGACAATCTCTGGCACTCTCAGACACTCTCAGACACTCTCTGAAGATCTCTGAAACTCTCTGACACTATCTGACACTTTCTGAATCTCTCGGACACTCTCTGAAGATCTCTGAAACTCTCCGACACTCTGTGACACTCTCTGAAACTTTCTCGCACTCTCTGACACTCTCTGAAGATCTCTGAAACTCTCTGAAAATCTCTGACACTCTCTGAAACTCTGTGACACTCTCTGAAACACTCTGACACTCTCTGACACTCTCCGGCACACTCAGAAGCTGCCAGAAACTCTCAGGCACACTCTGACACTCTCAGAAATTCTCTGAAACCCTCTGACACTCTCTGAAACCCTCTGACACTCTCTGACACTCTCTGACACTCTCTGAAATTCTTTGACACTCATTGACACTCTCAGACACTGTCTGACACTCTCTGAAACTCTCTGAAACTCTCTGAAACTCTCTGACACTCTCTGACACTCCCCGACACCCTCTGAAGCTTTCTGAAACTCTCTGACACTCTCTGACTCTCTCTGAACATCTCTGAAACTCTCTGAAAATCTCTGACACTCTCTGACACTCTGTGACACTCTCAGATACTCTCTGACTCTCTCAGACACACTCCGACACACTCAGAAACTCTCAGAAACTCTCTGGAACTCTCTGACACTCTCTGAAACTCTCTGACACTCTCTGACACTCTCTGAAACTCTCTGACACTCTCTGACGCTCCCTGACACTCTCTGAAACTCTGTGACAATCTTTGACAATCTCTGACACTCTCTGAAACTCTCTGAAACTGTCTGACACTCTCTGACAATCCCTGACACTCTCTGAATCTCTCTGAATCACTCTGACACTCTGTGACACTCTCTGAAACTCTCTGACACTCTCTGAAAATTTCTGACACTCTCTGAAACTCTCTGAAGCTCTCTTAAACTCTCTGAAACTCTCTGACACTCTCTGACACTCTCTGACACTCTCTGAAACACTGTGACAATCTCTGAAACACTCTGACACTCTCTGACACTCTCCGGCACACTCAGAAACTGCCAGAAACTCTCAGGCACTCTCTGACACTCTCAGAAATTCTCTGAAACCCTCTGACACTCTCTGACACCCTCTGACACTCTCTGACACTCTCTGACACTCTCTGAAACTCTTTGACACTCATTGACACTCTCAGACACTGTCTGACACTCTCTGAAACTCTCTGAAACTCTCTGAAACTCTCTGACACTCTCTGACACTCCCTGACACCCTCTGAAGCTTTCTGAAACTCTCTGACACTCTGTGACACCCTCTGAAACTCTCTAAAACTCTCGGACAATCTCTGAATCTTTCTGACACTCCCTGAAACTCTCTGAAACTCTTTGTAACTCTCTGACACTCTCAGAAACTCTCAGAAGCTCTCTGAAACTATCTGACACTCTCTGACACTCTCTGAAACTCTCAGACACTCTCAGACACTCTCTGACACTCTCTGACACTATCTGAGACTCTCTGAAACTCTCTGAAACTCTCTGACACTCTCTGACACTCTCTGAAACTCTCTGACACTCTCTGACACTCTCAGACACCCTCTGACACTCTGTGACACTTTCTGAAACTCTCTGACACTATCTGACTCTTTCTGAAACTCTCGGACACTCTCTGACACACTCTGCAACTCTATGACACTCTGTGACACTCTCTGACCCTCTCTGAATCTCTCTGAAAAGCTCTGACACTCTGTGACACTCTCTGAAACTCTCTGAAACTCCCTGACACTCTCTGACTCTCTCTGAAACTTTCTGACACTCTCTGACACTCTCTGACACTCCCTGACATGCTCTGAAATTCTCTGACACTCTGTGACACTCTCTGAAACTCTCTGAAACTCCCTGACACTCTCTGACACTCTCTGAACATCTCTGATACTCTCTGAATATCTCTGACACTCTCTGACACTCTGTGACACTCTCAGATACTCTCTGACTCTCTCAGACACACTCCGACACTCTCTGAAACTCTCTGTAACTCTCTGACACTCTCAGAAAATCTCTGAAACTGTCTGACACTCTCTGAAACTCTCTGACACTCTCTGACGCTCCCTGACATTCTCTGAAACTCTGTGACACTCTTTGACAATCTCTGACACTCACTGATTCTCTCTGAAACTCTCTGACAGTCTCTGAAACTCTCTGAAACTGTCTGACACTCTCTGACAATCTCTGACACTCTCTGACATACTCTGCAACTCTATGACACTCTGTGACACTCTCTGACACTCTCTGAATCTCTCTGAAAAGCTCTGACATTCTGCGACACTCTCTGAAACTCTCTGAAACTCCCTGACACTCTCTGACTCTCTCCGAGACTTTCTGACACTCTCTGACACTCTCTGACGCTCCCTGACATTCTCTGAAATTCTCTGACACTCTGTGACACTCTCTGAAACTCTCTGAAACTCCCTGACACTCTCTGACTCACTCTGAAACTTTCTGACACTCTCTGACACTCTCTGAACATCTCTGATACTCTCTGAAAATCTCTGACAGTCTCTGACACTCTGTGACACTCTCAGATACTCTCTGACTCTCTCAGACACACTCCAACACACTCAGAAATTCTTTGTAACTCTCTGACACTCTCAGAAAGTCTCTGAAACTCTCTGACACTCTCTGAAACTCTCTGACACTCTCTGACGCTCCCTGACATTCTCTGAAACTCTGTGACACTCTTTGACAATCTCTGACACTCACAGACTCTCTCTGAAACTCTCTGACAGTCTCTGAAACTCTCTGAAACTGTCTGACACTCTCTGACAATCTCTGACACTCTCCGAATCTCTCTGAATCACTCTGACACTCTGTGACACTCTCTGAAACTCTCTGACACTCTCTGAAACTCTCTGACACTCTCTGAAACTCTCTGAAGCTATCTGAAACTCTCTGAAACTCTCTGACACTCTCTGAAACTCTCTGACACTCTCTGACACTCTCTGAAACTCTCTGACAATCTCTGGCACTCTCAGACACTCTCAGACACTCTCTGAAGATCTCTGAAACTCTCTGACACTATCTGACACTTTCTGAATCTCTCTGACACTCTCTGACACTCTCTGAAACTCTGTGAAACTCTCTGAAACACTCTGACACTCTCTGACATTCTCAGACACTCTCTGACAGTATCTGACACTTTCTGAAACTCTCGGACACTCTCTGACATACTCTGCAACTCTGCGTCACTCTGTGAGACTCTCTGACACTCTCTGACACTCTCTGAATCTCTCTGAAACTCTCTGACACTCTGTGACACTCTGTAACTCTCTGAAACTCCCTGACACTATCTGACGCTCTCTGAAACTTTCTGACACTCTCTGACACTCTCTGAACATCTCTGAAAGTCTCTGAAAATCTCTGACACTCTCTGACAATCTGTGACACTCTCAGATACTCTCCGACTCCCGCAGACACACTTCGACACACTCAGAAACACTCAGAAACTCTCTGGCACTCTCTGGCACTCTCTGACACTCTCTGGCACTCTCAGAAACTCTCAGACACTCTCTGACACTCCCCGACACTCTCTGAAACTCTCTGACACTCTCTGAAATTCTTTGACACTCTTTGACAATCTCAGACACTGTCTGACTCTATCTGAAACTCTCTGACACTCCCTGACACTGTCTGAAGCTCTCTGACACTCTTTGACACTCTCTGAAACTCTCTGAAACTCTCTGACACTCTCTGACTCTCTCTGAACATCTCTGAAACTCTCTGAAAATCTCTGACACTCTCTGACACTCTGTGACACTCTCAGATAATCTCTGACTCTCTCAGACACACTCCGACACACTCAGAAACTCTCAGAAACTCTCTGGAACTCTCTGACACTCTCAGAAAGTCTCTGAAACTCTCTGACACTCTCTGAAACTCTCTGACACTCTCTGACGCTCCCTGACACTCTCTGAAACTCTGTGACAATCTTTGACAATCTCTGACACTCTCTGAAACTCTCTGAAACTGTCTGACACTCTCTGACAATCCCTGACACTCTCTGAATCTCTCTGAATCACTCTGCCACTCTGTGACACTCTCTGAAACTCTCTGACACTCTCTGAAACTTTCTGAAACTCTCTGAAACTCTCTGAAGCTCTCTTAAACTCTCTAAAACTCTCGGACAATCTCTGAATGTTTCTGACACTCTCTGAAACTCTCTGAAACTCTTTGTAACTCTCTGACACTCTCAGAAACTCTCAGAAGCTCTCTGAAACTATCTGACACTCTCTGACACTCTCTGAAACTCTCAGACACTCTCAGACACTCTCTGACACTCTCTGACACTATCTGAGACTCTCTGAAACTCTCTGACACTCTCTGAAACTCTCTGAAACTCTCTGACACTCTCTGACACTCTCTGAAACTCTCTGACACTCTCTGACACTCTCAGACACTCTCTGACACTCTGTGACACTTTCTGAAACTCTCTGTCACTATCTGACACTTTCTGAATCTCTCGTACACTCTCGGAATCTCTCTGAAACTCTCCTACACTCTGTGACACTCTGTGAAATTTTCTGGCACTCTCTGACACTCTCTGAAGATCTCTGGCACTCTCTGAAAATCTCTGACACTCTCTGAAACTCTGTGACAATCTCTGAAAGACTCTGACACTCTCTCACACTCTCAGACACTCTCGGACACTCTCTGACACTTTCTGAAACTCTCTGACACTATCTGACTCTTTCTGAAATTCTCGGACACTCTCTGACACACTCTGCAACTCTATGACACTCTGTGACACTCTCTGACACTCTCTGAATCTCTCTGAAAAGCTCTGACATTCTGTGACACTCTCTGAAACTCTCTGAAACTCCCTGACACTCTCTGACACTCTCTGAAACTTTCTGACACTCTCTGACACTCTCTGACACTCCCTGACATTCTCTGAAATTCTCTGACACACTGTGACACTCTCTGAAACTCTCTGAAACTCCCTGACACTCTCTGACTCTCTCTGAAACTTTCTGACACTCTCTGACACTCTCTGAACATCTCTGATACTCTCTGAATATCTCTGACACTCTCTGACACTCTGTGACACTCTCAGATACTCTCTGACTCTCTCAGACACACTCCGACACACTCAGAAACTCTCTGTAACTCTCTGACACTCTCAGAAAGTCTCTGAAACTGTCTGACACTCTCTGAAACTCTCTGACACTCTCTGACGCTCCCTGACATTCTCTGAAACTCTGTGACACTCTTTGACAATCTCTGACACTCACTGACTCTCTCTGAAACTCTCTGACAGTCTCTGAAACTCTCTGAAACTGTCTGACACTCTCTGACAATCTCTGACACTCTCTGACACACTCTGCAAATCTATGACACTCTGTGACACTCTGTGACACTCTCTGACACTCTCTGAATCTCTCTGAAAAGCTCTGACACTCTGTGACACTCTCTGAAACTCTCTGAAACTCCCTGACACTCTCTGACTCTCTCCGAAACTTTCTGACACTCTCTGACACTCTCTGACACTCCCTGACATTCTCTGAAATTCTCTGACACTCTGTGACACTCTCTGAAACTCTCTGAAACTCCCTGACACTCTCTGACTCTCTCTGAAACTTTCTGACACTCTCTGACACTCTCTGAACATCTCTGATACTCTCTGAAAATCTCTGACACTCTCTGACACTCTGTGACACTCTCAGATACTCTCTGACTCTCTCAGACACACTCCAACACACTCAGAAACTCTCTGTAACTCTCTGACACTCTCAGAAAGTCTCTGAAACTCTCTGACACTCTCTGAAACTCTCTGACACTCTCTGACGCTCCCTGACATTCTCTGAAACTCTGTGACACTCTTTGACAATCTCTGACACTCACAGACTCTCTCTGAAACTCTCTGACAGTCTCTGAAACTCTCTGAAACTGTCTGACACTCTCTGACAATCTCTGACACTTTCCGAATCTCTCTGAATCACTCTGACACTCTGTGACACTCTCTGAAACTCTCTGACACTCTCTGAAACTTTCTGACACTCTCTGAAACTCTCTGAAGCTCTCTGAAACTCTCTGAAAATCTCTGACACTCTCTGACACTCTGTGACACTCTCAGATACTCTCTGACTCTCTCAGACACACTCCGACACACTCAGAAACTCTCAGAAACTCTCTGGAACTCTCTGACACTCTCAGAAAGTCTCTGAAACTCTCTGACACTCTCTGAAACTCTCTGACACTCTCTGACGCTCCCTGACACTCTCTGAAACTCTGTGACAATCTTTGACAATCTCTGACACTCTCTGAAACTCTCTGAAACTGTCTGACACTCTCTGACAATCCCTGACACTCTCTGAATCTCTCTGAATCACTCTGACACTCTGTGACACTCTCTGAAACTCTCTGAAACTTTCTGACACTCTCTGAAACTCTCTGAAGCTCTCTTAAACTCTCTAAAACTCTCGGACAATCTCTGAATCTTTCTGACACTCTCTGAAACTCTCTGAAACTCTTTGTAACTCTCTGACACTCTCAGAAACTCTGAGAAGCTCTCTGAAACTATCTGACACTCTCTGACACTCTCTGAAACTCTCAGACACTCTCAGACACTCTCTGACACTCTCTGACACTATCTGAGACTCTCTGAAACTCTCTGACACTCTCTGAAACTCTCTGAAACTCTCTGACACTCTCTGACACTCTCTGAAACTCTCTGACACTCTCTGACACTCTCAGACACTCTCTGACACTCTGTGACACTTTCTGAAACTCTCTGTCACTATCTGACACTTTCTGAATCTCTCGTACACTCTCGGAATCTCTCTGAAACTCTCCGACACTCTGTGACACTCTCTGAAATTTTCTGGCACTCTATGACACTCTCTGAAGATCTCTGGCACTCTCTGAAAATCTCTGACACTCTCTGAAAATCTGTGACAATCTCTGAAAGACTCTGACACTCTCTCACACTCTCAGACACTCTCGGACACTCTCTGACACTTTCTGAAACTCTCTGACACTATCTGACTCTTTCTGAAACTCTCGGACACTCTCTGACACACTCTGCAACTCTATGACACTCTGTGACACTCTCTGACACTCTCTGAATCTCTCTGAAAAGCTCTGACATTCTGTGACACTCTCTGAAACTCTCTGAAACTCCCTGACACTCTCTGACTCTCTCTGAAACTTTCTGACACTCTCTGACACTCTCTGACACTCCCTGACATTCTCTGAAATTCTCTGACACACTGTGACACTCTCTGAAACTCTCTGAAACTCCCTGACACTCTCTGACACTCTCTGAAACTTTCTGACACTCTCTGACACTCTCTGAACATCTCTGATACTCTCTGAATATCTCTGACACTCTCTGACACTCTGTGACACTCTCAGATACTCTCTGACTCTCTCAGACACACTCCGACACACTCAGAAACTCTCTGTAACTCTCTGACACTCTCAGAAAATCTCTGAAACTGTCTGACACTCTCTGAAACTCTCTGACACTCTCTGACGCTCCCTGACATTCTCTGAAACTCTGTGACACTCTTTGACAATCTCTGACACTCACTGACTCTCTCTGAAACTCTCTGACAGTCTCTGAAACTCTCTGAAACTGTCTGACACTCTCTGACAATCTCTGACACTCTCTGACACACTCTGCAAATCTATGACACTCTGTGACACTCTCTGACACTCTCTGAATCTCTCTGAAAAGCTCTGACACTCTGCGACACTCTCTGAAACTCTCTGAAACTCCCTGACACTCTCTGACTCTCTCCGAAACTTTCTGACACTCTCTGACACTCTCTGACACTCCCTGACATTTTCTGAAATTCTCTGACACTCTGTGACACTCTCTGAAACTCTCTGAAACTCCCTGACACTCTCTGACTCTCTCTGAAACTTTCTGACACTCTCTGACACTCTCTGCACATCTCTGATACTCTCTGAAAATCTCTGACACTCTCTGACACTCTGTGACACTCTCAGATACTCTCTGACTCTCTCAGACACACTCCAACACACTCAGAAACTCTCTGTAACTCTCTGACACTCTCAGAAAGTCTCTGAAACTCTCTGAAACTCTCTGACACTCTTTGACAATCTCTGACACTCACAGACTCTCTCTGAAACTCTCTGACAGTCTCTGAAACTCTCTGAAACTGTCTGACACTCTCTGACAATCTCTGACACTCTCCGAATCTCTCTGAATCACTCTGACACTCTGTGACACTCTCTGAAACTCTCTGACACTCTCTGAAACTTTCTGACACTCTCTGAAACTCTCTGAAGCTCTCTGAAACTCTCTGAAACTCTCTGACACTCTCTGAATCTCTCTGAAACTCTCTGAAACTCTCTGACACTCTCTGACACTCTCTGAAACTCTCTGACAATCTCTGGCACTCTCAGACAGTCTCAGACACTCTCTGAAGATCTCTGAAACTCTCTGACACTATCTGACACTTTCTGAATCTCTCTGACACTCTCTGAAACTCTGTGAAACTCTCTGAAACACTCTGACACTCTCTGACATTCTCAGACACTCTCTGACAGTATCTGACACTTTCTGAAACTCTCGGACACTCTCTGACATACTCTGCAACTCTGCGTCACTCTGTGAGACTCTCTGACACTCTCTGACACTCTCTGAATCTCTCTGAAACTCTCTGACACTCTGTGACACTCTGTAACTCTCTGAAACTCCCTGACACTCTCTGACACTCTCTGAAACTTTCTGACACTCTCTGACACTCTCTGAACATCTCTGAAACTCTCTGAAAATCTTTGACACTCTCTGACAATCTGTGACACTCTCAGATACTCTCCGACTCCCGCAGACACACTTCGACACCCTCGGAAACACTCAGAAACTCTCTGGCACTCTCTGGCACTCTCTGACACTCTCTGGCACTCTCAGAAACTCTCAGACACTCTCTGAAGATCTCTGAAACTCTCTGACACCCTCTGAAACTCTTTGACACTCTTTGACAATCTCAGACACTGTCTGACTCTATCTGAAATTCTCTGACACTCCCTGACACTGTCTGAAGCTCTCGTACACTCTCTGACACTCTCTGAAACTCTCTGAAACTCTCTGACGCTCTCTGACACTCTCTGAAACTCTCGGACAATCTCTGACACTCTCAGACACTCTCTGACACTCTCTGACACATTCTGAAACTCTCTGACACAATCTGACACTTTCTGAATCTCTCGGACACTCTCTGAATCTCTCTGAAACTCGCCGACACTCTGTGACACTCTCTGAAACTTTCTGGCACTCTCTGACACTCTCTGAAGATCTCTGAAACTCTCTGAAAATCTCTGACACTCTCTGAAACTCTCTGACACTCACTGACACTCTGTGGCACTCACTGACACTCTCTGAAGATCTCTGAAACTCTCTGAAAATCTCTGACACTCTCTGAAACTCTGTGACACTCTCTGAAACACTCTGACACTCTCTGACACTCTCCGGCACACTCAGAAACTGTCAGAAACTCTCAGGCACTCTCTGACACTCTCATAAATTCTTTGAAACTCTCTGACACTCTCTGAAACCCTCTGACACTCTCTGACACTCTCTGAAACTCTTTGACACTCATTGACACTCTCAGACACTGTCTGACACTCTCTGAAACTCTCTGAAACTCTCTGACACTCTCTGACACTCCCTGACACTCTCTGAAGCTTTCTGAAACTCTCTGACACTCTGTGACACCCTCTGGAACTCTCTGAAACTCTCGGACACTCTCTGAAACTTTCTGACACTCTCTGAAACTCTCTGAAACTCTTTGTAACTCTCTGACACTCTCAGAAACTCTCAGAAGCTCTCTGAAACTCTCTGACACTCTCTGACACTCTCAGAAACTTTCAGACACTCTCAAACACTCTCTGACACTCTCTGGCACTATCTGAGACTCTCTGAAACACTCTGACACTCTCTGAAACTCTCTGAAACTCTCTGACACTCTCTGACACTCTCTGAAACTCTCTGACACTCTCTCACACTCTCAGACACGCTCAGACACTCTCTGACACTTTCTGAAACTCTCTGACACTATCTGATTCTTTCTGAAACTCTCGGACACTCTCTGACACACTCTGCAACTCTATGACACTCTGTGACACTCTCTGACACTCTCTGAATCTCTCTGAAAAGCTCTGACACTCTGTGACACTCTCCGAAACTCTCTGAAACTCCCTGACACTCTCTGACTCTCTCTGAAACTTTCTGACACTCTCTGACACTCTCTGACACTCCCTGACACTCTCTGAAACTCTCTGACACTCTCTGACACTCTCTGAAACTTTTTGACACTTTTTGACAATCTCAGACACTGTCCGACTCTATCTGAAACTCTCTGACACTCTCTGACACTCCCTGACACTGTCTGAAGCTCCCTGACACTCTCTGACACTCTCTGAAACTCTCTGAAACTCTCTGACACTGTCTGACACTCTCAGACACTCTCAGACGCTCTCTGAATATCTCTGAAACTCTCTGACACTATCTGACACTTTCTGAATCTCTCGGACACTCTCTGAATCTCTCTGAAACTCTCCGACACTCTGTGACACTCTCTGAAACTTTCTCTCACTCTCTGACAATCTCTGAAGATCTCTGAAACTCTCTGAAAATCTCTGACACTCTCTGAAACTCTGTCAAACTGTCTGAAACACTCTGACACTCTCTGACATTCTCAGACACCCTCTGACACTCTCTGACACTTTCTGAAACTCTCTGACAGTATCTGACACTTTCTGAAACTCTCGGACACTCTCTGACACACTCTGCAACTCTGTGTCACTCTGTGACACTCTCTGACACTCTCTGACACTCTCTGAATCTCTCTGAAACTCACTGACACTCTATGACACTCTGTAACTCTCTGAAACACCCTGACACTCTCTGACACTCTCTGAAACTTTCTGACACTCTCTGACACTCTCTGAACATCTCTGAAACTCTCTGAAAATCTCTGACACTCTCTGAAACTCTGTGACACTCTCAGATACTCTCTGACTCCCGCAGACACACTTCGACACACTCAGAAACTCTCAGAAACTCTCTGGCACTCTCTGACACTCTCAGAAACTCTCTGAAACTCTTTGACACGCTCTGAAGCTCTCTGACACTCTCTGACACTCTCTGACACTATCTGAGACTCTCTGAAACTCTCTTACACTCTCTGATACTCTCTGAAACTCTCTGACACTCTCTGACACTCTCTGAAACTCTCTGACACTCACTGACACTCTGTGGCACTCACTGACACTCTCTGAAGATCTCTGAAACTCTTGAAAATCTCTGACACTCTCTGAAACTCTTTGACACTCTCTGAAACACTCTGCAACTCTATGACACTCTGTGACACTCTCTGACACTCTCTGAATCTCTCTGAAAAGCTCTGACACTCTGTGACACTCTCCGAAACTCTCTGAAACTCCCTGACACTCTCTGACTCTCTCTGAAACTTTCTGACACTCTCTGACACTCTCTGACACTCCCTGACACTCTCTGAAACTCTCTGACACTCTCTGACACTCTCTGAATCTCTCTGAAAAGCTCTGACACTCTGTGACACTCTCTGAAATTCTCTGAAGATCTCTGAAACTCTCTGACAATATCTGACACTTTCTGAATCTCTCGGACACTCTCTGAATCTCTATGAAACTCTCCGACACTCTGTGACAATTTCTGAAACTCTCTGACAGTATCTGACACTTTCTGAAACTCTCGGACACTCTCTGACACACTCTGACACTCTCTGACACTTTCTGAAACTCTCTGACAGTATCTGACACTTTCTGAAACTCTCGGACACTCTCTGACACACTCTGCAACTCTGTGTCACTCTGTGACACTCTCTGACACTCTGTGACACTCTCAGATATTCTCTGACTCCCGCAGACACACTTCGACACACTCAGAAACTTTCAGAAACTCTCTGGCACTCTCTGACACTCTCAGAAACTCTCCGAATCTCTTTGACACTCTCTGAAACTCTCTGACACTCTCTGACACTCTCTGACACTCTCTGAATCTCTTTGACACTCTTTGACACTCTGTGACACTGTCTGACTCTCTCTGAAACTCTCTGACACTCTGTGACACTCTCTGAAACTCTCTGACACTCTCTGAGACTCTCTGAAACTCTCTGCAACTCTCTGACACTCTCTGAAACTCTCTGAAACTCTCTGACAATCTCTGACACTCTCAGACAGTCTCTGACACTCTCTGACACTTTCTGAAACTCTCTGACACTATCTGACACTTTCTGAATCTCTCGGACACTCTCTGAAGATCTCTGAAGATCTCTGAAACTCTCTGAAAATCTCTGACACTCTCTGAAACTTTCTGCCACTCACTGACACTCTGTGGCACTCACTGACACTCTCTGAAGATCTCTGAAACTCTTGAAAATCTCTGACACTCTCTGAAACTCTTTGACACTCTCTGAAACACTCTGACACTCTCTGACACTCTCCGGCACACTCAGAAACTGTCAGAAACTCTCAGGCACTCTCTGACACTCTCAGAAATTCTCTGAAACTCTCTGACACTCTCTGAAACCCTCTGACACTCTCTGACACTCTCTGACCCTCTCTGAAACTCTTTGACACTCTTTGACACTCTCAGACACTTTCTGACTCTCTCTGAAACACTCTGAAACTCTCTGACACTCTCTGACATTCCCTGACACTCTCTGAAGTTTTCTGAAACTCTCTGACACTCTGTTACACCCTCTGAAACTCTCTGAAACTCTCGGACACTCTCTGAAACTTTCTGACACTCTCTGAAACTCTCTGAAACTCTTTGTAACTCTCTGAAACTCTCAGAAACTCTCAGAAGCTCTCTGAAACTCTCTGACACTCTCTGAAACTCTCAGACACTCTCAGACACTCTCTGACACTCTCTGACACTATCTGAGACTCTCTGAAACTCTCCGACACTCTCTGAAACTCTCCTAAACTCTCTGACACTCTCTGACACTCTCTGAAACTCTCTGACAATCTCTGACACTCTCAGACACTCTCTGACACTCTGTGACACTTTCTGAAACTCTCTGAAACTATCTGACATTTTCTGAATCTCTCGGACACTCTCTGAATCTCTCTGAAACTCTCCGTCACTCTGTGACATCTCTGACACTTTCTGAAACTCTCTGACAGTATTTGACACTTTCTGAAACTCTCGGACACTCTCTGACACACTCTGCAACTCTGTGTCACTCTGTGACACTCTCTGACACTCTCTGAATCTCTCTGAAACTCTCTGACACTCTGTGACACTCTGTAACTCTCTGAAACTCCCTGACACTCTCTGACACTCTCTGAAACTTTCTGACACTCTCTGAAACTCTCTGAACATCTCTGAAACTCGCTGAAAATCTCTGACACTCTCTGACACTCTGTGACACTCTCAGATACTCTCTGACCCCCGCAGACACACTTCGACACACTCAGAAACTCTCAGAAACTCTCTGGCTCTCTCTGACACACTCAGAAACTCTCTGAAACTCTCTGAAACTCTCTGAAACTCTCCGACACTCACTGAAACTCTTTGACACTCTTTGACACGCTCAGACACTGTCTGACTCTCTCTGAAACTCTCTGACACTCCCTGACACTCCCTGAAACTCTCTGAAACTCTCTGACACTCTCTGACACTCTCTGAAACTCTTCGACACACTTCGACTATCTCAGACACTGTCTGACTCTATCTGAAACACTCTGACACTCCCAGACACTTTCTGAAGCTCTCTGACACTCTCTGACAATCTCTGAAACTCTCAGACACTCTCAGACACTCTCTGACACTCTCTGACACTATCTGAGACTCTCTGAAACTCTCTGACACTCTCTGAAACTCTCTGAAACTCTCGGACACTCTCTGACACACTCTGACACTCTCTGACACTTTCTGAAACTCTCTGACAGTATCTGACACTTTCTGAAACTCTCGGACACTCTCTGACACACTCTGCAACTCTGTGTCACTCTGTGACACTCTCTGACACTCTGTGACACTGTCAGATATTCTCTGACTCCCGCAGACACACTTCGACACACTCAGAAACTTTCAGAAACTCTCTGGCACTCTCTGACACTCTCAGAAACTCTCCGAATCTCTTTGACACTCTCTGAAACTCTCTGACACTCTCTGACACTCTCTGACACTCTCTGAATCTCTTTGACACTCTTTGACACTCTGTGACACTGTCTGACTCTCTCTGAAACTCTCTGACACTCTGTGACACTCTCTGAAACTCTCTGACACTCTCTGAGACTCTCTGAAACTCTCTGCAACTCTCTGACACTCTCTGAAACTCTCTGAAACTCTCTGACAATCTCTGACACTCTCAGACAGTCTCTGACACTCTCTGACACTTTCTGAAACTCTCTGACACTATCTGACACTTTCTGAATCTCTCGGACACTCTCTGAAGATCTCTGAAGATCTCTGAAACTCTCTGAAAATCTCTGACACTCTCTGAAACTTTCTGCCACTCACTGACACTCTGTGGCACTCACTGACACTCTCTGAAGATCTCTGAAACTCTTGAAAATCTCTGACACTCTCTGAAACTCTTTGACACTCTCTGAAACACTCTGACACTCTCTGACACTCTCCGGCACACTCAGAAACTGTCAGAAACTCTCAGGCACTCTCTGACACTCTCAGAAATTCTCTGAAACTCTCTGACACTCTCTGAAACCCTCTGACACTCTCTGACACTCTCTGACCCTCTCTGAAACTCTTTGACACTCTTTGACACTCTCAGACACTTTCTGACTCTCTCTGAAACACTCTGAAACTCTCTGACACTCTCTGACATTCCCTGACACTCTCTGAAGTTTTCTGAAACTCTCTGACACTCTGTTACACCCTCTGAAACTCTCTGAAACTCTCGGACACTCTCTGAAACTTTCTGACACTCTCTGAAACTCTCTGAAACTCTTTGTAACTCTCTGAAACTCTCAGAAACTCTCAGAAGCTCTCTGAAACTCTCTGACACTCTCTGAAACTCTCAGACACTCTCAGACACTCTCTGACACTCTCTGACACTATCTGAGACTCTCTGAAACTCTCCGACACTCTCTGAAACTCTCCTAAACTCTCTGACACTCTCTGACACTCTCTGAAACTCTCTGACAATCTCTGACACTCTCAGACACTCTCTGACACTCTGTGACACTTTCTGAAACTCTCTGAAACTATCTGACATTTTCTGAATCTCTCGGACACTCTCTGAATCTCTCTGAAACTCTCCGACACTCTGTGACATCTCTGACACTTTCTGAAACTCTCTGACAGTATTTGACACTTTCTGAAACTCTCGGACACTCTCTGACACACTCTGCAACTCTGTGTCACTCTGTGACACTCTCTGACACTCTCTGAATCTCTCTGAAACTCTCTGACACTCTGTGACACTCTGTAACTCTCTGAAACTCCCTGACACTCTCTGACACTCTCTGAAACTTTCTGACACTCTCTGAAACTCTCTGAACATCTCTGAAACTCGCTGAAAATCTCTGACACTCTCTGACACTCTGTGACACTCTCAGATACTCTCTGACCCCCGCAGACACACTTCGACACACTCAGAAACTCTCAGAAACTCTCTGGCTCTCTCTGACACACTCAGAAACTCTCTGAAACTCTCTGAAACTCTCTGAAACTCTCCGACACTCACTGAAACTCTTTGACACTCTTTGACACGCTCAGACACTGTCTGACTCTCTCTGAAACTCTCTGACACTCCCTGACACTCCCTGAAACTCTCTGAAACTCTCTGACACTCTCTGACACTCTCTGAAACTCTTCGACACACTTCGACTATCTCAGACACTGTCTGACTCTATCTGAAACACTCTGACACTCCCAGACACTTTCTGAAGCTCTCTGACACTCTCTGACAATCTCTGAAACTCTCAGACACTCTCAGACACTCTCTGACACTCTCTGACACTATCTGAGACTCTCTGAAACTCTCTGACACTCTCTGAAACTCTCTGAAACTCTCTGACACTCTCTGACACTCTCTGAAACTCTCTGACACTCTCTGACACTCTCAGACACTCTCTGACACTATCTGACACTTTCTGAATCTCTCGGACACTCTCTGAATCTCTCTGAAACTCTCCGACACTCTGTGACACTCTCTGAAACTTTCTGGCACTCTCTGACACTCTCTGAAGATCTCTGGCACTCTCTGAAAATCTCTGACACTCTCTGAAACTCTGTGACACTCTCTGAAAGACTCTGACACTTTCTCACACTCTCAGACACTCTCTGACACTCTCTGACACTTTCTGAAACTCTCTGACACTATCTGACTCTTTCTGAAACTCTCGGACACTCTCTGACACACTCTGCAACTCTATGACACTCTGTGACACTCTCTGACCCTCTCTGAATCTCTCTGAAAAGCTGTGACACTCTGTGACACTCTCTGAAACTCTCTGAAACTCTCTGACACTCTCTGACACTCTCTGAAACTTTCTGACACTCTCTGACACTCTCTGAACATCTCTGAAACTCTCTGAAAATCTCTGACACTCTCTGACACACTGTGACACTCTCAGATACTCTCTGTCTCTCTCAGACACACTCCGACACACTCAGAAACTCTCCGAAACTCTCTGGAACTCTCTGACACTCTCAGAAAGTCTCTGAAACACTCTGAAACTCTCTGAAACTCTCTGATACTCTGTGACGCTCTCTGAAACTCTCTGAAACTCTGTGGCAATCTTTGACACTCTCTGAAACTCTCTGAATCACTCTGACACTCTGTGACACTCTCTGAAACTCTCTGACACTCTCTGAAACTCTCTGACACTCTCTGAAACTCTCTGAAGCTCTCTGAAACTCTCTGAAACTCTCTGACACTCTCTGAAACTCTCTGAAACTCTCTGACACTCTCTGGCACTCTCAGACACTCTCAGACACTCTCTGAAGATCTCTGAAACTCTCTGACACTATCTGAATTTTTCTGAATCTCTCGGACACTCTCTGAATCTCTCTGAAACTCTCCGGCACTCTGTGACACTCTCTGAAACTTTCTCGCACTCTCTGACACTCTCTGAAGATCTCTGAAACTCTCTGAAACTCTCTGACACTCTCTGAAACTCTCTGAAACTCTCTGACAATCTCTGCACTCTCAGACACTCTCAGACACTCTCTGAAGATCTCTGAAACTCTCTGACAATATCTGCCACTTTCTGAATCTCTCGGACACTCTCTGACTCTCTCTGAAACTCTCCGACACTCTGTGACACTCTCTGAAACTTTCTCGCACTCTCTGACACTCTCTGAAGATCTCTGACACCCTCTGACATTCTCAGACACTCTCTGACACTCTCTGACACTTTCTGAAACTCTCTGACAGTATCTGACACTTTCTGAAACTCTCGGACACTCTCTGACACACTCTGCAACTCTGTGTCACTCTGTGACACTCTGTGACACTCTCTGACGCTCTCTGAATCTCATTGTAACTCTCTGAAGCTCCCTGACACTCTCTGAAACTCTCTGACACTCTCTGACACTCTCTGAAACTCTCTGACAATCTCTGACACTCTGAGACACTCTCAGACACTCTCAGACACTCTCTGAAGATCTCTGAAACTCTCTGACACTATCTGACACTTTCTGAATCTCTCGGACACTCCATGAAACTCTCTGAAACTCTCCGACACTCTGTGACACTCTCTGAAACTTTCTCGCACTCTCTGACACTCTCTGAAGATCTCTGACACTCTCTGACATTCTCAGACACTCTCTGACACTCTCTGACACTTTCTGAAACTCTCTGACAGTATCTGACACTTTCTGAAACTCTCGGACACTCTCTGATACACTCTGCAACTCTGTATCACTCTGTGACACTCTCTGACACTCTGTGACACTCTCAGATATTCTCTGACTCCCGCAGTCACACTTCGACACACTCAGAAACTCTCAGAAACTCTCTGGCACTCTCTGACACTCTCAGAAACTCTCTGAATCTCTTTGACACTCTTTGACACTCTCAGACACTGTCTGACTCTCTCTGAAACTCTCTGACACTCCATCACACTCTCTGAAACTCTCTGACACTCTATGACAATCTCAGACACTGTCTGACTCCATCTCAAACTCTCTGACACTCCCTGACACTGTCTGAAGCTCTCTGACACTCTCCGACAATCTCTGAAACTCTCTGAAACTCTCTGACACTCTCTGAAACTCTCTGAAACTCTCTGACAATCACTGACACTCTCAGACACTCTCTGACACTCTCTGACACTTTCTGAAACTCTCTGACACTATCTGACACTTTCTGAATCTCTCGGACACTCTCTGACACTCTCTGAAGATCTCTGAAACTCTCTGAAAATCTCTGACACTCTCTGAAACTCTCTGACACTCACTGACACTCTGTGGCACTCACTGACACTCTCTGAAGATCTCTGAAACTCTCTGAAAATCTCTGACACTCTCTGAAACTCTGTGACACTCTCTGAAACACTCTGACACTCTCTGACACTCTCCGGCACACTCAGAAACTGTCAGAAACTCTCAGGCACTCTCTGACACTCTCCGAAATTCTCTGAAAGTCTCTGACACTCTCTGAAAGCCTCTGACACTCTCTGACTCTCTCTGAAACTCTTTGACACTCTTTGACACCCTCAGACACTGTCTGACTCTCTCTGAAACTCTCTGATACTGTCTGACACTCTCTGAAACTCCCTGACACACTCTGAAGTTTACAGAAACTCTGACACTCTGTGACACCCTCTGAAACTCTCTGAAACCCTCGGACACTCTCTGAAAATTTCTGATACTCTCTGAAAGTCTCTGAAAATCTTTGTAACTCTCTGACACTCTCAGAAAATCTCAGAAGCTCTCTGAAACTCTCTGACACTCTCTGACACTCTCTGACACTCTCCGACACTATCTGAGACTCTCTGAAACTCTCTGACACTCTCTGACACTCTCTGAAACTCTCTGAAACTCTCTGACACTCTCTGACACTCTCTGAAACTCTCCGACACTCTCTGACACTCTCTGACACTCTGTGACACTTTCTGAAACTCTCTGACACTATCTGACATGTTTTGAATCTCTCGGACACTCTCTGAATCTCTCTGAAACTCTCCGACACTCTATGACACTCGCTGAAACTTTCTGGCACTCTCTGACACTCTCTGAAGATCTCTGGCACTCTCTGAAAATCTCTGACACTCTCTGAAACTCTGTGACACTCTCTGAAAGACTCTGACACTCTCTGGCACTCTCAGACACTCTCTGACACTCTCTGACACTTTCTGAAATTCTCTGACACTATGTGACTCTTTCTGACACTCTCGGACACTCTCTGACACACTCTGCAATTCTATGACACTCTGTGACACTCTCTGAAACTCTCTGAATCTCTCTGAAAAGCTCTGACACTCTGTGACACTCTCTGAAATTCTCTGAAGATCTCTGAAACTCTCTGACAATATCTGACACTTTCTGAATCTCTCGGACACTCTATGAAACTCTCTGATACTCTCCGACACTCTGTGACACTCTCTGAAACTTTCTCGCACTCTCTGACACTCTCTGAAGATCTCTGACACTCTCTGACATTCTCAGACACTCTCTGACACTCTCTGACACTTTCTGAAACTCTCTGACAGTATCTGACACTTTCTGAAACTCTCGGACACTCTCTGACACACTCTGCAACTCTGTGTCACTCTGTGACACTCTCTGACACTCTGTGACACTCTCAGATATTCTCTGACTCCCGCAGACACACTTCGACACACTCAGAAACTCTCAGAAACTCTCTGGCACTCTCTGACACTCTCAGAAACTCTCCGAATCTCTTTGACACTCTCTGAAACTCTCTGACACTCTCTGACACTCTCTGACACTCTCTGAATCTCTTTGACACTCTTTGACACTCTGTGACACTGTCTGACTCTCTCTGAAACTCTCTGACACTCTGTGACACTCTCTGAAACTCTCTGACACTCTCTGAGACTCTCTGAAACTCTCTGCAACTCTCTGACACTCTCTGAAACTCTCTGAAACTCTCTGACAATCTCTGACACTCTCAGACACTCTCTGACACTCTCTGACACTTTCTGAAACTCTCTGACACTATCTGACACTTTCTGAATCTCTCGGACACTCTCTGAAGATCTCTGAAGATCTCTGAAACTCTCTGAAAATCTCTGACACTCTCTGAAACTCTCTGCCACTCACTGACACTCTGTGGCACTCACTGACACTCTCTGAAGATCTCTGAAACTCTCTGAAAATCTCTGACACTCTCTGAAACTCTGTGACACTCTCTGAAACACTCTGACACTCTCTGACACTCTCCGGCACACTCAGAAACTGTCAGAAACTCTCAGGCACTCTCTGACACTCTCAGAAATTCTCTGAAACTCTCTGACACTCTCTGAAACCCTCTGACACTCTCTTGCTCTCTCTGAAACTCTTTGACACTCTTTGACACCCTCAGACACTGTCTGACTCGCTCTGAAACTCTCTGATACTGTCTGACACTCTATGAAACTCCCTGACACCCTCTGAAGTTTTCAGAAACTCTGACACTCTGTGACACCCTCTGAAACTCTCTGAAACTCTCGGACACTCTCTGAAAATTTCTGACACTCTCTGAAAGTCTCTGAAAATCTTTGTAACTCTCTGACACTCTCAGAAACTCTCAGAAGCTCTCTGAAACTCTCTGACACTCTCTGAAACTCTCAGACACTCTCTGACACTCTCCGACACTATATGAGACTCTCTGAAACTCTCTGACACTCTCTGACACTCTCTGAAACTCTCTGAAACTCTCTGATACTCTCTGACACTCTCTGAAACTCTCCGACACTCTCTGACACTCTCAGACACTCTCTGACACTCTGTGACACTTTCTGAAACTCTCTGACACTATCTGACACTTTCTGAATCTCTCGGACAATCTCTGAATCTCTCTGAAACTCTCTGACACTCTCTGACACTCCCTGACACCCTCTGAAGCTTTCTGAAACTCTCTGACACTCTGTGACACCCTCTGAAACTCTCTAAAACTCTCGGACAATCTCTGAATCTTTCTGACACTCTCTGAAACTCTCTGAAACTCTTTGTAACTCTCTGACACTCTCAGAAACTATCAGAAGCTCTCTGAAACTCTCTGAGACTCTCTGACCCTCTCTGAAACTCTCAGACACTCTCAGACACTCTCTGACACTCTCTGACACTCTCAGACACTCTCTGACACTCTGTGACACTTTCTGAAACTCTCTGACATTATCTGACACTTTCTGAATCTCTCGTACACTCTCGGAATCTCTCTGAAACTCTCCGACACTCTGTGACGCTCTCTGAAATTTTCTGGCACTCTCTGACACTCTCTGAAGATCTCTGGCACTCTCTGAAAATCTCTGACACTCTCTGAAACTCTGTGACACTCTCTGAAAGACTCTGACACTCTCTGGCACTCTCAGACACTCTCTGACACTCTCTGACACTTTCTGAAACTCTCTGACACTATCTGACTCTTTCTGAAACTGTCGGACACTCTCTGACACACTCTGCAACTCTATGACACTCTGTGACACTCTCTGACAATCTCTGAATCTCTCTGAAAAGCTCTGACACTCTGTGACACTCTCTGAAATTCTCTGAAACTCCCTGACACTCTCTGACTCTCACTGAAACTTTCTGACACTCTCTGACACTCTCTGAACATCTCTGAAACTCTCTGAAACTCTCGGACACTCTCTGACACTCCCTGATACTGTCTGAAACTCTCTGACACTCTCTGACACTCTCTGAAACTCTTTGACACTCTTTGACAATCTCAGAAACTCCCTGACTCTATCTGAAACTCTCTGACACTCTCTGACACTCCCTGACACTCTCTGAAGCTCTCTGACACTCTCTGAAACTCTCTGACAATGTATGACACTCTCAGACACTCTCTGACACTCTCTGACATTTTCTGAAACTCTCTGACACAATCTGACACTTTCTGAATCTCTCGGACACTCTCTGAATCTCTCTGAAACTCTCCGACACTCTGTGACACTCTCTGAAACTTTCTGGCACTCTCTGACACTCTCTGAAGATCTCTGAAACTCTCTGACACTCTCTGACACTCTCTGAAACTCTCTGAAGCTCTCTGACACTCTCTGACACGCTCTGAAACTCTCTGACAATCTCTGGCACTCTCAGACACTCTCAGACACTCTCTGAAGATCTCTGAATCTCTCTGACACTATCTGACACTTTCTGAATCTCTCGGACACTCTCTGAATCTCTCTGAAACTCTCTGACACTCTGTGACACTCTCTGAAACTTTCTCGCACTCTCTGACACTCTCTGAAGATCTCTGAACCTCTCTGAAAATCTCTGACACTATCAGAAACTCTGTGAAACTCTCTGAAACACTCTGACACTCTCTGACATTCTCAGACACTGTCTGACACTCTCTAACATTTTCTGAAACTCTCTGACACTATCTGACACTTTCTGAAACTCTTGGACACTCTCTGACACACTCTGCAACTCTGTGTCACTCTGTGGCACTCTCTGACACTCTCTGACACTCTCTGAATCTCTCTGAAACTCGCTGACACTCTGTGACACTCTCTGTAACTCTCTGAAACTCCCTGACACTCTCTGACACTCTCTGAAACTTTCTGACACTCTCTGACACTCACTGAGCATCTCTGAAACTCTCTGAAACTCTCTGACACTCTCTGACACTCTGTGACACTCTCAGATAATCTCTGACTCCCGCTGACACACTTCGACACACTCAGAAACTCTCAGAAACTCTCTGGCACTCTCTGACTCTCTCAGAATGTCTCTGAAACTCTCTGACACTCTCTGAAACTCTCTGACACTCTCTGACACTCACAGAAACTCTTTGAAACTCTTTGACACTCTCAGACACTGTCTGACTCTCTCTGAAACTCTCTGACACTCTCTGACACTCCCTGACACTCTCTGAAACTCTCTGACACTCTCTGACACTCTCTGAAACTCTTTCCACTTTTTGACAATCTCAGACACTGCTGACTCTATCTGAAACTCTCTGACACTCTCTGACACTCCCTGACACTGTCTGAAGCTCTCTGACACTCTCTTACACTCTCTGACACTCTCTGAAACTCTCTGACAATCTCTGACACTCTCAGACACTCTCTGACACTCTCTGACACTTTCTGAAACTCTCTGACACCATCTGACACTTTCTGAATCTCTCGGACACTCTCTGATTATCTATGAAACTCTCCGACACTCTCTGAAGCTCTCTGAAAATCTCTGACAGTCTCAGAAAGTCTCTGAAACTCTTTGACACTCTCTGAAACTCTTTGACACTCTTTGACAATCTCAGACACTGTCTGACTCCATCTGAAACTCTCTGACACTCCCTGACACTGTCTGAAGCTCTCTGACACTCTCTGACACTCTCTGAAACTCTCTGAAACTCTCTGACACTCTCGGAAACTCTCTGACAATCTCTGACACTCTCAGACACTCTCTGACACTCTCTGACACTTTCTGAAACTCTCTGACACTATCTGACACTTTCTGAATCTCTCGGACACTCTCTGAATCTCTCTGAAACTCTCTGACACTCTGTGACACTCTCTGAAACTTTCTGGCACTCTCTGACACTCTCTGAAGATCTCTGAAACTCTCTGAAAATCTCTGACACTCTCTGAAACTCTCTGACACTCACTGACACTCTGTGGCACTCACTGACAGTCTCCGAAGCTCTCTGACACTCTCTGACACTCTCTGAAACTCTCTGACAATCTATGACACTCTCAGACACTCTCTGACACTCTCTGACATTTTCTGAAACTCTCTGACACAATCTGACACTTTCTGAATCTCTCGGACACTCTCTGAATCTCTCTGAAACTCTCCGACACTCTGACACTCTCTGAAACTTTCTGGCACTCTCTGACACTCTCTGAAGATCTCTGAAACTCTCTGACACTCTCTGACACTCTCTGAAACTCTCTGAAACTCTCTGACACTCTCTGACACGCTCTGAAACTCTCTGACAATCTCTGGCACTCTCTGACACTCTCAGACACCCTCTGAAGATCTCTGAACCTCTCTGAAAATCTCTGACACTATCAGAAACTCTGTGAAACTCTCTGAAACACTCTGACACTCTCTGACATTCTCAGACACTGTCTGACACTCTCTGACATTTTCTGAAAATCTCTGACACTATCTGACACTTTCTGAAACTCTTGGACACTCTCTGACACACTCTGCAACTCTGTGTCACTCTGTGGCACTCTCTGACACTCTCTGACACTCTCTGAATCTCTCTGAAACTCGCTGACACTCTGTGACACTCTCTGTAACTCTCTGAAACTCCCTGACACTCTCTGACACTCTCTGAAACTTTCTGACACTCTCTGACACTCTCTGAGCATCTCTGAAATTCTCTGAAAATCTCTGACACTCTCAGAAACACTCAGAAACTCTCTGAAACTCACTGAAACTCTCTGACACTCTCTGACACTCTCTGACACTCTGTGACACTCTCAGATACTCTCTGACTCCCGCTGACACACTTCGACACACTCAGAAACTCTCAGAAACTCTCTGGCACTCTCTGACTCTCTCAGAAAGTCTCTGAAACTCTCTGACACTCTCTGAAGCTCTCTGACACTCTCTGACACTCTCTGACACTCTCAGAAACTCTTTGAAACTCTTTGACACTCTCAGACACTGTCTGACTCTCTCTGAAACTCTCTGACACTCTCTGACACTCCCTGACACTCTCTGAAACTCTCTGACAATCTCTGACACTCTCTGAAACTCTTTGACACTTTTTGACAATCTCAGACACTGCTGACTCTATCTGAAACTCTCTGACACTCTCTGACACTCCCTGACACTGTCTGAAGCTCTCTGACACTCTCTTACACTCTCTGACACTCTCTGAAACTCTCTGACAATCTCTGACACTCTCAGACACTCTCTGACACTCTCTGACACTTTCTGAAACTCTCTGACACCATCTGACACTTTCTGAATCTCTCGGACACTCTCTGAATCTCTATGAAACTCTCCGACACTCTCTGAAACTCTCTGAAAATCTCTGACAGTCTCAGAAAGTCTCTGAAACTCTTTGACACTCTCTGAAACTCTTTGACACTCTTTGACAATCTCAGACACTGTCTGACTCCATCTGAAACTCTCTGACACTCCCTGACACTGTCTGAAGCTCTCTGACACTCTCTGACACTCTCTGAAACACTCTGAAACTCTCTGACACTCTCTGACACTCTCGGAAACTCTCTGACAATCTCTGACACTCTCAGACACTCTCTGACACTCTCTGACACTTTCTGAAACTCTCTGACACTATCTGACACTTTCTGAATCTCTCGGACACTCTCTGAATCTCTCTTAAACTCTCTGACACTCTGTGACACTCTCTGAAAATTTCTGGCACTCTCTGACACTCTCTGAAGATCTCTGAAACTCTCTGAAAATCTCTGACACTCTCTGAAACTCTCTGACACTCACTGACACTCTGTGGCACTCACTGACAGTCTCTGAAGATCTCTGAAACTCTCTGAAAATCTCTGACACTCTCTGAAACTCTGTGACACTCTCTGAAACACTCTTACTCTCTCTGAAACACTCTGACACTCTCTGACACTCCCTGACACTCTCTGAAACTCTCTGACACACTCTGACACTCTCTGAAACTCTTTGACTCTTTTTGACAATCTCAGACACTGTCTGACTCTATCTGAAACTCTCTGACACTCTCTGACACTCCCGACACTGTCTGAAGCTCTCTGACACTCTCTGAAACTCTCTGAAACTCTCTGACACTCTCTGACACTCTCTGAAACTCTCTGACAATCTCTGACAAAATCAGACACTCTCTGACACTCTCTGACACTTTCTGAACCTCTCTGACACTATCTGACACTTTCTGAATCTCTAGGACACTCTCTGAATCTCTATGAAACTCTCCGACACTCTGTGACAATTTCTGAAACTTTCTGGCACTCTCTGACACTCTCTGAAGATCTCTGAAACTCTCTGAAAATCTCTGACAATCTCTGAAACTCTCTGACACTCTCTGGAACACTCTGACACTCTCTGACATTCTCAGACACTCTCTGACACTCTCTGACACTTTCTGAAACTCTCTGACACTATCTGACACTTTCTGAAACTCTCGGACACTCTCTGACACACTCTGCAACTCTGTGTCACTCTGTGACACTCTCTGACACTCTCTGAATCTCACTGAAACTCTCTGACACTCTGTGACACTCTCTGCAACTCTCTGAAACTCCCTGACACTCTCTGACTCTCTCTGAAACTTTCTGACACTCTCTGACACTCTCTGAACATCTCTGAAACTCTCTGAAAATCTCTGACACTCTCTGACACTCTGTGACACTCTCAGATACTCTCCGAATCCCGCAGACACACTTCGACGCACTCAGAAACTCTCAGAAACTCTCTGGCACTCTCTGACACTCTCTGAAACTCTTTGACACTCTTTGACAATCTCAGACACTGTCTGACTCCATCTGAAACTCTCTGACACTCACTGACACTGTCTGAAGCTCTCTGACACTCTCTGACACTCTCTGAAACTCTCTGAAACTCTCTGACACTCTCTGACACTCTCTGAAACTCTCTGACAATCGCTGACACTCTCAGACACTCTCTGACACTCTCTGACACTCTCTGAAACTCTCTGACAATCTCTGACACTCTCTGACACTCTCTGACACTTTCTGAAACTCTCTGACACAATCTGTCACTTTCTGAATCTCTCGGACACTCTCTGAATCTCTCTGAAACTCTCCGACACTCTGTGACAATCTCTGAAACTTTCTGGCACTCTCTGACACTGTCAGAAGATCTCTGAAACTCTCTGACACTCTCTGACACTCTCTGAAACTCTCTGAAACTCTCTGAAACTCTCTGACACTCTCTGACACTCTCTGAAACTCTCTGACAATCTCTGGCACTCTCAGACACTCTCTGAAGATCACTGAAACTCTCTGACACTATCTGACACTTTCTGATACTCTCGGACACTCTCTGAATCTCTCTGAAACTCTCTGACACTCTGTGACACTCTCTGAAACACTCTGACACTCTCTGACATTCTCAGACACTCTTCGACACTCTCAGACACTTTCTGAAACTCTCTGACACTATCTGACACTTTCTGAAAATCTCGGACACTCTCTGACACACTCTGCAACTCTGTGTCACTCTGTGACACTCTCTGACTCTCTCTGACACTATCTGAATCTCTCTGAAACTCGCTGACACTCTGTGACACTCTCTGTAACTCTCAGAAACTCCCTGACACTCTCTGACACTATCTGAAACTTTCTGACACTCTCTGAAACTCTCTGAACATCTCCTGAAACTCTCTGAAAAGCTCTGACACTCTCTGACACTCTGTGACACTCTCAGATTCTCTCTGACTCCCGCACACACACTTCGACACACTCAGAAACTCTCAGAAACTCTCTGGCACTCTCTGACACTCTCAGAAAGTCTCTGAAACTCTCTGACACTCCCTGACACTCTCTGAAACTCTCTGACACTCTCTGATACTCTCTGAAATTCTTTGACAATTTTTGACCATCTCAGACACTGTCTGACTCTATCTGAAACTCTCTGACACTCTCTGACACTCCCTGACACTGTCTGAAGCTCTCTGACCCTCTCTGACACTCTCTGAAACTCTCTGAAACTCTCTGACACTCTCTGACACTCTCTGAAACTCTCTGACAATCTCTGACACTCTCAGACACTCTCTGACACTCTCTGACACTTTTTGATACTCTCTGACAATATCTGACACTTTCTGAATCTCTCGGGCACTCTCTGAATCTCTATGAAACTCTCCGACACTCTGTGACACTCTCTGAAACGTTCTGGCACTCTCTGACACTCTCTGAAGATCTCTGAAACTCTGTGAAAATCTCTGACACTCTCTGAAACTCTGTGACACTCTCTGAAACACTCTGACACTCTCTGACATTCTCAGACACTCTCTGACACTCTCTGACACTTTCTGAAACTCTCTGACACTATCTGACACTTTCTGAAACTCTCGGACACTCTCTGACACACTCTGCAACTCTGTGTCACTCTGTGACACTCTCTGACACTCTCTGACACTCTCTGAATCTCTCTGAAACTCTCTGACACTCTGTGACACTCTCTGTAACTCTCTGAAACTCCCTGACACTCTCTGACTCTCTCTGAAACTTTCTGACACTCTCTGACACTCTCTGAACATCTCTGAAACTCTCTGAAAATCTCTGACACTCTCTGACACTCTGTGACACTCTCAGATACTCTCCGAATCCCGCAGACACACTTCGACGCACTCAGAAACTCTCAGAAACTCTCTGGCACTCTCTGACACTCTCTGAAACTCTTTGACACTCTTTGACAATCTCAGACACTGTCTGACTCCATCTGAAACTCTCTGACACTCACTGACACTGTCTGAAGCTCTCTGACACTCTCTGACACTCTCTGAAACTCTCTGAAACTCTCTGACACTCTCTGACACTCTCTGAAACTCTCTGACAATCGCTGACACTCTCAGACACTCTCTGACACTCTCTGACACTCTCTGAAACTCTCTGACAATCTCTGACACTCTCTGACACTCTCTGACACTTTCTGAAACTCTCTGACACAATCTGTCACTTTCTGAATCTCTCGGACACTCTCTGAATCTCTCTGAAACTCTCCGACACTCTGTGACAATCTCTGAAACTTTCTGGCACTCTCTGACACTGTCAGAAGATCTCTGAAACTCTCTGACACTCTCTGACACTCTCTGAAACTCTCTGAAACTCTCTGAAACTCTCTGACACTCTCTGACACTCTCTGAAACTCTCTGACAATCTCTGGCACTCTCAGACACTCTCTGAAGATCACTGAAACTCTCTGACACTATCTGACACTTTCTGATACTCTCGGACACTCTCTGAATCTCTCTGAAACTCTCTGACACTCTGTGACACTCTCTGAAACACTCTGACACTCTCTGACATTCTCAGACACTCTTCGACACTCTCAGACACTTTCTGAAACTCTCTGACACTATCTGACACTTTCTGAAAATCTCGGACACTCTCTGACACACTCTGCAACTCTGTGTCACTCTGTGACACTCTCTGACTCTCTCTGACACTATCTGAATCTCTCTGAAACTCGCTGACACTCTGTGACACTCTCTGTAACTCTCAGAAACTCCCTGACACTCTCTGACACTATCTGAAACTTTCTGACACTCTCTGAAACTCTCTGAACATCTCCTGAAACTCTCTGAAAAGCTCTGACACTCTCTGACACTCTGTGACACTCTCAGATTCTCTCTGACTCCCGCACACACACTTCGACACACTCAGAAACTCTCAGAAACTCTCTGGCACTCTCTGACACTCTCAGAAAGTCTCTGAAACTCTCTGACACTCCCTGACACTCTCTGAAACTCTCTGACACTCTCTGATACTCTCTGAAATTCTTTGACAATTTTTGACCATCTCAGACACTGTCTGACTCTATCTGAAACTCTCTGACACTCTCTGACACTCCCTGACACTGTCTGAAGCTCTCTGACACTCTCTGACACTCTCTGAAACTCTCTGAAACTCTCTGACACTCTCTGACACTCTCTGAAACTCTCTGACAATCTCTGACACTCTCAGACACTCTCTGACACTCTCTGACACTTTTTGATACTCTCTGACAATATCTGACACTTTCTGAATCTCTCGGGCACTCTCTGAATCTCTATGAAACTCTCCGACACTCTGTGACACTCTCTGAAACGTTCTGGCACTCTCTGACACTCTCTGAAGATCTCTGAAACTCTGTGAAAATCTCTGACACTCTCTGAAACTCTGTGACACTCTCTGAAACACTCTGACACTCTCTGACATTCTCAGACACTCTCTGACACTCTCTGACACTTTCTGAAACTCTCTGACACTATCTGACACTTTCTGAAACTCTCGGACACTCTCTGACACACTCTGCAACTCTGTGTCACTCTGTGACACTCTCTGACACTCTCTGACACTCTCTGAATCTCTCTGAAACTCTCTGACACTCTGTGACACTCTCTGTAACTCTCTGAAACTCCCTGACACTCTCTGACTCTCTCTGAAACTTTCTGACACTCTCTGACACTCTCTGAACATCTCTGAAACTCTCTGAAAATCTCTGACACTCTCTGACACTCTGTGACACTCTCAGATACTCTCCGACTCCCGCAGACACACTTCGACGCACTCAGAAACTCTCAGAAACTCTCTGGCACTCTCTGACACTCTCAGAAAGTCTCTGAAACTCTCTGACACTCTCTGAAACTCTCTGACACTCTCTGATTCTCTCTGACACTCTCTGAAACTCTTTGACACTCTTTGACACTGTCAGACACTGTCTGACTCTCTCTGATACTCTCTGACACTCTCTGGCACTCTCTGACACTCTCTGAAACTCTTTGACACTCTTTGACACTCTCAGACACTGTCTGACTCTCTCTGATACTCTCTGACACTCTCTGGCACTCTCCGACACTCTCTGAAACTCTTTGACACTCTTTGACAATCTCAGACACTGTCTGACTCTATCTGAAACTCTCTGACACTCCCTGACACTCTCTGAAGCTCTCTGAAACTTTCTGACACTCTCTGAAACTCTCTGAAAATCTCCAAAACTCATTAACACTCTCTGAAACACTCTGAAACTTTCTGACACTCTCTGAAACTCTCTGACGCTCTCAGAAACTCTTTGACACCCGTTGACACTCTCAGACATTTTCTGACTCTCTCTGAAACTCTCTACTATCTCTGACACACTCTGACACTCTCTGAAACTCTCTGATACTCTCTGACACTCTGTGACACTCTCTGAAATTCTCTTAAAGTCTATGACAATCTCTGACACTCTCTGAAAATTTCTGACACTCTCTGAAACACTCTGAAACACTCTGAAGCTCTCTGAAACTCTTTGAAACTCTCTGACAATCTCAGAAAATCTCAGAAACACTCTGAAACTCTCTGACACTCTCTGACACTATGTGACACTCTCTGAAACTCTCTGACACTCTCTGACACACTCCGACAAACTCAGAAACTCTCAGAAACTCTCTGACACTCTCTGACACTCGCTGACTCTCTCTGACTCTCACTGACACTCTCTGATGCTCTCTGACAATCACTGACACTATCTGACAATCTCTGAAACTCTCTGACACTCACTGACACTCTGTGGCGCTCACTGATACTCTCTGAAGATCTCTGAAACTCTCTGAAAATCTCAGAAACTCTCTGAAGCTCTGTGACACTCTCTGAAACACTCTGACACTCTCTGACACTCTCCGACAAGCTCAGAAACTGTCAGAAACTCTCAGGCACTCTCTGACACTCTCAGAAAATCTCTGAAACTCTCTGACACTCTCTGAAACACTCTGAAATTGTCTGACACTCTGTGACTATCTCTGACACTCTGAATCTCTCTGAATCACTCTGACACTCTGTGACACTCTCTGAAACTCTCTGACACTCTCTGAAACTTTCTGACACTCATTGAAACACTCTGAAGCTCTCTGAAACTCTCTGAAACTCTCTGACTCTCTCAGAAACACTCAGAAACTCTCTGAAACTCTCTGAAACTCTCTGACACTCTCTGACACTCTCTGAGACTCTCTGAAACTCTCGGACACTCTCTGAAACTCTCTGAAACTCTCTGAAACTCTCTGACACTCTCTGCAACTGTCTGAAACTCTCTGACAATCTCTGACACTCTCAGACACTCTCTGACACTGTCTGACACTTTCTGAAACTCTCTGACACTATCTGACACTTTCTGAATCTCTCGGACACTCTCTGGAACTCTCTGACACTCTCTGAAACTGTCTGACACTCTGTGACAATCTCTGACACTCTCTGAATCTCTCTGAAGCACTCTGACACTCTGTGACACTCTCTGAAACTCTCTGACACTCTCTGAAACTTTCTGACACTCTCTGAAACTCTCTGAAGCTCTCTGAAACTCTCTGAAACTCTCTGACTCTCTCAGAAACACTCAGAAACTCTCTGAAACTCTCTGAAACTCTCTGACACTCTCTGACACTCTCTGAGACTCTCGGACACTCTCTGACACTCTCTGAAACTCTCTGAAACTCTCTGACACTCACTGACACTGTCTGAAACTCTCTGACAATCTCTGACACTCTCAGACACTCTCTGACACTGTCGGACACTTTCTGAAACTCTCTGACACTATCTGACACTTTCTGAATCTCTCGGACACTCTCTGACACTCTCTGACACTCTCTGAGACTCTCTGAAACTCTCTGACACTGTCTGACAATCTCTGAAACTCTCCGGAACTCTCTGAAACTCTCTGACACTGTCTGAAACTCTCTGACAATCTCTGACACTCTCTGACACTCTCTGAAACTTTCTGAAACTCTCTGACACTATCTGACACTTTCTGAATCTCTCGGACACTCTCTGAATCTCTCTGAAACTCTCCGACACTCTGTGACACTCTCTGAAACTTTCTGGCACTCTCTGACACACTCTGAAGATCTCAGAAACTCTCTGAAAATGTTTGACACTCTCTGAAACTCTGTGACACTCTCTGAAACACTCTGACACTCTCTGACATTCTCAGACACTCTCTGACACTCTCTGACACTTTCTGAAACTCTCGGACACTCTCTGGCACACTCTGCAACTCTGTGTCACTCTGTGACACTCTCTGACACTCTCTGACACTCTCTGACACTCTCTGAATCTCTCTGAAACTATCTGACACTCTGTGACACTCTCTGTAACTCTCTGACACTCTCTGACACTCTGTGACACTCTCAGATACTCTCTGACTCCCGCAGACACACTTCGGCACACTCAGAATCTCTCAGAAACTCTCTGGCACTCTCTGACACTCTCAGAAAGTCTCTGAAGCTCTCTGACACTCTCTGAAACTCTCTGACACTCTCTGACACTCTCTGAAACTCTCTGACACTCTCTGAAACTTTCTGATACTCTCTGAAACTCTCGGAAGCTCTCTGAAACTCTCTGAAACTCTCTGAGACTCGCTGAAACTCTCTGACACTCTCTGACACTCTCTGAAACTCTCTGAAACTCTTTGACACTCTTTGACACTCTCAGACACTGTCTGTCTCTCTCTGAAACTCTCTGACACTCTCTGAAACTCTCTGACACTCTCTGACACTCTCTGACACTCTCTGAAACTCTCTGAAACTCTTTGACACTCTTTGACACTCTCAGACACTGTCTGTCTCTCTCTGAAACTCTCTGACACTCTCTGAAACTCTCTGAAACTGTCTGACACTCTCTGTCACTCTCTGACACTCTCTGAAGCTGCCTGAAACACTCTGACACTCTGTAACACTCTCTGAAACTCTCTGACACTCTCTGAAACTTTCTGACACTCTCTGAAACTCTCTGAAGCTCTCCGACACTCTCTGAAACTCTCTGACACTCTCTGACACTCGCTGAGACTCTCTGACACTCGCTGACAATCTCTGATGCTCTCTGACTCTCACTGTCACTATCTGAAACTCTCTGAAATTCTCTGACTCTCTCTGACACACTCTGAAACTCTTCGACACTCTCTGACACTGTCAGACACTGTCTGACTCTCTCTGAAACTCTCTGACACTCTCTGAATCTCTCTGAAACTGTCTGACACTCTCTAACAATCTCTGACACTCTCTGAATCTCTCTGAAAAACTCTGATTCTCTGTGACACTCTCTGAAACTCTCTGACACTCATTGAAATTTTCTGACACTCTCTGACACTCTCTGAAACTCTCTGAAGCTCTCTGAAATTCTCTGAAACTCTCTGACTCTCTCAGAAACACTCAGTAACTCTCTGAAACTCTCTGACACTCTCTGACACTCTCTGAGACTCTCTGAAACTCTCTGACACTCTCTGACACTCTCTGAGACTCTCTGAAACTCTCTGACACTCTCTGACACTCTCTGAAACTCTCTGAAACTCTCTGACACTCTCTGAGACTCTCTGAAACTCTCTGACACTCTCTGACACTCTCTGAAACTCTCTGGAACTCTTTGACACTCTCTGACACTGTCTGAAACTCTCTGACAATCTCTGACACTCTCAGACACTCTCTGACACTCTCTGACACTTTCTGAAACTCTCTGACACTATCTGACACTTTCTGAATCTCTCGGACACTCTCTGAATCTCTCTGAAACTCTCCGACACTCTATGACACTCTCTGAAACTTTCTTGCACTCTCTGACACTCTCTGAATATCTCTGAAACTCTCTGAAACTCTCTGACACTCTCTGAACCTCTGTGACACTCTCTGAAACAGTATGACACTCTCTGACATTCTCAGACACTCTCTGACACTCTCTGACACTTTCTGAAGCTCTCTGACACTATCTGACACTTTCTGAACCTCTCGGACACTCTCTGGCACACTCTGCAACTCTGTGTCACTCTGTGACTCTCTCTGACACTCTCTGACACTCTCTGAATCTCTCTGAAACTCTCTGACACTCTGTGACACTCTCTGTAACTCTCTGAAACTCTCTGACACTCTCTGACACTCTCTGAAACTTTCTGACACTCTCTGAACATTGCTGAAACTCTGTGTCACTCTGTGACACTCTCTGACACTCTCTGCATCTCTCTGAAACTCTCTGACACTCTGTGACACTCTCTGTAACTCTCTGACACTCTCTGACACTCTGTGACACTCTCAGATACTCTCTGACTCCTGCAGACACACTTCGACACACTCAGAATCTCTCAGAAACTCTCTGGCACTCTCTGACACTCTCAGAAAGTCTCGGAAACTCTCTGACACTCTCTGAAACTCTCTGACACTCTCTGACACTCTCTGACACTCTCTGAAACTCTCTGAAACTCTTTGACACTCTTTGACACTCTCAGACACTGTCTGTCTCTCTCTGAAACTCTCTGACACTCTCTGAAACTCTCTGAAACTGTCTGACACTCTCTGTCACTCTCTGACACTCTCTGAAGCTCTCTGAAACACTCTGACACTCTGTAACACTCTCTGAAACTCTCTGACAAACTCTGAAACTTTCTGACACTCTCTGAAACTCTCTGAAGCTCTCCGACACTCTCTGAAACTCTCTGACACTCTCTGACACTCGCTGAGACTCTCTGACACTCGCAGACAATCTCTGATGCTCTCTGACTCTCACTGTCACTATCTGAAACTCTCTGAAATTCTCTGACTCTCTCTGACACACTCTGAAACTCTTCGCCACTCTCTGACACTGTCAGACACTGTCTGACTCTCTCTGAAACTCTCTGACACTCTCTGAATCTCTCTGAAACTGTCTGACACTCTCTAACAATCTCTGACACTCTCTGAATCTCTCTGAAAAACTCTGACACTCTGTGACACTCTCTGAAACTCTCTGACACTCATTGAAATTTTCTGACACTCTCTGACACTCTCTGAAACTCTCTGAAGCTCTCTGAAATTCTCTGAAACGCTCTGACTCTCTCAGAAACACTCAGAAACTCTCTGAAACTCTCTGACACTCTCTGACACTCTCTGAGACTCTCTGAAACTCTCTGACACTCTCTGACACTCTCTGAGACTCTCTGAAACCCTCTGAAACTCTCTGACACTCTCTGAGACTGTCTGAAACTCTCTGACAATCTCTGACACTCTCAGACTCTCTCGGACACTCTCTGACACTCTCTGAAACTCTCTGGAACTCTTTGACACTCTCTGACACTGTCTGAAACTCTCTGACAATCTCTGACACTCTCAGACACTCTCTGACACTCTATGACACTTTCTGAAACTCTCTGACACTATCTGACACTTTCTGAATCTCTCGGACACTCTCTGAATCTCTCTGAAACTCTCCGTCACTCTATGACACTCTCTGAAACTTTCTGGCACTCTCTGACACTCTCTGAATATCTCTGAAACTCTCTGAAACTGTCTGACACTCTCTGAACCTCTGTGACACTCTCTGAAACAGTCTGACACTCTCTGACATTCTCAGACACTCTCTGACACTCTCTGACACTTTCTGAAGCTCTCTGACACTATCTGACACTTTCTGAACCTCTCGGACACTCTCTGGCACACTCTGAAACTCTGTGTCACTCTGTGACTCTCTCTGACACTCTCTGACACTCTCTGAATCTCTCTGAAACTCTCTGACACTCTGTGACACTCTCTGTAACTCTCTGAAACTCTCTGACACTCACTGACACTCTCTGAAACTTTCTGACACTCTCTGAACATTGCTGAAACTCTGTGTCACTCTGTGTCACTCTGTGACACTCTCTGACACTCTCTGCATCTCTCTGAAACTCTCTGACACTCTGTGACACTCTCTGTAACTCTCTGACACTCTCTGACACTCTGTGACACTCTCAGATACTCTCTGACTCCTGCAGACACACTTCGACACACTCAGAATCTCTCAGAAACTCTCTGGCACTCTCTGACACTCTCAGAAAGTCTCGGAAACTCTCTGACACTCTCTGAAACTCTCTGACACTCTCTGACACTCTCTGACACTCTCTGAAACTCTCTGAAACTCTTTGACACTCTTTGACACTCTCAGACACTGTCTGTCTCTCTCTGAAACTCTCTGACACTCTCTGAAACTCTCTGAAACTGTCTGACACTCTCTGTCACTCTCTGACACTCTCTGAAGCTCTCTGAAACACTCTGACACTCTGTAACACTCTCTGAAACTCTCTGACAAACTCTGAAACTTTCTGACACTCTCTGAAACTCTCTGAAGCTCTCCGACACTCTCTGAAACTCTCTGACACTCTCTGACACTCGCTGAGACTCTCTGACACTCGCAGACAATCTCTGATGCTCTCTGACTCTCACTGTCACTATCTGAAACTCTCTGAAATTCTCTGACTCTCTCTGACACACTCTGAAACTCTTCGACACTCTCTGACACTGTCAGACACTGTCTGACTCTCTCTGAAACTCTCTGACACTCTCTGAATCTCTCTGAAACTGTCTGACACTCTCTAACAATCTCTGACACTCTCTGAATCTCTCTGAAAAACTCTGACACTCTGTGACACTCTCTGAAACTCTCTGACACTCATTGAAACTTTCTGACACTCTCTGACACTCTCTGAAACTCTCTGAGGCTCTCTGAAATTCTCTGAAACGCTCTGACTCTCTCAGAAACACTCAGAAACTCTCTGAAACTCTCTGACACTCTCTGACACTCTCTGAGACTCTCTGAAACTCTCTGACACTCTCTGAGACTCTCTGAAACCCTCTGACACTCTCTGACACTCTCTGAAACTCTCTGAAACTCTCTGACACTCTCTGAGACTGTCTGAAACTCTCTGACAATCTCTGACACTCTCAGACTCTCTCGGACACTCTCTGACACTTTCTGAAACTCTCTGACACTTTCTGAATCTCTTTGACACTATCTGACACTTTCTGAATCTCTCGGACACTCTCTGAAACTCTCTGACACTCTCTGAAACTGTCTGACACTCTGTGACAATCTCTGACACTCTGAATCTCTCTGAAGCACTCTGACACTCTGTGACATTCTCTGAAACTCTCTGAAACTCTCTGACTCTCTCAGAAACACTCAGAAAATCTCTGAAACTCTCTGAAAATCTCTGACACACTCGGACACTCTCTGAGACTCTCTGAAACTCTCTGACACTCTCTGACACTCTCTGAAACTCTCTGGAACTCTCTGAAACTCTCTGACACTGTCTGAAACTCTCTGACAATCTCTGACACTCTCAGACACTCTCTGACACTCTCTGACACTTTCTGAAACTCTCGGACACTATCTGACACTTTCTGAATTTCTCAGACACTCTCTGAAACTCTCTGAAACTCTCTGACTCTCTCAGAAACACTCAGAAAATCTCTGAAACTCTCTGAAACTCTGTGACACTCTCTGACACTCTCTGAAACTCTCTGGAACTCTCTGACACTCTCTGACACTGTCTGAAACTCTCTGACAATCTCTGACACTCTCAGACACTCTCTGACACTCTCTGACACTTTCTGAAACTCTCTGACACTATCTGACACTTTATGAATCTCTCGGACACTCTCTGACACACTCTGCAACTCTGTGTCACTCTGTGACACTCTCTGACACTCTCTGACACTCTCTGAATCTCTCTGAAACTCTCTGACACTCTGTGACACTCTCTGTTACTCTGTGACACTCTCTGAAACTCTGTGTCACTCTGTGACACTCTCTGACACTCTCTGACACTCTCTGAACATCTCTGAAACTCTCTGAAAATCTCTGACACTCTCTGACACTCTGTGACACTCTCAGATACTCTCCGACTCCCGCAGACACACTTCGAAGCACTCAGAAACTCTCAGAAACTCTCTGGCACTCTCTGACACTCTCAGAAAGTCTCTGAAACTCTCTGACACTCTCTGAAACTCTCTGACACTGTCTGATTCTCTCTGACACTCTCTGAAACTCTTTGACACTCTCAGACACTGTCTGACTCTCTCTGATACTCTCTGACACTCTCTGGCACTCCCTGACACTCTCTGAAACTCTCTGACACTCTCCGACACTCTCTGAAACTCTTTGACACTCTTTGACAATCTCAGACACTGTCTGACTCTATCTGAAACTCTCTGACACTCTCTGACACTCCCTGACACTCTCTGAAGCTCTCTGAAACTTTCTGACACTCTCTGAAACTCTCTGAAAATCTCCAAAACTCATTAACACTCTCTGAAACACTCTGAAACTTTCTGACACTCTCTGAAACTCTCTGACGCTCTCAGAAACTCTTTGACACCCTTTGACACTCTCAGACACTTTCTGACTCTCTCTGAAACTCTCTACTATCTATGACACTCTCTGACACTCTCTGAAGCTCTCTGATACTCTCTGACACTCAGTGACACTCTCTGAAATTCTCTTAAAGTCTATGACACTCTCTGAAAATTTCTGACACTCTCTGAAACACTCTGAAACACTCTGAAGCTCTCTGAAACTCTTTGAAACTCTCTGACAATCTCAGAAAATCTCAGAAACACCCTGAAACTCTCTGACTCTCTCTGACACTATGTGACACACTCTGAAACTCTCTGACACTCTCTGACACACTCCGACAAACTCAGAAACTCTCAGAAACTCTCTGACACTCTCTGACACTCGCTGACTCTCTCTGACTCTCACTGACACTCTCTGATACTCTCTGACAATCACTGACACTATCTGACAATCTCTGAAACTCTCTGACACTCACTGACACTCTGTAGCACTCACTGACACTCTCTGAAGATCTCTGAAACTCTCTGAAAATCTCTGAAACTCTCTGAAACTCTGTGAAACTCTCTGAAAAACTCTGACACTCTCTGACACTCTCCGACACGCTCAGAAACTGTCAGAAACTCTCACGCACACTCTGACACTCTCAGAAAATCTCTGAAACTCTCTGACACTCTCTGAAACTCTCTGACACTCTCTGACACTCTCTGACACTCTCTGAAACTCCTTGACACTCTTTGACACTCTCAGACACTGTCTGACTCTCTCTGAAACTCTCTGAAACTCTCTGACACTCTCCGACACTCCCTGACATTCTGTGAAGCTTTCTGAAACTCTCTAAATCTCAGTGACACCCTCTGAGACTCTCTAAAAATCTCTGACAATCTCTGAAACTTTCTGACACACTCTGAAACTCTCTGAAACTCTCTGTAACTCTCTGACACTCTCAGAAACTCTCCGAAGCTCTCTGAAACTCTCTGACACTCTCTGACACTCTCTGAAACTCTCAGACACTCTCTGACACTCTCTGACACTATCTGAGACTCTCTGAAACTCTCTGACACTCTCAGACACTCTCTGACACTCTGTGACACTTTCTGAAACTCTCTGACACTATCTGACACTTTCTGAATCTCTTGGACACTCTCTGAATCTCTCTGAAACTCTCCGACACTCTGTGACACTCTCTGAAACTTTCTGGCACTCTCTGACACTCTCTCAAGATTTCTGACACTCTCTGAAACTCTGTGACACTCTCTGAAAGACTCTGACACTCTCAGACACTCTCTGAACCTCTCTGACAATATCTGACTCTTTCTGAAACTCTCGGAAACTCTCTGACACACTCTGCAACTCTGTGACACTCTCTGACAATCTCTGACACTCTCTGAACATCTCTGAAACTCTCTGAAAATCTCTGACACTCTCTGAAACTCTGTGACAATCTCAGATACTCCCTGACTCTCTCAGACACACTCCGACAAACTCAGAAATTCTCAGAAAATTACTGGAACTCTCTGACAGTCTCAGAAAGTCTCTGAAACTCTCTGACACTCTCTGACACTCTCTGACACTCTCTGAAACTCCTTGACACTCTTTGACACTCTCAGACACTGTCTGACTCTCTCTGAAACTCTCTGAAACTCTCTGACACTCTCCGACACTCCCTGACATTCTGTGAAGCTTTCTGAAACTCTCTAAATCTCAGTGACACCCTCTGAGACTCTCTAAAAATCTCTGACAGTCTCTGAAACTTTCTGACACACTCTGAAACTCTCTGAAACTCTCTGTAACTCTCTGACACTCTCAGAAACTCTCCGAAGCTCTCTGAAACTCTCTGACACTCTCTGACACTCTCTGAAACTCTCAGACACTCTCTGACACTCTCTGACACTATCTGAGACTCTCTGAAACTCTCTGACACTCTCAGACACTCTCTGACACTCTGTGACACTTTCTGAAACTCTCTGACACTATCTGACACTTTCTGAATCTCTTGGACACTCTCTGAATCTCTCTGAAACTCTCCGACACTCTGTGACACTCTCTGAAACTTTCTGGCACTCTCTGACACTCTCTCAAGATTTCTGACACTCTCTGAAACTCTGTGACACTCTCTGAAAGACTCTGACACTCTCAGACACTCTCTGAAACTCTCTGACAATATCTGACTCTTTCTGAAACTCTCGGAAACTCTCTGACACACTCTGCAACTCTGTGACACTCTCTGACAATCTCTGACACTCTCTGAACATCTCTGAAACTCTCTGAAAATCTCTGACACTCTCTGAAACTCTGTGACAATCTCAGATACTCCCTGACTCTCTCAGACACACTCCGACAAACTCAGAAATTCTCAGAAAATTACTGGAACTCTCTGACAGTCTCAGAAAGTCTCTGAAACTCTCTGACACTCTCTGAAACTCTCTGACACTCTCTGGCACTCTCTGAAACTCTGTGACACTCTTTGACACTCTCAGACACTGTCTGACTCTCTCCGAAACTCTCTGACACTCTCTGAAACACTCTGAAATTGTCTGACACTCTGTGACAATCTCTGACACTCTCTGAATCTCTCTGAAGCTCTCTGAAAATCTCTGACACTCTCTGAAACTCTCTGACACTCTCTGAAACACTCTGACACTCTCTGACATTCTCAGACACTCTCTGAAACTCTCTGACACCTTATGAAGCTCTCTGACAATATCTGACACTTCCTGAAACACTCGGACACTCTCTGGCACACTCTGCAACTCTGTGTCACTCTGTGACACTCTCTGAAACTCTGTGACACTCTCTGTAACTCTCTGAAACTCTGTGACACTCTCTGACACTCTCTCAAACTCTCTGACTCTCACTGAAACTCTGTGACACTCTCTGAAACTCTCTGAAACTCTCTGACACTCTCTGAAACTCTCTGACACTATCTGACAATTTCTGAATCTCTCGGACACTCTCTGAATCTCTCTGAAACTCTCCGACACTCTGTGACACTCTCTGAAACTTTCTGGCACTCTCTGACACTCTCTGAATCTCTCTGAAACTCTATGAAAATCTCTGACACTCTCTGAAACTCTGTGACACGCTCTGAAACACTCTGACACTCTCTGATACTCTCTGACAATTTCTGAAACTCTCTGACACTGTCTGACACTTTCTGAAACTCACGGACACTCTCTGACACATTCTGCAACTCTGTGATACTCTGTGACACTCTCTGACACACTCTGAATCTCTCTGAAATTCCCTGACACTCTCTGAAACATTCTGACACTCTCTGACACTCTCTGAACATCTCTGAAACTCTCTGAAAATCTCTGACACTCTCTGACACTCTGTGACACTCTCAGATACTCTCTGACTCTCTCAAACACACTCTGACAAACTCAGAAACTCTCAGAAACTCTCTGGCACTCTCTGAAACTCTCTGAAACTCTCTGACACTCTCTGACACTCTCTGAAACTCTTTGACACTCTTTGACACTCTCAGACACTGTTTGACTCTCTCTGAAAATCTCTGACACTCTCTGAAACTGTTTGACACTCTCTGACACTCTCTGAATCTCTGAAACACTCTGACAGTCTGTGCCACTCTCTGAAATTCTCTGACGCTCTCTGAAACTTTCTAACACGCACTGAAGTCCTCTGAAGCTCTCTGAAACTCTCTGAAACTCTCTGACTCTCTCAGAAACACTCAGAAACTCTCTGAAACTCTCTGAAACTCTCTGACACTCTCTGACATTCTGTGACACTCTCAGATACTCTCTGACTCCCGCAGACACAATTCGACACACTCAAAATCTCTCAGAAACTCTCTGGCACTCTCTGACACTATCAGAAAATCTCTGAAACTCTCTGACACTCTCTGAAACTCTCTGAAACTGTCTGACACTCTCTGTCACTCTCTGGCACTCTCTGAAGCTCTCTGAAACACTCTGACACTCTGTGACACTCTCTGAAACTCTCTGACACTCTTTGAAACTTTCTGACACTCTCTGAAACTCTCTGAAGCTCTCTGAAACTCTCTGAAACGCTCTGACACTCTCCAACACTCTCTGAAATTCTCTGACACTCTCTGACACTCGCTGACACTCTCTGACACTCGTAGACAATCTCTGATACTCTCTGACACTCACTGTCACTATCTGAAACTCTCTGAAACTCTCTGACTCTCTCTGACACTCTCGGACACTCTCTGAAACTCTTCGACACTCTCTGACACTCTCAGACACTGTCTGACTCTCTCTGAAACTCTCTGACACTCTCTGAAACACTCTGACACTCTCTGACATTCTCAGACACTCTCTGACACCTTATGAAGCTCTCTGACACTATCTGACACTTTCTGAAACTTTCGGACACTCTCTGGCACACTCTGCAACTCTGTGTCACTCTGTGACACTCTCTGACACTCTCTGAATCTCTCTGAAACTCTCTGACACTCTGTGACACTCTCTGTAACTCTCTGAAACTCTGTGACACTCTCTGACACTCTCTGACACTCTCTCAAACTCTCTGACTCTCACTGAAACTCTGTGACACTCTCTGAAACTCTCTGAAACTCTCTGACACTCTCTGACTCTCACTGAAACTCTGTGACACTCTCTGACACTCTCTGAAACTTTCAGACACTCTCTGACACTCTCTGAACATCTCTGAAACTCTGTGAAAATCTCTGAAAATCTCTCTGACACACTGTGACACTCTCAGATACTCTCTGACTCTCTCAAACACACTCCGACAAACTCAGAAACTCTCAGAAACTCTCTGGCACTCTCTGACACTCTCAGAAAATCTCTGAAAATCTCTGACACTCTCTTAAACTCTCTGAAACTCTCTGACACTCTCTGACACTCTCTGAAACTCTTAGACACTCTTTGACACTCACAGACACTGTCTGACTCTCTCTGAAAATCTCTGACACTCTCTGAAACTGTTTGACACTCTCTGACACTCTCTGAATCTCTCTGAAACACTCTGACAGTCTGTGACACTCTCTGAAACTCTCTGACACTCTCTGAAACTTTCTGACACGCTCTGAAGTCCTCTGAAGCTCTCTGAAACTCTCTGAAACTCTCTGAAACACTCTGACGCTCTCAGAAACACTCAGAAACTCTCTGAAACTCTCTGAAATTCTCTGACACTCTCTGACACTCTGTGACACTCTCAGATACTCTCTGACTCCCGCAGACACACTTCGACACACTCAAAATCTCTCAGAAACTCTCTGGCACTCTCTGACACTCTCAGAAAGTCTCTGAAACTCTCTGAAACTCTCTGAAACTGTCTGACACTCTCTGTCACTCTCTGACACTCTCAGAAGCTCTCTGAAACTCTCTGACACTCTCTGAAACTCTCAGACACTCTCTGACACTCTCTGACACTATCTGAGACTCTCTGAAACTCTCTGACACTCTCTGAAACTCTCTGAAACTCTCTGACACTCTCTGACACTCTCTGAAACTCTCTGACACTCTCTGACACTCTCAGACACTCTCTGACAGTCTGTGACACTTTCTGAAACTCTCTGACACTATCTGACACTTTCTGAATCTCTCGGACACTCTCTGAATCTCTCTGAAACTCTCCGACACTCTGTGACACTCTCTGAAACTTTTTGGCACTCTCTGACACTCTCTCAAGATCTCTGGCACTCTCTGAAAATCTCAGACACTCTCTGAAACTCTGTGACACTCTCTGAAACACTTTGAAACTCTCTGACACTCTCAGAGACTCTCTGACACTCTCTGACACTTTCTGAAACTCTCTGACAACATCTGACTCTTTCTGAAACTCTCGGAAACGCTCTGACACACTCTGCAACTCTGTGACACTCTCTGACAATCTCTGACACTCTCTGAACATCTCTGAAACTCTCTGAAAATCTCTGATACTCTCTGAAACTCTGTGATACTCTCAGATTCTCTCTGACTCTCTCAGACACACTCCGACACACTCAGAAATTCTCAGAAACTCACTGGAACTCTCTGAAAGTCTCAGAAAGTCTCTGAAACTCTCTGACACTCTCTGAAACTCTCTGACACTCTCTGACACTCTCTGACACTCTCTGACACTCTTTGACACTCTCAGACACTGTCTGACTCTCTCTGAAACTCTCTGACACTCTCTGAAACACTCTGAAATTGTCTGACACTCTGTGACAATCTCTGACACTCTCTGAATCTCTCAGAAGCACTCTGACACTCTGTGACACTCTCTGAAACTCTCTGACACTCTCTGAAACTTTCTGACACTCTCTGAAGCTCTCTGAAGCTCTCTGAAACTCTCTGAAACACTCTGACTCTCTCAGAAACACTCAGAAACTCTCTGAAACTCTCTGACACTCTCTGACATTCTCTGAGACTCTCTGAAACTCTCGGACACTCTCTGACACTCTCTGAAACTCTCTGAAACTCTCTGACACTGTCTGAAACTCTCTGACAATCTCTGACACTCTCAGACACTCTCTGACACTGTCTGACACTTTCTGAAACTCTCTGACACTATCTGAAACTTTCTGAATCTCTCGGACATTCTCTGATACTCTCTGACACTCTCTGAAACTGTCTGACACTCTCTGACACTCTCTGACACTTTCTGAAACTCTCTGACACTATCGGACACATTCTGAATCTCTCGGACACTCTCTGAATCTCTCTGAAACTCTCCGACACTCTGTGACACTCTCTGAAACACTCTGACACTCTCTGACATTCTCAGACACTCTCTGACACTTTCTGACACTTTCTGAAGCTCTCTGACACTATCTGACACTTTCTGAAACTCTCAGACACTCTCTGGCACACTCTGCAACTCTGTGTCACTCTGTGACACTCTCTGACACTCTCTGAATCTCTCTGAAACTCTCTGACACTCTGTGACACTCTCTGTAACTCTCTGACACTCTCTGACACTCTGTGACACTCTCAGATACTCTCTGAGTCCCGCAGACACACTTCGACACACTCAGAATCTCTCTGAAACTCTCTGACGCTCTCTGACACTCTCTGAAACTCTCTGACACTGTCTGACACTCTCAGACACTGTCTGACTCTCTCTGAAACTCTCTGACACTCTCTGAAACTCTCTGAAACTGTCTGACACTCTCTGACAATCTAAGACACTCTCTGAATCTCTCTGAAAAACTCTGACACTCTGTGACACTCTCTGAAACTCTCTGACACTCATTGAAACTTTCTGACACTCTCTGACATTCTCTGAAACTCTCTGAAGCTCTCTGAAACTCTCTGAAACTCTCTGACTCTCTCAGAAACACTCAGAAACTCTCTGACACTCTCTGACACTCTCTGAAACTCTCTGACACTCAGAAACTCTCTGAAACTCTCTGACACTCTCTGACACTCTCTGAGACTCTCTGAAACTCTCTGACACTCTCTGACACTCTCTGAAACTCTCTGAAACTCACTGAGAATCTCTGAGACTGTCTGAAACTCTCTGACAATCTCTGACACTCTCAGACACTCTCTGACACTCTCTGACACTTTCTGAAACTCTCTGACACTTTCTGAATCTCTCTGACACTATCTGAAACTTTCTGAATCTCTCGGACACTCTCTGAAACTCTCTGACACTCTCTGAAATTGTCTGACACTCTGTGACAATCTCTGACACTCTCTGAAACTCTCTGAAACTCTCTGACACTCTCTGAGACTGTCTGAAACTCTCGGACACACTCTGACAGTCTCTGAAACTCTCTGAAACTCTCTGACACTCTCTGACACTCTCTGAGACTCTCTGAAACTCTCGGACACTCTCTGACACTCTCTGAAACTCTCTGAAACTCTCTGACACTCTCTGACACTGTCTGAAACTCTCTGACAATCTCTGACACTCTCAGACACTCTCTGACACTGTCTGACACTTTCTGAAACTCTCTGACACTATCTGACACTTTCTGAATCTCTCGGACACTCTCTGAAACTCTCTGACACTCTCTGAAACTGTCTGACACTCTGAGACAATCTCTGACACTCTCAGACACTCTCTGACACTTTCTGAAACTCTGTGACACTCTCTGAAACTTTCTGACACTCTCTGAAACTCTTTGAAGCTCTCTGAAACTCTCTGAAACTCTCTGACTCTCTCAGAAACACTCAGAAACTCTCTGAAACTCTCTGAAACACTCTGACACTCTCTGACACTCTCTGAGACTCTCTGAAACTCTCTGACACTGTCTGACACTCTCTGAAACTCTCCGGAACTCTCTGACACTCTCTGACACTGTCTGAAACTCTCTGACAATCTCTGACACTCTCAGACACTCTCTGACACTCTCTGACACTTTGTGAAACTCTCTGACACTATCTGACACTTTCTGAATCTCTCGGACACTCTCTGAATCTCTCTGAAACTCTCCGACACTCTGTGACACTCTCTGAAACACTCTGACACTCTCTGACATTCTCAGACACTCTCTGACACTCTCTGACACTTTCTGAAGCTCTCAGACACTATCTGACACTTTCTGAAGCTCTCAGACACTCTCTGGCACACTCTGCAACTCTGTGTCACTCTGTGACACTCTCTGACACTCTCTGACACTCTCTGAATCTCTCGGAAACTCTCTGACACTCTGTGACACTCTCAGATACTCTCTGACTCCCGCAGACACACTTCGACACACTCAGAATCTCTCAGAAGCTCTCTGGCACTCTCTGACACTCTCAGAAAGTCTCTGAAACTCTCTGACACTCTCTGAAACTCTCTGACACTCTCTGATACTCTCTGACACTCTCTGAAACTTTCTGACACTCTCTGAAACTCTCTGAAGCTCTCTGAAACTCTCTGAAACTCTCTGACTCGCTCAGAAACACTCAGAAACACTCTGAAACTCTCTGAAACTCTCTGACACTCTCTGACATTCTCTGAGACTCTCTGAAACTCTCGGACACTCTCTGACACTCTCTGAAACTCTCTGAAACTCTCTGACGCTGTCTGAAACTCTCTGACAATCTCTGACACTCTCAGACACTCTCTGACACTGTCTGACACTTTCTGAAACTCTCTGACACTATCTGAAACTTTCTGAATCTCTCGGACACTCTCTGAAACTCTCTGACACTCTCTGAAACTGTCTGACACTCTCTGACACTCTCTGACACTTTCTGAAACTCTCTGACACTATCGGACACTTTCTGAATCTCTCGGACACTCTCTGAATCTCTCTGAAACTCTCCGACACTCTGTGACACTCTCTGAAACACTCTGACACTCTCTGACATTCTCAGACACTCTCTGACACTTTCTGACACTTTCTGAAGCTCTCTGACACTATCTGACACTTTCTGAAACTCTCAGACACTCTCTGGCACACTCTGCAACTCTGTGTCACTCTGTGACACTCTCTGACACTCTCTGACACTCTCAGACACTCTCTGACACTCTGTGACACTTTCTGAAACTCTCTGACACTATCTGACACTTTCTGAATCTCTCGGACACTCTCTGAATCTCTCTGAAACTCTCCGACACTCTGTGACACTCTCTGAAACTTTTTGGCACTCTCTGACACTCTCTCAAGATCTCTGGCACTCTCTGAAAATCTCTGACACTCTCTGAAACTCTGTGACACTCTCTGAAACACTTTGAAACTCTCTGACACTCTCAGAGACTCTCTGACACTCTCTGACACTTTCTGAAACTCTCTGACAACATCTGACTCTTTCTGAAAGTCTCGGAAACTCTCTGACACACTCTGCAACTCTGTGACACTCTCTGACAATCTCTGACACTCTCTGAACATCTCTGAAACTCTCTGAAAATCTCTGATACTCTCTGAAACTCTGTGATACTCTCAGATTCTCTCTGACTCTCTCAGACACACTCCGACACACTCAGAAATTCTCAGAAACTCACTGGAACTCTCTGAAAGTCTCAGAAAGTCTCTGAAACTCTCTGACACTCTCTGAAACTCTCTGACACTCTCTGACACTCTCTGACACTCTCTGAAACTCTTTGAAGCTCTCTGAAACTCTCTGAAACTCTCTGACTCTCTCAGAAACACTCAGAAACTCTCCGAAACTCTCTGAAACACTCTGACACTCTCTGACACTCTCTGAGACTCTCTGAAACTCTCTGACACTGTCTGACACTCTCTGAAACTCTCCGGAACTCTCTGACACTCTCTGACACTGTCTGAAACTCTCTGACAATCTCTGACACTCTCAGACACTCTCTTACACTCTCTGACACTTTCTGAAACTCTCTGACACTATCTGACACTTTCTGAATCTCTCGGACACTCTCTGAATCTCTCTGAAACTCTCCGACACTCTGTGACACTCTCTGAAACACTCTGACACTCTCTGACATTCTCAGACACTCTCTGACACTCTCTGACACTTTCTGAAGCTCTCAGACACTATCTGACACTTTCTGAAGCTCTCAGACACTCTCTGGCACACTCTGCAACTCTGTGTCACTCTGTGACACTCTCTGACACTCTCTGACACTCTCTGAATCTCTCGGAAACTCTCTGACACTCTGTGACACTCTCAGATACTCTCTGACTCCCGCAGACACACTTCGACACACTCAGAATCTCTCAGAAGCTCTCTGGCACTCTCTGACACTCTCAGAAAGTCTCTGAAACTCTCTGACACTCTCTGAAACTCTCTGACACTCTCTGAAACTCTCTGATACTCTCTGACACTCTCTGAAACTTTCTGACACTCTCTGAAACTCTCTGAAGCTCTCTGAAACTCTCTGAAACTCTCTGACTCGCTCAGAAACACTCAGAAACACTCTGAAACTCTCTGAAACTCTCTGACACTCTCTGACATTCTCTGAGACTCTCTGAAACTCTCGGACACTCTCTGACACTCTCTGAAACTCTCTGAAACTCTCTGACGCTGTCTGAAACTCTCTGACAATCTCTGACACTCTCAGACACTCTCTGACACTGTCTGACACTTTCTGAAACTCTCTGACACTATCTGAAACTTTCTGAATCTCTCGGACACTCTCTGAAACTCTCTGACACTCTCTGAAACTGTCTGACACTCTCTGACACTCTATGACACTTTCTGAAACTCTCTGACACTATCGGACACTTTCTGAATCTCTCGGACACTCTCTGAATCTCTCTGAAACTCTCCGACACTCTGTGACACTCTCTGAAACACTCTGACACTCTCTGACATTCTCAGACACTCTCTGACACTTTCTGACACTTTCTGAAGCTCTCTGACACTATCTGACACTTTCTGAAACTCTCAGACACTCTCTGGCACACTCTGCAACTCTGTGTCACTCTGTGACACTCTCTGACACTCTCTGACACTCTCAGACACTCTCTGACACTCTGTGACACTTTCTGAAACTCTCTGACACTATCTGACACTTTCTGAATCTCTCGGACACTCTCTGAATCTCTCTGAAACTCTCCGACACTCTGTGACACTCTCTGAAACTTTTTGGCACTCTCTGACACTCTCTCAAGATCTCTGGCACTCTCTGAAAATCTCTGACACTCTCTGAAACTCTGTGACACTCTCTGAAACACTTTGAAACTCTCTGACACTCTCAGAGACTCTCTGACACTCTCTGACACTTTCTGAAACTCTCTGACAACATCTGACTCTTTCTGAAAGTCTCGGAAACTCTCTGACACACTCTGCAACTCTGTGACACTCTCTGACAATCTCTGACACTCTCTGAACATCTCTGAAACTCTCTGAAAATCTCTGATACTCTCTGAAACTCTGTGATACTCTCAGATTCTCTCTGACTCTCTCAGACACACTCCGACACACTCAGAAATTCTCAGAAACTCACTGGAACTCTCTGAAAGTCTCAGAAAGTCTCTGAAACTCTCTGACACTCTCTGAAACTCTCTGACACTCTCTGACACTCTCTGACACTCTCTGACACTCTGTGACACTCTTTGACACTCTCAGACACTGTCTGACTCTCTCTGAAACTCTCTGACACTCTCTGAAACACTCTGAAATTGTCTGACACTCTGTGACAATCTCTGACACTCTCTGAATCTCTCAGAAGCACTCTGACACTCTGTGACACTCTCTGAAACTCTCTGACACTCTCTGAAACTTTCTGACACTCTCTGAAACTCTCTGAAGCTCTCTGAAACTCTCTGAAACACTCTGACTCTCTCAGAAACACTCAGAAACTCTCTGAAACTCTCTGAAACTCTCTGACACTCTCTGACATTCTCTGAGACTCTCTGAAACTCTCGGACACTCTCTGACACTCTCTGAAACTCTCTGACACTCTCTGACACTGTCTGAAACTCTCTGACAATCTCTGACACTCTCAGACACTCTCTGACACTGTCTGACACTTTCTGAAACTCTCTGACACTATCTGAAACTTTCTGAATCTCTCGGACACTCTCTGAAACTCTCTGACACTCTCTGAAACTGTCTGAAACTCTCTGACACTCTCTGACACTTTCTGAAACTCTCTGACACTATCGGACACTTTCTGAATCTCTCGGACACTCTCTGAATCTCTCTGAAACTCTCCGACACTCTGTGACACTCTCTGAAACACTCTGACACTCTCTGACATTCTCAGACACTCTCTGACACTTTCTGACACTTTCTGAAGCTCTCTGACACTATCTGACACTTTCTGAAACTCTCAGACACTCTCTGGCACACTCTGCAACTCTGTGTCACTCTGTGACACTCTCTGACACTCTCTGAATCTCTCTGAAACTCTCTGACACTCTGTGACACTCTCTGTAACTCTCTGACACTCTCTGACACTCTGTGACACTCTCAGATACTCTCTGAGTCCCGCAGACACACTTCGACACACTCAGAATCTCTCTGAAACTCTCTGACACTCTCTGACACTCTCTGAAACTCTCTGACACTGTCTGACACTCTCAGGCACTGTCTGACTCTCTCTGAAACTCTCTGACACTCTCTGAAACTCTCTGAAACTGTCTGACACTCTCTGACAATCTAAGACACTCTCTGAATCTCTCTGAAAAACTCTGACACTCTGTGACACTCTCTGAAACTCTCTGACACTCATTGAAACTTTCTGACACTCTCTGACATTCTCTGAAACTCTCTGAAGCTCTCTGAAACTCTCTGAAACTCTCTGACTCTCTCAGAAACACTCAGAAACTCTCTGACACTCTCTGACACTCTCTGAAACTCTCTGACACTCAGAAACTCTCTGAAACTCTCTGACACTCTCTGACACTCTCTGAGACTCTCTGAAACTCTCTGACACTCTCTGACACTCTCTGAAACTCTCTGAAACTCACTGACACTCTCTGAGAATGTCTGAAACTCTCTGACAATCTCTGACACTCTCAGACACTCTCTGACACTCTCTGACACTTTCTGAAACTCTCTGACACTTTCTGAATCTCTCTGACACTATCTGAAACTTTCTGAATCTCTCGGACACTCTCTGAAACTCTCTGACACTCTCTGAAATTGTCTGACACTCTGTGACAATCTCTGACACTCTCTGAAACTCTCTGAAACTCTCTGACACTCTCTGAGACTGTCTGAAACTCTCGGACACACTCTGACACTCTCTGAAACTCTCTGAAACTCTCTGACACTCTCTGACACTCTCTGAGACTCTCTGAAACTCTCGGACACTCTCTGACACTCTCTGAAACTCTCTGACACTCTCTGACACTCTCTGACACTGTCTGAAACTCTCTGACAATCTCTGACACTCTCAGACACTCTCTGACACTGTCTGACACTTTCTGAAACTCTCTGACACTATCTGACACTTTCTGAATCTCTCGGACACTCTCTGAAACTCTCTGACACTCTCTGAAACTGTCTGACACTCTGAGACAATCTCTGACACTCTCAGACACTCTCTGACACTTTCTGAAACTCTGTGACACTCTCTGAAACTTTCTGACACTCTCTGAAACTCTTTGAAGCTCTCTGAAACTCTCTGAAACTCTCTGACTCTCTCAGAAACACTCAGAAACTCTCTGAAACTCTCTGAAACACTCTGACACTCTCTGACACTCTCTGAGACTCTCTGAAACTCTCTGACACTGTCTGACACTCTCTGAAACTCTCCAGAACTCTCTGACACTCTCTGACACTGTCTGAAACTCTCTGACAATCTCTGACACTCTCAGACACTCTCTGACACTCTCTGACACTTTCTGAAACTCTCTGACACTATCTGACACTTTCTGAATCTCTCGGACACTCTCTGAATCTCTCTGAAACTCTCCGACACTCTGTGACACTCTCTGAAACACTCTGACACTCTCTGACATTCTCAGACACTCTCTGACACTCTCTGACACTTTCTGAAGCTCTCAGACACTATCTGACACTTTCTGAAGCTCTCAGACACTCTCTGGCACACTCTGCAACACTGTGTCACTCTGTGACACTCTCTGACACTCTCTGAATCTCTCGGAAACTCTCTGATACTCTGTGACACTCTCAGATACTCTCTGACTCCCGCAGACACACTTCGACACACTCAGAATCTCTCAGAAGCTCTCTGGCACTCTCTGACACTCTCAGAAAGTCTCTGAAACTCTCTGACACTATCTGAAACTCTCTGACACTCTCTGACACTCTCTGATACTCTCTGACACTCTCTGAAACTTTCTGACACTCTCTGACACTCTCTGAAGCTCTCTGAAACTCTCTGAAACTCTCTGACTCGCTCAGAAACACTCAGAAACACTCTGATACTCTCTGAAACTCTCTGACACTCTCTGACATTCTCTGAGACTCTCTGAAACTCTCGGACACTCTCTGACACTCTCTGAAACTCTCTGAAACTCTCTGACACTGTCTGAAACTCTCTGACAATCTCTGACACTCTCAGACACTCTCTGACACTGTCTGACACTTTCTGAAACTCTCTGACACTATCTGAAACTTTCTGAATCTCTCGGACACTCTCTGAAACTCTCTGACACTCTCTGAAACTGTCTGACACTCTCTGACACTCTCTGACACTTTCTGAAACTCTCTGACACTATCGGACACTTTCTGAATCTCTCGGACACTCTCTGAATCTCTCTGAAACTCTCCGACACTCTGTGACACTCTCTGAAACACTCTGACACTCTCTGACATTCTCAGACACTCTCTGACACTCTCTGACACTTTCTGAAGCTCTCAGACACTATCTGACACTTTCTGAAGCTCTCAGACACTCTCTGGCACACTCTGCAACTCTGTGTCACTCTGTGACACTCTCTGACACTCTCTGACACTCTCTGAATCTCTCGGAAACTCTCTGACACTCTGTGACACTCTCAGATACTCTCTGACTCCCGCAGACACACTTCGACACACTCAGAATCTCTCAGAAGCTCTCTGGCACTCTCTGACACTCTCAGAAAGTCTCTGAAACTCTCTGACACTCTCTGAAACTCTCTGACACTCTCTGAAACTCTCTGATACTCTCTGACACTCTCTGAAACTTTCTGACACTCTCTGAAACTCTCTGAAGCTCTCTGAAACTCTCTGAAACTCTCTGACTCGCTCAGAAACACTCAGAAACACTCTGAAACTCTCTGAAACTCTCTGACACTCTCTGACATTCTCTGAGACTCTCTGAAACTCTCGGACACTCTCTGACACTCTCTGAAACTCTCTGAAACTCTCTGACGCTGTCTGAAACTCTCTGACAATCTCTGACACTCTCAGACACTCTCTGACACTGTCTGACACTTTCTGAAACTCTCTGACACTATCTGAAACTTTCTGAATCTCTCGGACACTCTCTGAAACTCTCTGACACTCTCTGAAACTGTCTGACACTCTCTGACACTCTATGACACTTTCTGAAACTCTCTGACACTATCGGACACTTTCTGAATCTCTCGGACACTCTCTGAATCTCTCTGAAACTCTCCGACACTCTGTGACACTCTCTGAAACACTCTGACACTCTCTGACATTCTCAGACACTCTCTGACACTTTCTGACACTTTCTGAAGCTCTCTGACACTATCTGACACTTTCTGAAACTCTCAGACACTCTCTGGCACACTCTGCAACTCTGTGTCACTCTGTGACACTCTCTGACACTCTCTGACACTCTCAGACACTCTCTGACACTCTGTGACACTTTCTGAAACTCTCTGACACTATCTGACACTTTCTGAATCTCTCGGACACTCTCTGAATCTCTCTGAAACTCTCCGACACTCTGTGACACTCTCTGAAACTTTTTGGCACTCTCTGACACTCTCTCAAGATCTCTGGCACTCTCTGAAAATCTCTGACACTCTCTGAAACTCTGTGACACTCTCTGAAACACTTTGAAACTCTCTGACACTCTCAGAGACTCTCTGACACTCTCTGACACTTTCTGAAACTCTCTGACAACATCTGACTCTTTCTGAAAGTCTCGGAAACTCTCTGACACACTCTGCAACTCTGTGACACTCTCTGACAATCTCTGACACTCTCTGAACATCTCTGAAACTCTCTGAAAATCTCTGATACTCTCTGAAACTCTGTGATACTCTCAGATTCTCTCTGACTCTCTCAGACACACTCCGACACACTCAGAAATTCTCAGAAACTCACTGGAACTCTCTGAAAGTCTCAGAAAGTCTCTGAAACTCTCTGACACTCTCTGAAACTCTCTGACACTCTCTGACACTCTCTGACACTCTCTGACACTCTGTGACACTCTTTGACACTCTCAGACACTGTCTGACTCTCTCTGAAACTCTCTGACACTCTCTGAAACACTCTGAAATTGTCTGACACTCTGTGACAATCTCTGACACTCTCTGAATCTCTCAGAAGCACTCTGACACTCTGTGACACTCTCTGAAACTCTCTGACACTCTCTGAAACTTTCTGACACTCTCTGAAACTCTCTGAAGCTCTCTGAAACTCTCTGAAACACTCTGACTCTCTCAGAAACACTCAGAAACTCTCTGAAACTCTCTGAAACTCTCTGACACTCTCTGACATTCTCTGAGACTCTCTGAAACTCTCGGACACTCTCTGACACTCTCTGAAACTCTCTGACACTCTCTGACACTGTCTGAAACTCTCTGACAATCTCTGACACTCTCAGACACTCTCTGACACTGTCTGACACTTTCTGAAACTCTCTGACACTATCTGAAACTTTCTGAATCTCTCGGACACTCTCTGAAACTCTCTGACACTCTCTGAAACTGTCTGAAACTCTCTGACACTCTCTGACACTTTCTGAAACTCTCTGACACTATCGGACACTTTCTGAATCTCTCGGACACTCTCTGAATCTCTCTGAAACTCTCCGACACTCTGTGACACTCTCTGAAACACTCTGACACTCTCTGACATTCTCAGACACTCTCTGACACTTTCTGACACTTTCTGAAGCTCTCTGACACTATCTGACACTTTCTGAAACTCTCAGACACTCTCTGGCACACTCTGCAACTCTGTGTCACTCTGTGACACTCTCTGACACTCTCTGAATCTCTCTGAAACTCTCTGACACTCTGTGACACTCTCTGTAACTCTCTGACACTCTCTGACACTCTGTGACACTCTCAGATACTCTCTGAGTCCCGCAGACACACTTCGACACACTCAGAATCTCTCTGAAACTCTCTGACACTCTCTGACACTCTCTGAAACTCTCTGACACTGTCTGACACTCTCAGGCACTGTCTGACTCTCTCTGAAACTCTCTGACACTCTCTGAAACTCTCTGAAACTGTCTGACACTCTCTGACAATCTAAGACACTCTCTGAATCTCTCTGAAAAACTCTGACACTCTGTGACACTCTCTGAAACTCTCTGACACTCATTGAAACTTTCTGACACTCTCTGACATTCTCTGAAACTCTCTGAAGCTCTCTGAAACTCTCTGAAACTCTCTGACTCTCTCAGAAACACTCAGAAACTCTCTGACACTCTCTGACACTCTCTGAAACTCTCTGACACTCAGAAACTCTCTGAAACTCTCTGACACTCTCTGACACTCTCTGAGACTCTCTGAAACTCTCTGACACTCTCTGACACTCTCTGAAACTCTCTGAAACTCACTGACACTCTCTGAGAATGTCTGAAACTCTCTGACAATCTCTGACACTCTCAGACACTCTCTGACACTCTCTGACACTTTCTGAAACTCTCTGACACTTTCTGAATCTCTCTGACACTATCTGAAACTTTCTGAATCTCTCGGACACTCTCTGAAACTCTCTGACACTCTCTGAAATTGTCTGACACTCTGTGACAATCTCTGACACTCTCTGAAACTCTCTGAAACTCTCTGACACTCTCTGAGACTGTCTGAAACTCTCGGACACACTCTGACACTCTCTGAAACTCTCTGAAACTCTCTGACACTCTCTGACACTCTCTGAGACTCTCTGAAACTCTCGGACACTCTCTGACACTCTCTGAAACTCTCTGACACTCTCTGACACTCTCTGACACTGTCTGAAACTCTCTGACAATCTCTGACACTCTCAGACACTCTCTGACACTGTCTGACACTTTCTGAAACTCTCTGACACTATCTGACACTTTCTGAATCTCTCGGACACTCTCTGAAACTCTCTGACACTCTCTGAAACTGTCTGACACTCTGAGACAATCTCTGACACTCTCAGACACTCTCTGACACTTTCTGAAACTCTGTGACACTCTCTGAAACTTTCTGACACTCTCTGAAACTCTTTGAAGCTCTCTGAAACTCTCTGAAACTCTCTGACTCTCTCAGAAACACTCAGAAACTCTCTGAAACTCTCTGAAACACTCTGACACTCTCTGACACTCTCTGAGACTCTCTGAAACTCTCTGACACTGTCTGACACTCTCTGAAACTCTCCAGAACTCTCTGACACTCTCTGACACTGTCTGAAACTCTCTGACAATCTCTGACACTCTCAGACACTCTCTGACACTCTCTGACACTTTCTGAAACTCTCTGACACTATCTGACACTTTCTGAATCTCTCGGACACTCTCTGAATCTCTCTGAAACTCTCCGACACTCTGTGACACTCTCTGAAACACTCTGACACTCTCTGACATTCTCAGACACTCTCTGACACTCTCTGACACTTTCTGAAGCTCTCAGACACTATCTGACACTTTCTGAAGCTCTCAGACACTCTCTGGCACACTCTGCAACACTGTGTCACTCTGTGACACTCTCTGACACTCTCTGAATCTCTCGGAAACTCTCTGACACTCTGTGACACTCTCAGATACTCTCTGACTCCCGCAGACACACTTCGACACACTCAGAATCTCTCAGAAGCTCTCTGGCACTCTCTGACACTCTCAGAAAGTCTCTGAAACTCTCTGACACTATCTGAAACTCTCTGACACTCTCTGACACTCTCTGATACTCTCTGACACTCTCTGAAACTTTCTGACACTCTCTGACACTCTCTGAAGCTCTCTGAAACTCTCTGAAACTCTCTGACTCGCTCAGAAACACTCAGAAACACTCTGATACTCTCTGAAACTCTCTGACACTCTCTGACATTCTCTGAGACTCTCTGAAACTCTCGGACACTCTCTGACACTCTCTGAAACTCTCTGAAACTCTCTGACACTGTCTGAAACTCTCTGACAATCTCTGACACTCTCAGACACTCTCTGACACTGTCTGACACTTTCTGAAACTCTCTGACACTATCTGAAACTTTCTGAATCTCTCGGACACTCTCTGAAACTCTCTGACACTCTCTGAAACTGTCTGACACTCTCTGACACTCTCTGACACTTTCTGAAACTCTCTGACACTATCGGACACTTTCTGAATCTCTCGGACACTCTCTGAATCTCTCTGAAACTCTCCGACACTCTGTGACACTCTCTGAAACACTCTGACACTCTCTGACATCCTCAGACACTCTCTGACACTTTCTGACACTTTCTGAAGCTCTCTGACATTATCTGACACTTTCTGAAACTCTCAGACACTTCCTGGCACACTCTGCAACTCTGTGTCACTCTGTGACACTCTCTGACACTCTCTGACACTCTCTGAATCTCTCTGAAACTCTCTGACACTCTGTGACACTCTCTGTAACTCTCTGACACTCTCTGACACTCTGTGACACTCTCAGATACTCTCTGAGTCCCGCAGACACACTTCGACACACTCAGAATCTCTCTGAAACTCTCTGACACTCTCTGACACTCTCTGAAACTCTCTGACACTGTCTGACACTCTCAGACACTGTCTGACTCTCTCTGAAACTCTCTGACACTCTCTTAAACTCTCTGAAACTGTCTGACACTCTCTGACAATCTAAGACACTCTCTGAATCTCTCTGAAAAACTCTGACACTCTGTGACACTCTCTGAAACTCTCTGACACTCATTGAAACTTTCTGACACTCTCTGACATTCTCTGAAACTCTCTGAAGCTCTCTGAAACTCTCTGAAACTCTCTGACTCTCTCAGAAACACTCAGAAACTCTCTGACACTCTCTGACACTCTCTGAAACTCTCTGACACTCAGAAACTCTCTGAAACTCTCTGACACTCTCTGACACTCTCTGAGACTCTCTGAAACTCTCTGACACTCTCTGACACTCTCTGAAACTCTCTGAAACTCACTGACACTCTCTGAGACTGTCTGAAACTCTCTGACAATCTCTGACACTCTCAGACACTCTCTGACACTCTCTGACACTTTCTGAAACTCTCTGACACTTTCTGAATCTCTCTGACACTATCTGAAACTTTCTGAATCTCTCGGACACTCTCTGAAACTCTCTGACACTCTCTGAAATTGTCTGACACTCTGTGACAATCTCTGACACTCTCTGAAACTCTCTGAAACTCTCTGACACTCTCTGAGACTGTCTGAAACTCTCGGACACACTCTGACACTCTCTGAAACTCTCTGAAACTCTCTGACACTCTCTGACACACTCTGAGACTCTCTGAAACTCTCGGACACTCTCTGACACTCTCTGAAACTCTCTGAAACTCTCTGACACTCTCTGACACTCTCTGACACTGTCTGAAACTCTCTGACAATCTCTGACACTCTCAGACACTCTCTGACACTGTCTGACACTTTCTGAAACTCTCTGACACTATCTGACACTTTCTGAATCTCTCGGACACTCTCTGAAACTCTCTGACACTCTCTGAAACTGTCTGACACTCTGTGACAATCTCTGACACTCTCAGACACTCTCTGACACTTTCTGAAACTCTGTGACACTCTCTGAAACTTTCTGACACTCTCTGAAACTCTTTGAAGCTCTCTGAAACTCTCTGAAACTCTCTGACTCTCTCAGAAACACTCAGAAACTCTCTGAAACTCTCTGAAACACTCTGACACTCTCTGACACTCTCTGAGACTCTCTGAAACTCTCTGACACTGTCTGACACTCTCTGAAACTCTCCGGAACTCTCTGACACTCTCTGACACTGTCTGAAACTCTCTGACAATCTCTGACACTCTCAGACACTCTCTGACACTTTCTGAAACTCTCTGACACTATCTGACACTTTCTGAATCTCTCGGACACTCTCTGAATCTCTCTGAAACTCTCCGACACTCTGTGACACTCTCTGAAACGCTCTGACACTCTCTGACCTTCTCAGACACTCTCTGACACTCTCTGACACTTTCTGAAGCTCTCAGACACTATCTGACACTTTCTGAAGCTCTCAGACACTCTCTGGCACACTCTGCAACTCTGTGTCACTCTGTGACACTCTCTGACACTCTCTGAATCTCTCGGAAATTCTCTGACACTCTGTGACACTCTCAGATACTCTCTGACTCCCGCAGACACACTTCGACACACTCAGAATCTCTCAGAAACTCTCTGGCAATCTCTGACACTCTCAGAAAGTCTCTGAAACTTTCTGACACTCTCTGAAACTCTCTGACACTCTCTGACACTCTCTGATACTCTCTGACACTCTCTGAAACTTTCTGACACTCTCTGAAACTCTCTGAAGCTCTCTGAAACTCTCTGAAACTCTCTGACTCGCTCAGAAACACTCAGAAACACTCTGAAACTCTCTGAAACTCACTGACACTCTCTGACACTCTCTGAGACTCTCTGAAACTCTCTGACGCTCTCTGAAACTCTCTGACCATCTCTGACACTCTCTGAAACTCTCTGACACTCTCTGAAACTTTCTGACACTCTCTGAAACTCTCTGAAGCTCTCTGAAACTCTCTGAAACTCTCTGACTCTCTCAGAAACACTGAAACTCTCTGAAACTCTCTGACACTCTCTGACACTCTCTGAGACTCTCTGAAACTCTCTGACACTCTCTGACACTCTCTGAAACTCTCTGGAACTCTCAGACACTCTCGGACACTGTCTGAAACTCTCTGACAATCTCTGACACTCTCAGACACTCTCTGACACTCTCTGACACTTTCTGAAACTCTCTGACACTATCTGACACTTTCTGAATCTCTCGGACACTCTCTGAATCTCTCTGAAACTCTCCGACACTCTGTGACACTCTCTGAAACTTTCTGGCACTCTCTGACACTCTCTGAAACTCTGTGACACTCTCTGAAACACTCTGACACTCTCTGACATTCTCAGACACTCTCTGACACTCTCTGACACTTTCTGAAGCTCTCTGACACTATCTGACACTTTCTGAAACTCTCGGACACTCTCCGGCACACTCTGCAACTCTGTGTCACTCTGTGACACTCTCTGACACTCTCTGAATCTCTCTGAAACTCTCTGACACTCTCTGACACTCTCTGTAACTCTCTGACACTCTCTGACACTCTGTGAAACTCTCAGATACTCTCTGACTCCTGCAGACACACTTCAACACAATCAGAATCTCTCAGAAACTCTCTTGCTCTCTCTGAAACTCTCAGAAAGTCTCTGAAACTCTCTGACACTCTCTGAAACTCTCTGACACTCTCTGACACTCTCTGACACTCTCTGAAACTCTCTGAAACTCGTTGACACTCTTTGACACTCTCAGACACTGTCTGTCTCTCTCTGAAACTCTCTGACACTCTCTGAAACTCTCTGAAGCTCTCCGACACTCTCTGAAACTCTCTGACACTCTCTGACACTCGCTGACACTCTCTGACACTCGCTGACAATCTCTGATACTCTCTGACACTCACTGTCACTATCTGAAACTCTCTGATATTCTCGGACTCTCTCTGACACTCATTGAAACTCTTCGACACTCTCTGACACTCTCAGACACTGTCTGACTCTCTCTGAAACTCTCTGACACTCTCTGAAACTCTCTGAAACTGTCTGACACTCTCTGACAATCTCTGACACTCTCTGAATCTCTCTGAAAAACTCTGACACTCTGTGACACTCTCTGAAACTCTCTGACACTCATTGAAACTTTCTGACACTCTCTGAAACTCTCTGAAGCTCTCTGAAACTCTCTGAAACTCTCTGACTCTCTCAATAACACTCTGAAACTCTCTGAAACTCTCTGACACTCTCTGACACTCTCTGAGACTCTCTGAAACTCTCTGACACTCTCTGACACTCTCTGAAACTATCTGAAACTCTCTGACACGCTCTGAGACTGTCTGAAACTCTCTGACAATCTCTGACACTCTCAGACACTCTCTGACACTCTCTGACACTTTCTGAAACTCTCTGACACTTTCTGAATCTCTCTGACACTATCTGACACTTTCTGAATCTCTTGGACACTCTCTGAAACTCTCTGACACTCTCTGAAACTGTCTGACACTCTGTGACAATCTCTGACACACTCTGAATCTCTCTGAAGCACTCTGACACTCTGTGACACTCTCTGAAACTCTCTGACACTCTCTGAAACTTTCTGACACTCTCTGAAACTCTCTGAAGCTCTCTGAAACTCTCTGAAACTCTCTGACTCTCTCAGAAACACTCAGAAACTCTCTGAAACTCTCTGAAACTCTCTAAAACTCTCTGACACTCTCTGAGACTCTCTGAAACTCTCGGACACTCTCTGACACTCTCTGAAACTCTCTGAAACTCTCTGACACTCTCTGAAACTGTCTGAAACTCTCTGACAATCTCTGACACTCTCAGACACTCTCTGACACTGTCTGACACTTTCTGAAACTCTCTGACACTATCTGACACTTTCTGAATCTCTCGGACTCTCTCTGAAACTCTCTGACACTCTCTGAAACGGTCTGACACTCTGTGACAATCTCTGAATCTCTCTGAAGCCAACTGACACTCTGTGACACTCTCTGAAACTCTCTGACACTCTCTGAAACTTTCTGACAAACTCTGAAACTCTTTGAAGCTCTCTGAAACTCTCTGAAACTCTCTGACTCTCTCAGAAACACTCAGAAACTCTCCGAAACTCTCTGAAACTCTCTGACACTCTCTGAGACTCTCTGAGACTCTCTGAAACTCTCTGACACTGTCTGACACTCTCTGAAACTCTCGGACACTCTCTGACAATCTCTGAAACTCTCTGAAACTCTCTGACACTCTCTGAAACTGTCTGAAACTCTCTGACAATCTCTGACACGCTCAGACACTCTCTGACACTGTCTGACACTTTCTGAAACTCTCTGACACTATCTGACACTTTCTGAATCTCTCGGACTCTCTCTGAAACTCTCTGACACTCTCTGAAACGGTCTGACACTCTGTGACAATCTCTGAATCTCTCTGAAGCCAACTGACACTCTGTGACACTCTCTGAAACTCTCTGACACTCTCTGAAACTTTCTGACAAACTCTGAAACTCTTTGAAGCTCTCTGAAACTCTCTGACACTCTCTGACTCTCTCAGAAACACTCAGAAACTCTCCGAAACTCTCTGAAACTCTCTGACACTCTCTGAGACTCTCTGAGACTCTCTGAAACTCTCTGACACTGTCTGACTCTCTCTGAAACTCTCCGGAACTATCTGACACTCTCTGACACTGTCTGAAACTCTCTGACAAACTCTGACACTCTCAGACACTCTCTGACACTCTCTGACACTTTCTGAATCTCTCTGAAACTCTCCGACACTCTGTGACACTCTCTGACATTCTCAGACACTCTCTGACACTCTCTGACACTTTCTGAAGCTCTCTGACACTATCTGACACTTTCTGAAACTCTCAGACACTCTCTGGCACACTCTGCAACTCTGTGTCACTCTGTGACACTCTCTGACACTCTCTGGCACACTCTGAATCTCTCTGAAACTCTCTGACACTCTGTGACACTCTCTGTAACTCTCTGACACTCTGTGACACTCTCAGATACTCTCTGACACTCTCTGACACTCTCAGAAAGTCTCTGAAACTCTCTGACACTCTCTGAAACTCTCTGACACTCTCTGACACTCTCTGATACTCTCTGACACTCTCTGAAACTTTCTGACACTCTCTGAAACTCTCTGAAGCTCTCTGAAACTCTCTGACTCTCTCAGAAACACTCAGAAACACTCTGAAACTCTCTGACACTCTCTGACACTCTCTGACACTCTCTGAAACTCTCTGACTCTCTCTGACACTCTCTGAAACTCTCTGACACTCTCTGAAACTCTCTGAAACTCTCTGACTTTCTCAATAACACTCTGAAACTCTCTGAAACTCTCTGACACTCTTTGAGACTCTCTGAGACTCTCTGAAACTCTCTGACACTCTCTGACACTCTCTGAAACTCTCTGAAACTCTCTAACACTCTCTGACACTGTCTGAAACTCTCTGACAATCTCTGACACTCTCTGACACTCTCTGAAACTCTCTGAAACTCTCTAACACTCTCTGACACTGTCTGAAACTCTCTGACAATCTCTGACACTCTCTGACTCTCTCAGAAACACTCAGAAACACTCTGAAACTCTCTGAAACTCTCTGACACTCTCTGACACTCTCTGAAACTCTCTGACTCTCTCTGACACTCTCTGAAACTCTCTGACACTCTCTGAAACTCTCTGAAACTCTCTGACTCTCTCAATAACACTCTGAAACTCTCTGAAACTCTCTGACACTTTTTGAGACTCTCTGAGACTCTCTGAAACTCTCTGACACTCTCTGACACTCTCTGAAACTCTCTGGAACTCTCTGACACTCTCTGACACTGTCTGAAACTCTCTGACAATCTCTGACACTCTCAGACACTCTCTGACACTCTCTGGCACTTTCTGAAACTGTCTGACACTCTGTGACACTCTCTGAAACTTTCTGGCACTCTCTGACACTCTCTGAAGATCTCTGAAACTCTCTGAAAATCTCTGACACTCTCTGAAACTCTGTGACACTCTCTGAAACACTCTGAAACTCTCTGACATTCTCAGACTCTCTCTGACACTCTCTGACACTTTCTGAAGCTCTCTGACACTATCTGACACTTTCTGAAACTCTCGGACACTCTCTGGCACACTCTGCAACTCTGTGTCACTCTCTGACACTCTCTGACACTCTCTGACACTCTCTGAATCTCTCTGAAACTATCTGACACTCTGTGACACTCTCTGTAACTCTCTGACACTCTGTGACACTCTCAGATACTCTCTGACTCCCGCAGACACACTTCGACACACTCAGAATCTCTCAGAAACTCTCTGGCACTCTCTGACACTCTCAGAAAGTCTCTGAAACTCTCTGACACTCTCTGAAACTCTCTGACACTCTCTGACACTCTCTGATACTCTCTGACACTCTCTGAAACTTTCTGACACTCTCTGAAACACTCTGAAGCTCTCTGACACTCTCTGACACTCTCTGAATCTCTCTGAAACTCTCTGACACTCTCTGACACTCTCTGAGACTCTCTGAAACTCTCTGACACTCTCTGACACTCTCTGAAACTCTCTGACTCTCTCTGACACTCTCTGAAACTCTCTGACACTCTCTGAAACTCTCTGAAACTCTCTGACTCTCTCAATAACACTCTGAAACTCTCTGAAACTCTCTGACACTCTCTGACACTCTCTGAGACTCTCTGAAACTCTCTGACACTGTCTGACACTCTCTGAAACTCTCTGGAACTCTCTGACACTCTCTGACACTGTCTGAAACTCTCTGACAATCTCTGACACTCTCAGACACTCTCTGACACTCTCTGACACTTTCTGAAACTGTCTGACACTCTGTGACACTCTCTGAAACTTTCTGGCACTGTCTGACACTCTCTGAAGATCTCTGAAACTCTCTGAAAATCTCTGACACTCTCTGAAACTCTGTGACACTCTCTGAAACACTCTGACACTCTCTGACATTCTCAGACTCTCTCTGACACTCTCTGACACTTTCTGAAGCTCTCTGAAACTCTCTGACACTCTGTGACACTCTCTGTAACTCTCTGACACTCTCTGACACTCTGTGACACTCTCAGATACTCTCTGACTCCTGCAGACACACTTCAACACACTCAGAATCTCTCAGAAACTCTCTGGCACTCTCTGACACTCTCAGAAAGTCTCTGAAACTCTCTGACACTCTCTGAAACTCTCTGACACTCTCTGACACTCTCTGAAACTCTCTGAAACTCTTTGACACTCTTTGACACTCTCAGACACTGTCTGTCTCTCTCTGAAACTCTCTGAAACTGTCTGAAACTCTCTGACTCTCTCAGAAACACTCAGAAACTCTCCGAAACTCTCTGAAACTCTCTGACACTCTCTGAGACTCTCTGAGACTCTCTGAAACTCTCTGACACTGTCTGACACTCTCTGAAACTCTCGGACACTCTCTGACAATCTCTGAAACTCTCTGAAACTCTCTGACACTCTCTGAAACTGTCTGAAACTCTCTGACAATCTCTGACACTCTCAGACACTCTCTGACACTGTCTGACACTTTCTGAAACTCTCTGACACTATCTGACACTTTCTGAATCTCTCGGACTCTCTCTGAAACTCTCTGACACTCTCTGAAACGGTCTGACACTCTGTGACAATCTCTGAATCTCTCTGAAGCCAACTGACACTCTGTGACACTCTCTGAAACTCTCTGACACTCTCTGAAACTTTCTGACAAACTCTGAAACTCTTTGAAGCTCTCTGAAACTCTCTGAAACTCTCTGACTCTCTCAGAAACACTCAGAAACTCTCCGAAACTCTCTGAAACTCTCTGACACTCTCTGAGACTCTCTGAGACTCTCTGAAACTCTCTGACACTGTCTGACTATCTCTGAAACTCTCCGGAACTATCTGACACTCTCTGACACTGTCTGAAACTCTCTGACAAACTCTGACACTCTCAGACACTCTCTGACACTCTCTGACATTTTCTGAAACTCTCTGAAACTATCTGACACTTTCTGAATCTCTCGGGCACTCTCTGAATCTCTCTGAAACTCTCCGACACTCTGTGACAATCTCTGACATTCTCAGACACTCTCTGACACTCTCTGACACTTTCTGAAGCTCTCTGACACTATCTGACACTTTCTGAAACTCTCAGACACTCTCTGGCATACTCTGCAACTCTGTGTCACTCTGTGACACTCTCTGACACTCTCTGACACTCTCTGAATCTCTCTAAAACTCTCTGACACTCTGTGACACTCTCTGTAACTCTCTGACACTCTGTGACATTCTCAGATACTCTCTGACTCCCGCAGACACACTTCGACACACTCAGAATCTCTCAGAAACTCTCAGAAACTCTCAGGCACTCTCTGACACTCTCAGAAAGTCTCTGAAACTCTCTGACACTCTCTGAAACTCTCTGACACTCTCTGACACTCTCTGACACTCTCTGAAACTTTCTGACACTCTCTGAAACTCTCTGAAGCTCTCTGAAACTCTCTGAAACTCTCTGACTCTCTCAGAAACACTCAGAAACACTCTGAAACTCTCTGAAACTCTCTGACACTCTCTGACACTCTCTGAGACTCTCTGAAAGTCTCTGACACTCTCTGACACTCTCTGAAACTCTCTGACTCTCTCTGACACTCTCTGAAACTCTCTGACACTCTCTGACACTCTCTGAAACTCTCTGACTCTCTCAATAACACTCTGAAACTCTCTGAAACTCTCTGACACTCTTTGACACTCTCTGAGACTCTCTGAAACTCTCTGACACTCTCTGACACTCTCTGAAACTCTCTGGAACTCTCTGACACTCTCTGACACTGTCTGAAACTCTCTGACAATCTCTGACACTCTCAGACACTCTCTGACACTCTCTGGCACTTTCTGAAACTGTCTGACACTCTGTGACACTCTCTGAAACTTTCTGGCACTCTCTGACACTCTCTGAAAATCTCTGACACTCTCTGAAACTCTGTGACACTCTCTGAAACACTCTGACACTCTCTGACATTCTCAGACTCTCTCTGACACTCTCTGAAACTTTCTGAAGCTCTCTGACACTATCTGACACTTTCTGAAACTCTCGGACACTCTCTGGCACACTCTGCAACTCTGTGTCACTCTCTGACACTCTCTGACACTCTCTGACACTCTCTGAATCTCTCTGAAACTATCTGACACTCTGTGACACTCTCTGTAACTCTCTGACACTCTCAGATACTCTCTGACTCCCGCAGACACACTTCGACACACTCAGAATCTCTCAGAAACTCTCTGGCACTCTCTGACACTCTCAGAAAGTCTCTGAAATTCTCTGACACTCTCTGAAACTCTCTGACACTCTCTGACACTCTCTGATACTCTCTGACACTCTCTGAAACTTTCTGACACTCTCTGAAACACTCTGAAGCTCTCTGACACTCTCTGACACTCTCTGAATCTCTCTGAAACTCTCTGACACTCTCTGACACTCTCTGAGACTCTCTGAAACTCTCTGACACTCTCTGACACTCTCTGAAACTCTCTGACTCTCTCTGACACTCTCTGAAACTCTCTGACACTCTCTGAAACTCTCTGAAACTCTCTGACTCTCTCAATAACACTCTGAAACTCTCTGAAACTCTCTGACACTCTCTGACACTCTCTGAGACTCTCTGAAACTCTCTGACACTCTCTGACACTCTCTGAAACTCTCTGGAACTCTCTGACACTCTCTGACACTGTCTGAAACTCTCTGACAATCTCTGACACTCTCAGACACTCTCTGACACTCTCTGACACTTTCTGAAACTGTCTGACACTCTGTGACACTCTCTGAAACTTTCTGGCACTCTCTGACACTCTCTGAAGATCTCTGAAACTCTCTGAAAATCTCTGACACTCTCTGAAACTCTGTGACACTCTCTGAAACACTCTGACACTCTCTGACATTCTCAGACTCTCTCTGACACTCTCTGACACTTTCTGAAGCTCTCTGAAACTCTCTGACACTCTGTGACACTCTCTGTAACTCTCTGACACTCTCTGACACTCTGTGACACTCTCAGATACTCTCTGACTCCTGCAGACACACTTCAACACACTCAGAATCTCTCAGAAACTCTCTGGCACTCTCTGACACTCTCAGAAAGTCTCTGAAACTCTCTGACACTCTCTGAAACTCTCTGACACTCTCTGACACTCTCTGACACTCTCTGACACTTTCTGAAACTGTCTGACACTCTGTGACACTCTCTGAAACTTTCTGGCACTGTCTGACACTCTCTGAAGATCTCTGAAACTCTCTGAAAATCTCTGACACTCTCTGAAACTCTGTGACACTCTCTGAAACACTCTGACACTCTCTGACATTCTCAGACTCTCTCTGACACTCTCTGACACTTTCTGAAGCTCTCTGAAACTCTCTGACACTCTGTGACACTCTCTGTAACTCTCTGACACTCTCTGACACTCTGTGACACTCTCAGATACTCTCTGACTCCTGCAGACACACTTCAACACACTCAGAATCTCTCAGAAACTCTCTGGCACTCTCTGACACTCTCAGAAAGTCTCTGAAACTCTCTGACACTCTCTGAAACTCTCTGACACTCTCTGACACTCTCTGAAACTCTCTGAAACTCTTTGACACTCTTTGACACTCTCAGACACTGTCTGTCTCTCTCTGAAACTCTCTGAAACTGTCTGAAACTCTCTGACTCTCTCAGAAACACTCAGAAACTCTCCGAAACTCTCTGAAACTCTCTGACACTCTCTGAGACTCTCTGAGACTCTCTGAAACTCTCTGACACTGTCTGACACTCTCTGAAACTCTCGGACACTCTCTGACAATCTCTGAAACTCTCTGAAACTCTCTGAAACTCTCTGACACTCTCTGAAACTGTCTGAAACTCTCTGACAATCTCTGACACTCTCAGACACTCTCTGACACTGTCTGACACTTTCTGAAACTCTCTGACACTATCTGACACTTTCTGAATCTCTCGGACTCTCTCTGAAACTCTCTGACACTCTCTGAAACGGTCTGACACTCTGTGACAATCTCTGAATCTCTCTGAAGCCAACTGACACTCTGTGACACTCTCTGAAACTCTCTGACACTCTCTGAAACTTTCTGACAAACTCTGAAACTCTTTGAAGCTCTCTGAAACTCTCTGAAACTCTCTGACTCTCTCAGAAACACTCAGAAACTCTCCGAAACTCTCTGAAACTCTCTGACACTCTCTGAGACTCTCTGAAACTCTCTGACACTGTCTGACTATCTCTGAAACTCTCCGGAACTATCTGACACTCTCTGACACTGTCTGAAACTCTCTGACAAACTCTGACACTCTCAGACACTCTCTGACACTCTCTGACATTTTCTGAAACTCTCTGAAACTATCTGACACTTTCTGAATCTCTCGGGCACTCTCTGAATCTCTCTGAAACTCTCCGACACTCTGTGACAATCTCTGACATTCTCAGACACTCTCTGACACTCTCTGACACTTTCTGAAGCTCTCTGACACTATCTGACACTTTCTGAAACTCTCAGACACTCTCTGGCATACTCTGCAACTCTGTGTCACTCTGTGACACTCTCTGACACTCTCTGACACTCTCTGAATCTCTCTAAAACTCTCTGACACTCTCTGACACTCTCTGTAACTCTCTGACACTCTGTGACATTCTCAGATACTCTCTGACTCCCGCAGACACACTTCGACACACTCAGAATCTCTCAGAAACTCTCAGAAACTCTCAGGCACTCTCTGACACTCTCAGAAAGTCTCTGAAACTCTCTGACACTCTCTGAAACTCTCTGACACTCTCTGACACTCTCTGACACTCTCTGAAACTTTCTGACACTCTCTGAAACTCTCTGAAGCTCTCTGAAACTCTCTGAAACTCTCTGACTCTCTCAGAAACACTCAGAAACACTCTGAAACTCTCTGAAACTCTCTGACACTCTCTGACACTCTCTGAGACTCTCTGAAAGTCTCTGACACTCTCTGACACTCTCTGAAACTCTCTGACTCTCTCTGACACTCTCTGAAACTCTCTGACACTCTCTGACACTCTCTGAAACTCTCTGACTCTCTCAATAACACTCTGAAACTCTCTGAAACTCTCTGACACTCTTTGACACTCTCTGAGACTCTCTGAAACTCTCTGACACTCTCTGACACTCTCTGAAACTCTCTGGAACTCTCTGACACTGTCTGACACTGTCTGAAACTCTCTGACAATCTCTGACACTCTCAGACACTCTCTGACACTCTCTGGCACTTTCTGAAACTGTCTGACACTCTGTGACACTCTCTGAAACCTTCTGGCACTCTCTGACACTCTCTGAAAATCTCTGACACTCTCTGAAACTCTGTGACACTCTCTGAAACACTCTGACACTCTCTGACATTCTCAGACTCTCTCTGACACTCTCTGACACTTTCTGAAGCTCTCTGACACTATCTGACACTTTCTGAAACTCTCGGACACTCTCTGGCACACTCTGCAACTCTGTGTCACTCTCTGACACTCTCTGACACTCTCTGACACTCTCTGAATCTCTCTGAAACTATCTGACACTCTGTGACACTCTCTGTAACTCTCTGACACTCTCAGATACTCTCTGACTCCCGCAGACACACTTCGACACACTCAGAATCTCTCAGAAACTCTCTGGCACTCTCTGACACTCTCAGAAAGTCTCTGAAATTCTCTGACACTCTCTGAAACTCTCTGACACTCTCTGACACTCTCTGATACTCTCTGACACTCTCTGAAACTTTCTGACACTCTCTGAAACACTCTGAAGCTCTCTGACACTCTCTGACACTCTCTGAATCTCTCTGAAACTCTCTGACACTCTCTGACACTCTCTGAGACTCTCTGAAACTCTCTGACACTCTCTGACACTCTCTGAAACTCTCTGACTCTCTCTGACACTCTCTGAAACTCTCTGACACTCTCTGAAACTCTCTGAAACTCTCTGACTCTCTCAATAACACTCTGAAACTCTCTGAAACTCTCTGACACTCTCTGACACTCTCTGAGACTCTCTGAAACTCTCTGACACTCTCTGACACTCTCTGAAACTCTCTGGAACTCTCTGACACTCTCTGACACTGTCTGAAACTCTCTGACAATCTCTGACACTCTCAGACACTCTCTGACACTCTCTGACACTTTCTGAAACTGTCTGACACTCTGTGACACTCTCTGAAACTTTCTGGCACTCTCTGACACTCTCTGAAGATCTCTGAAACTCTCTGAAAATCTCTGACACTCTCTGAAACTCTGTGACACTCTCTGAAACACTCTGACACTCTCTGACATTCTCAGACTCTCTCTGACACTCTCTGACACTTTCTGAAGCTCTCTGAAACTCTCTGACACTCTGTGACACTCTCTGTAACTCTCTGACACTCTCTGACACTCTGTGACACTCTCAGATACTCTCTGACTCCTGCAGACACACTTCAACACACTCAGAATCTCTCAGAAACTCTCTGGCACTCTCTGACACTCTCAGAAAGTCTCTGAAACTCTCTGACACTCTCTGAAACTCTCTGACACTCTCTGACACTCTCTGAAACTCTCTGAAACTCTTTGACACTCTTTGACACTCTCAGACACTGTCTGTCTCTCTCTGAAACTCTCTGACACTCTCTGAAACTCTCTGAATCTCTCTGAAACTCTCGGACACTCTCTGGCACACTCTGCAACTCTGTGTCACTCTCTGACACTCTCTGACACTCTCTGACACTCTCTGAATCTCTCTGAAACTATCTGACACTCTGTGACACTCTCTGTAACTCTCTGACACTCTCAGATACTCTCTGACTCCCGCAGACACACTTCGACACAATCAGAATCTCTCAGAAACTCTCTGGCACTCTCTGACACTCTCAGAAAGTCTCTGAAACTCTCTGACACTCTCTGAAACTCTCTGACACTCTCTGACACTCTCTGATACTCTCTGACACTCTCTGAAACTTTCTGACACTCTCTGAAACACTCTGAAGCTCTCTGAAACTCTCTGACACTCTCTGAATCTCTCTGATACTCTCTGACACTCTCTGACACTCTCTGAGACTCTCTGAAACTCTCTGACACTCTCTGACACTCTCTGAAACTCTCTGACTCTCTCTGACACTCTCTGAAACTCTCTGACACTCTCTGAAACTCTCTGAAACTCTCTGACTCTCTCAATAACACTCTGAAACTCTCTGAAACTCTCTGACACTCTCTGACACTCTCTGAGACTCTCTGAAACTCTCTGACACTCTCTGACACTCTCTGAAACTCTCTGGAACTCTCTGACACTCTCTGACACTGTCTGAAACTCTCTGACAATCTCTGACACTCTCAGACACTCTCTGACACTCTCTGACACTTTCTGAAACTGTCTGACACTCTGTGACACTCTCTGAAACTTTCTGGCACTGTCTGACACTCTCTGAAGATCTCTGTAACTCTCTGACACTCTCTGACACTCTGTGACACTCTCAGATACTCTCTGACTCCTGCAGACACACTTCAACACACTCAGAATCTCTCAGAAACTCTCTGGCACTCTCTGACACTCTCAGAAAGTCTCTGAAACTCTCTGACACTCTCTGAAACTCTCTGACACTCTCTGACACTCTCTGAAACTCTCTGAAACTCTTTGACACTCTTTGACACTCTCAGACACTGTCTTTCTCTCTCTGAAACTCTCTGACACTCTCTGAAACTCTCTGAAACTGTCTGAAACTCTCTGTCTCTCTCTGACACTCTCTGAAGCTCTCTGAAACACTCTGACACTCTGTAACACTCTCTGAAACTCTCTGACACTCTCTGAAACTATCTGACACTTTCTGACACTCGCTGACACTCTCTGACACTCGCTGACAATCTCTGATACTCTCTGACACTCACTGTCACTATCTGAAACTCTCTGATATTCTCTGACTCTCTCTGACACTCTCTGAAACTCTCTGACACTCTCTGAGACTGTCTGAAACTCTCTGACAATCTCTGACACTCTCAGACACTCTCTGACACTCTCTGACACTTTCTGAAACTCTCTGACACTTTCTGAATCTCTCTGACACTATCTGACACTTTCTGAATCTCTCGGACACTCTCTGAAACTCTCTGACACTCTCTGAAACTGTCTGACACTCTGTGACAATCTCTGACACTCTCTGAATCTCTCTGAAGCACTCTGACACTCTGTGACACTCTCTGAAACTCTCTGACACTCTCTGAAACTTTCTGACACTCTCTGAAACTCTCTGAAGCTCTCTGAAACTCTCTGAAACTCTCTGACTCTCTCAGAAACACTCAGAAACTCTCTGAAACTCTCTGAAACTCTCTGACACTCTCTGACACTCTCTGAGACTCTCTGAAACTCTCGGACACTCTCGGACACTCTCTGACACTCTCTGAAACTCTCTGAAACTCTCTAACACTCTCTGACACTGTCTGAAACTCTCTGACAATCTCTGACACTCTCAGACACTCTCTGACACGGTCTGACACTTTCTGAAACTCTCTGACACTATCTGACACTTTCTGAATCTCTCGGACACTCTCTGAAACTCTCTGACACTCTCTGAAACTGTCTGACACTCTGTGACAATCTCTGAATCACTCTGAAGCAAACTGACACTCTGTGACACTCTCTGAAACTCTCTGACACTCTGAAACTTACTGACACTCTCTGAAACTCTTTGAAGCTCTCTGAAACTCTCTGAAACTCTCTGAATCTCTCAGAAACACTCAGAAACTCTCTGAAACTCTCTGAAACTCTCTGACACTCTCTGTCACTCTCTGAGACTCTCTGAAACTCTCTGACACTGTCTGACACTCTCTGAAACTCTGCGGAACTCTCTGACACTCTCTGACACTGTCTGAAACTCTCTGACAATCTCTGACACTCTCAGACACTCTCTGACACTCTCTGACACTCTCTGACACTTTCTGAAACTCTCGGACACTCTCTGGCACACTCTGCAACTCTGTGTCACTCTGTGACACTCTCTGACACTCTGTGACACTCTCTGAATCTCTCTGAAACTCTCTGACACTCTGTGACACTCTCTGTAACTCTCTGAAACTCCCTGACACTCTCTGAAACTTGCTGACACTCTCTGAACATCGATGAAACTCTGTGTCACTCTGTGACACTCTCTGACACTCTCTGACAATCTCTGAATCTCTCTGAAACTCTCTGACACTCTGTGACACTCTCTGTAACTCTCTGACACTCTCTGACACTCTGTGACACTCTCAGATACTCTCTGACTCCTGCAGACACACTTCAACACACTCAGAATCTCTCAGAAACTCTCTGGCACTCTCTGACACTCTCAGAAAGTCTCTGAAACTCTCTGACACTCTCAGAAACTCTCTGACACTCTCTGACACTCTCTGACACTCTCTGACACTCTCTGAAACTCTTTGACACTCTTTGACACTCTCAGACACTGTCTGTCTCTCTCTGAAACTCTCTGACACTCTCTGAAACTCTCTGAAACTGTCTGAAACTCTCTGTCTCTCTCTGACACTCTCTGAAACACTCTGACACTCTGTAACACTCTCTGAAACTCTCTGACACTCTCTGAAACTCTCTGACACTCTCTGGCACTCGCTGACACTCTCTGACACTCGCTGACAATCTCTGATACTCTCTGACACTCACTGTCACTATCTGAAACTCTCTGATATTCTCTGACTCTCTCTGACACTCTCTGAAACTCTCTGAACACTCTCTGAGACTGTCTGAAACTCTCTGACAATCTCTGACACTCTCAGACACTCTCTGACACTCTCTGACACTTTCTGAAACTCTCTGACACTTTCTGAATCTCTCTGACACTATCTGACACTTTCTGAATCTCTCGGACACTCTCTGAAACACTCTGACACTCTCTGAAACTGTCTGACACTCTGTGACAATCTCTGACACTCTCTGAATCTCTCTGAAGCACTCTGACACTCTGTGACACTCTCTGAAACTCTCTGACACTCTCTGAAACTTTCTGACACTCTCTGAAACTCTCTGAAGCTCTCTGAAACTCTCTGAAACTCTCTGACTCTCTCAGAAACACTCAGAAACTCTCTGAAACTCTCTGAAACTCTCTGACACTCTCTGACACTCTCTGAGACTCTCTGAAACTCTCGGACACTCTCGGACACTCTCTGACACTCTCTGAAACTCTCTGAAGCTCTCTGAAACTCTCTGAAACTCTCTGACTCTCTCAGAAACACTCAGAAACTCTCTGAAACTCTCTGAAACTCTCTGACACTCTCTGACACTCTCTGAGACTCTCTGAAACTCTCGGACACTCTCTGACACTCGCTGACAATCTCTGATACTCTCTGACACTCACTGTCACTATCTGAAACTCTCTGATATTCTCTGACTCTCTCTGACACTCTCTGAAACTCTCTGACACTCTCTGAGACTGTCTGAAACTCTCTGACAATCTCTGACACTCTCAGACACTCTCTGACACTCTCTGACACTTTCTGAAACTCTCTGACACTTTCTGAATCTCTCTGACACTATCTGACACTTTCTGAATCTCTCGGACACTCTCTGAAACTCTCTGACACTCTCTGAAACTGTCTGACACTCTGTGACAATCTCTGACACTCTCTGAATCTCTCTGAAGCACTCTGACACTCTGTGACACTCTCTGAAACTCTCTGACACTCTCTGAAACTTTCTGACACTCTCTGAAACTCTCTGAAGCTCTCTGAAACTCTCTGAAACTCTCTGACTCTCTCAGAAACACTCAGAAACTCTCTGAAACTCTCTGAAACTCTCTGACACTCTCTGACACTCTCTGAGACTCTCTGAAACTCTCGGACACTCTCAGACACTCTCTGACACTCTCTGAAACTCTCTGAAACTCTCTAACACTCTCTGACACTGTCTGAAACTCTCTGACAATCTCTGACACTCTCAGACACTCTCTGACACGGTCTGACACTTTCTGAAACTCTCTGACACTATCTGACACTTTCTGAATCTCTCGGACACTCTCTGAAACTCTCTGACACTCTCTGAAACTGTCTGACACTCTGTGACAATCTCTGAATCACTCTGAAGCAAACTGACACTCTGTGACACTCTCTGAAACTCTCTGACACTCTGAAACTTTCTGACACTCTCTGAAACTCTTTGAAGCTCTCTGAAACTCTCTGAAACTCTCTGAATCTCTCAGAAACACTCAGAAACTCTCTGAAACTCTCTGAAACTCTCTGACACTCTCTGTCACTCTCTGAGACTCTCTGAAACTCTCTGACACTGTCTGACACTCTCTGAAACTCTGCGGAACTCTCTGACACTCTCTGACACTGTCTGAAACTCTCTGACAATCTCTGACACTCTCAGACACTCTCTGACACTCTCTGACACTTTCTGAAACTCTCGGACACTCTCTGGCACACTCTGCAACTCTGTGTCACTCTGTGACACTCTCTGACACTCTGTGACACTCTCTGAATCTCTCTGAAACTCTCTGACACTCTGTGACACTCTCTGTAACTCTCTGAAACTCCCTGACACTCTCTGAAACTTGCTGACACTCTCTGAACATCGATGAAACTCTGTGTCACTCTGTGACACTCTCTGACACTCTCTGACAATCTCTGAATCTCTCTGAAACTCTCTGACACTCTGTGACACTCTCTGTAACTCTCTGACACTCTCTGACACTCTGTGACACTCTCAGATACTCTCTGACTCCTGCAGACACACTTCAACACACTCAGAATCTCTCAGAAACTCTCTGGCACTCTCTGACACTCTCAGAAAGTCTCTGAAACTCTCTGTCTCTCTCTGAAACTCTCTGACACTCTCTGAAACTCTCTGAAACTGTCTGAAACTCTCTGTCTCTCTCTGACACTCTCTGAAACACTCTGACACTCTGTAACACTCTCTGAAACTCTCTGACACTCTCTGAAACTCTCTGACACTCTCTGACACTCGCTGACACTCTCTGACACTCGCTGACAATCTCTGATACTCTCTGACACTCACAGTCACTATCTGAAACTCTCTGATATTCTCTGACTCTCTCTGACACTCTCTGAAACTCTCTGACACTCTCTGAGACTGTCTGAAACTCTCTGACAATCTCTGACACTCTCAGACACTCTCTGACACTCTCTGACACTTTCTGAAACTCTCTGACACTTTCTGAATCTCTCTGACACTATCTGACACTTTCTGAATCTCTCGGACACTCTCTGAAACTCTCTGACACTCTCTGAAACTGTCTGACACTCTGTGACAATCTCTGACACTCTCTGAATCTCTCTGAAGCACTCTGACACTCTGTGACACTCTCTGAAACTCTCTGACACTCTCTGAAACTTTCTGACACTCTCTGAAACTCTCTGAAGCTCTCTGAAACTCTCTGAAACTCTCTGACTCTCTCAGAAACACTCAGAAACTCTCTGAAACTCTCTGAAACTCTCTGACACTCTCTGACACTCTCTGAGACTCTCTGAAACTCTCGGACACTCTCGGACACTCTCTGACACTCTCTGAAACTCTCTGAAACTCTCTAACACTCTCTGACACTGTCTGAAACTCTCTGACAATCTCTGACACTCTCAGACACTCTCTGACACTGTCTGACACTTTCTGAAACTCTCTGACACTATCTGACACTTTCTGAATCTCTCGGACACTCTCTGAAACTCTCTGACACTCTCTGAAACTGTCTGACACTCTGTGACAATCTCTGAATCTGTCTGAAGCAAACTGACACTCTGTGACACTCTCTGAAACTCTCTGACACTCTCTGAAACTTTCTGACACTCTCTGAAACTCTTTGAAGCTCTCTGAAACTCTCTGAAACTCTCTGAATCTCTCAGAAACACTCAGAAACTCTCTGAAACTCTCTGAAACTCTCTGACACTCTCTGACACTCTCTGAGACTCTCTGAAACTCTCGGACACTCTCTGACACTCGCTGACAATCTCTGATACTCTCTGACACTCACTGTCACTATCTGAAACTCTCTGATATTCTCTGACTCTCTCTGACACTCTCTGAAACTCTCTGACACTCTCTGAGACTGTCTGAAACTCTCTGACAATCTCTGACACTCTCAGACACTCTCTGACACTCTCTGACACTTTCTGAAACTCTCTGACACTCTCTGAATCTCTCTGACACTATCTGACACTTTCTGAATCTCTCGGACACTCTCTGAAACTCTCTGACACTCTCTGAAACTGTCTGACACTCTGTGACAATCTCTGACACTCTCTGAATCTCTCTGAAGCACTCTGACACTCTGTGACACTCTCTGAAACTCTCTGACACTCTCTGAAACTTTCTGACACTCTCTGAAACTCTCTGAAGCTCTCTGAAACTCTCTGAAACTCTCTGATTCTCTCAGAAACACTCAGAAACTCTCTGAAACTCTCTGAAACTCTCTGACACGCTCTGACACTCTCTGAGACTCTCTGAAACTCTCGGACACTCTCGGACACTCTCTGACACTCTCTGAAACTCTCTGAAACTCTCTAACACTCTCTGACACTGTCTGAAACTCTCTGACAATCTCTGACACTCTCAGACACTCTCTGACACGGTCTGACACTTTCTGAAACTCTCTGACACTATCTGACACTTTCTGAATCCCTCGGACACTCTCTGAAACTCTCTGACACTCTCTGAAACTGTCTGACACTCTGTGACAATCTCTGAATCACTCTGAAGCAAACTGACACTCTGTGACACTCTCTGAAACTCTCTGACACTCTGAAACTTTCTGACACTCTCTGAAACTCTTTGAAGCTCTCTGAAACTCTCTGAAACTCTCTGAAACTCTCTGAATCTCTCAGAAACACTCAGAAACTCTCTGAAACTCTCTGAAACTCTCTGACACTCTCTGTCACTCTCTGAGACTCTCTGAAACTCTCTGACACTGTCTGACACTCTCTGAAACTCTGCGGAACTCTCTGACACTCTCTGACACTGTCTGAAACTCTCTGACAATCTCTGACACTCTCAGACACTCTCTGACACTCTCTGACACTTTCTGAAACTCTCGGACACTCTCTGGCACACTCTGCAACTCTGTGTCACTCTGTGACACTCTCTGACACTCTGTGACACTCTCTGAATCTCTCTGAAACTCTCTGACACTCTGTGACACTCTCTGTAACTCTCTGAAACTCCCTGACACTCTCTGAAACTTGCTGACACTCTCTGAACATCGATGAAACTCTGTGTCACTCTGTGACACTCTCTGACACTCTCTGACAATCTCTGAATCTCTCTGAAACTCTCTGACACTCTGTGACACTCTCTGTAACTCTCTGACACTCTCTGACACTCTGTGACACTCTCAGATACTCTCTGACTCCTGCAGACACACTTCAACACACTCAGAATCTCTCAGAAACTCTCTGGCACTCTCTGACACTCTCAGAAAGTCTCTGAAACTCTCTGACACTCTCTGAAACTCTCTGACACTCTCTGACACTCTCTGAAACTCTCTGAAACTCTTTGACACTCTTTGACACTCTCAGACACTGTCTGTCTCTCTCTGAAACTCTCTGACACTCTCTGAAACTCTCTGAAACTGTCTGAAACTCTCTGTCTCTCTCTGACACTCTCTGAAACACTCTGACACTCTGTAACAATCTCTGAAACTCTCTGACACTCTCTGAAACTCTCTGACACTCTCTGACACTCGCTGACACTCTCTGGCACTCGCTGACAATCTCTGATACTCTCTGACACTCACAGTCACTATCTGAAACTCTCTGATATTCTCTGACTCTCTCTGACACTCTCTGAAACTCTCTGACACTCTCTGAGACTGTCTGAAACTCTCTGACAATCTCTGACACTCTCAGACACTCTCTGACACTCTCTGACACTTTCTGAAACTCTCTGACACTTTCTGAATCTCTCTGACACTATCTGACACTTTCTGAATCTCTCGGACACTCTCTGAAACTCTCTGACACTCTCTGAAACTGTCTGACACTCTGTGACAATCTCTGACACTCTCTGAATCTCTCTGAAGCACTCTGACACTCTGTGACACTCTCTGAAACTCTCTGACACTCTCTGAAACTTTCTGACACTCTCTGAAACTCTCTGAAGCTCTCTGAAACTCTCTGAAACTCTCTGACTCTCTCAGAAACACTCAGAAACTCTCTGAAACTCTCTGAAACTCTCTGACACTCTCTGACACTCTCTGAGACTCTCTGAAACTCTCAGACACTCTCGGACACTCTCTGACACTCTCTGAAACTCTCTGAAACTCTCTAACACTCTCTGACACTGTCTGAAACGCTCTGACAATCTCTGACACTCTCAGACACTCTCTGACACTGTCTGACACTTTCCGAAACTCTCTGACACTATCTGACACTTTCTGAATCTCTCGGACACTCTCTGAAACTCTCTGACACTCTCTGAAACTGTCTGACACTCTGTGACAATCTCTGAATCTCTCTGAAGCAAACTGACACTCTGTGACACTCTCTGAAACTCTCTGACACTCTCTGAAACTTTCTGACACTCTCTGAAACTCTTTGAAGCTCTCTGAAACTCTCTGAAACTCTCTGAATCTCTCAGAAACACTCAGAAACTCTCTGAAACTCTCTGAAACTCTCTGACACTCTCTGAGACTCTCTGAAACTCTCTGACACTGTCTGACACTCTCTGAAACTCTGCGGAACTCTCTGACACTCTCTGACACTGTCTGAAACTCTCTGACAATCTCTGACACTCTCAGACACTCTCTGACACTCTCTGACACTTTCTGAAACTCTCTGACACTATCTGACACTTTCTGAATCTGTCGGACACTCTCTGAATCTCTCTGAAACTCTCTGACACTCTGTGACACTCTCTGAAACACTCTGACACTCTCTGACATTCTCAGACACTCTCTGAAACACTCTGACACTTTCTGAAGCTCTCTGACACTATCTGACACTTTCTGAAACTCTCAGACACTCTCTGACACTCTCTGACACTCTCTGAATCTCTCTGAAACTCTCTGACACTCTGTGACACTCTCTGTAACTCTCTGACACTCTCTGATACTCTGTGACACTCTCAGATACTCTCTGACTCCCGCAGACACACTTCGACACACTCAGAATCTCTCAGAAACTCTCTGGCACTCTCTGACACTCTCAGAAAGTCTCTGAAACTCTCTGACACTCTCTGAAACTCTCTGACACTCTCTGACACTCTCTGATACTCTCTGACACTCTCTGAAACTTTCTGACACTCTCTGACACTCTCTGAAGCTCTCTGAAACTCTCTGAAACTCTCTGACTCTCTCAGAAACACTCAGAAACACTCTGAAACTCTCTGAAACTCTCTGACACTCTCTGAAACTCTCTGGAACTCTCTGACACTCTCTGACACTGTCTGAAACTCTCTGAAACTCTCTGACACTCTCTGACACTCTCTGAAGATCTCTGGAACTCTCTGACAATCTCTGACACTCTCAGACACTCTCTGACACTCTCTGACCCTTTCTGAAACTCTCTGACACTATCTGACACTTTCTGAATCTCTCGGACACTCTCTGAATCTCTATGAAACTCTCCGACACTCTGTGACACTCTCTGAAACTTTCTGGCACTCTCTGACACTCTCTGAAGATCTCTGACACTCTCTGAAAATCTCTGACACTCTCTGAAACTCTGTGACACTCTCTGAAACACTCTGACACTATCTGACATTCTCAGACACTCTCTGACACTTTCTGAAGCTCTCTGACACTATCTGACACTTTCTGAAACTCTCGGACACTCTCTGGCACACTCTCTGACACTCTGTGAAACTCTCTGAAACTCTCTAACACTCTCTGACACTGTCTGAAACTCTCTGACAATCTCTGACACTCTCAGACACTCTCTGACACTGTCTGACACTTTCTGAAACTCTCTGACACTATCTGACACTTTCTGAATCTCTCGGACACTCTCTGAAACTCTCTGACACTCTCTGAAACTGTCTGACACTCTGTGACAATCTCTGAATCTCTCTGAAGCAAACTGACACTCTGTGACACTCTCTGAAACTCTCTGACACTCTGAAACTTTCTGACACTCTCTGAAACTCTTTGAAGCTCTCTGAAACTCTCTGAAACTCTCTGAATCTCTCAGAAACACTCAGAAACTCTCTGAAACTCTCTGAAACTCTCTGACACTCTCTGTCACTCTCTGAGACTCTCTGAAACTCTCTGACACTGTCTGACACTCTCTGAAACTCTGCGGAACTCTCTGACACTCTCTGACACTGTCTGAAACTCTCTGACAATCTCTGACACTCTCAGACACTCTCTGACACTCTCTGACACTTTCTGAAACTCTCGGACACTCTCTGGCACACTCTGCAACTCTGTGTCACTCTGTGACACTCTCTGACACTCTGTGACACTCTCTGAATCTCTCTGAAACTCTCTGACACTCTGTGACACTCTCTGTAACTCTCTGAAACTCCCTGACACTCTCTGAAACTTGCTGACACTCTCTGAACATCGATGAAACTCTGTGTCACTCTGTGACACTCTCTGACACTCTCTGACAATCTCTGAATCTCTCTGAAACTCTCTGACACTCTGTGACACTCTCTGTAACTCTCTGACACTCTCTGACACTCTGTGACACTCTCAGATACTCTCTGACTCCTGCAGACTCACTTCAACACACTCAGAATCTCTCAGAAACTCTCTGGCACTCTCTGACACTCTCAGAAAGTCTCTGAAACTCTCTGACACTCTCTGAAACTCTCTGACACTCTCTGACACTCTCTGAAACTCTCTGAAACTCTTTGACACTCTTTGACACTCTCAGACACTGTCTGTCTCTCTCTGAAACTCTCTGACACTCTCTGAAACTCTCTGAAACTGTCTGAAACTCTCTGTCTCTCTCTGACACTCTCTGAAGCTCTCTGAAACACTCTGACACTCTGTAACACTCTCTGAAACTCTCTGACACTCTCTGAAACTCTCTGACACTCTCTGACACTCGCTGACACTCTCTGACACTCGCTGACAATCTCTGATACTCTCTGACACTCACTGTCACTATCTGAAACTCTCTGATATTCTCTGACTCTCTCTGACACTCACTGAAACTCTCTGACACTCTCTGAGACTGTCTGAAACTCTCTGACAATCTCTGACACTCTCAGACACTCTCTGACACTCTCTGACACTTTCTGAAACTCTCTGACACTTTCTGAATCTCTCTGACACTATCTGACACTTTCTGAATCTCTCGGACACTCTCTGAAACTCTCTGACACTCTCTGAAACTGTCTGACACTCTGTGACAATCTCTGACACTCTCTGAATCTCTCTGAAGCACTCTGACACTCTGTGACACTCTCTGAAACTCTCTGACACTCTCTGAAATTTTCTGACACTCTCTGAAACTCTCTGAAGCTCTCTGAAACTCTCTGAAACTCTCTGACTCTCTCAGAAACACTCAGAAACTCTCTGAAACTCTCTGAAACTCTCTGACACTCTCTGACACTCTCTGAGACTCTCTGAAACTCTCTGACACTGTCTGACACTCTCTGAAACTCTGCGGAACTCTCTGACACTCTCTGACACTGTCTGAAACTCTCTGACAATCTCTGACACTCTCAGACACTCTCTGACACTCTCTGACACTTTCTGAAACTCTCTGACACTATCTGACACTTTCTGAATCTCTCGGACACTCTCTGAATCTCTCTGAAACTCTACGACACTCTGTGACACTCTCTGAAACACTCTGACACTCTCTGACATTCTCAGACACTCTCTGAAACTCTCTGACACTTTCTGAAGCTCTCTGACAATATCTGACACTTTCTGAAACTCTCAGACACTCTCTGACACTCTCTGACAATCTCTGAATCTCTCTGAAACTCTCTGACACTCTGTGACACTCTCTGTAACTCTCTGACACTCTCTGACACTCTGTGACACTCTCAGATACTCTCTGACTCCTGCAGACTCACTTCAACACACTCAGAATCTCTCAGAAACTCTCTGGCACTCTCTGACACTCTCAGAAAGTCTCTGAAACTCTCTGACACTCTCTGAAACTCTCTGACACTCTCTGACACTCTCTGAAACTCTCTGAAACTCTTTGACACTCTTTGACACTCTCAGACACTGTCTGTCTCTCTCTGAAACTCTCTGACACTCTCTGAAACTCTCTGAAACTGTCTGAAACTCTCTGTCTCTCTCTGACACTCTCTGAAGCTCTCTGAAACACTCTGACACTCTGTAACACTCTCTGAAACTCTCTGACACTCTCTGAAACTCTCTGACACTCTCGGACACTCTCTGACACTCTCTGAAACTCTCTGAAACTCTCTAACACTCTCTGAAACTGTCTGAAACTCTCTGACAATCTCTGACACTCTCAGACACTCTCTGACACTGTCTGACACTTTCTGAAACTCTCGGACACTCTCTGGCACACTCTGCAACTCTGTGTCACTCTGTGACACTCTCTGACACTCTGTGACACTCTCTGAATCTCTCTGAAACTCTCTGACACTCTGTGACACTCTCTGTAACTCTCTGAAACTCCCTGACACTCTCTGAAACTTGCTGACACTCTCTGAACATCGATGAAACTCTGTGTCACTCTGTGACACTCTCTGACACTCTCTGACAATCTCTGAATCTCTCTGAAACTCTCTGACACTCTGTGACACTCTCTGTAACTCTCTGACACTCTCTGACACTCTGTGACACTCTCAGATACTCTCTGACTCCTGCAGACTCACTTCAACACACTCAGAATCTCTCAGAAACTCTCTGGCACTCTCTGACACTCTCAGAAAGTCTCTGAAACTCTCTGACACTCTCTGAAACTCTCTGACACTCTCTGACACTCTCTGAAACTCTCTGAAACTCTTTGACACTCTTTGACACTCTCAGACACTGTCTGTCTCTCTCTGAAACTCTCTGACACTCTCTGAAACTCTCTGAAACTGTCTGAAACTCTCTGTCTCTCTCTGACACTCTCTGAAGCTCTCTGAAACACTCTGACACTCTGTAACACTCTCTGAAACTCTCTGACACTCTCTGAAACTCTCTGACACTCTCTGACACTCGCTGACACTCTCTGACACTCGCTGACAATCTCTGATACTCTCTGACACTCACTGTCACTATCTGAAACTCTCTGATATTCTCTGACTCTCTCTGACACTCACTGAAACTCTCTGACACTCTCTGAGACTGTCTGAAACTCTCTGACAATCTCTGACACTCTCAGACACTCTCTGACACTCTCTGACACTTTCTGAAACTCTCTGACACTTTCTGAATCTCTCTGACACTATCTGACACTTTCTGAATCTCTCGGACACTCTCTGAAACTCTCTGACACTCTCTGAAACTGTCTGACACTCTGTGACAATCTCTGACACTCTCTGAATCTCTCTGAAGCACTCTGACACTCTGTGACACTCTCTGAAACTCTCTGACACTCTCTGAAATTTTCTGACACTCTCTGAAACTCTCTGAAGCTCTCTGAAACTCTCTGAAACTCTCTGACTCTCTCAGAAACACTCAGAAACTCTCTGAAACTCTCTGAAACTCTCTGACACTCTCTGACACTCTCTGAGACTCTCTGAAACTCTCTGACACTGTCTGACACTCTCTGAAACTCTGCGGAACTCTCTGACACTCTCTGACACTGTCTGAAACTCTCTGACAATCTCTGACACTCTCAGACACTCTCTGACACTCTCTGACACTTTCTGAAACTCTCTGACACTATCTGACACTTTCTGAATCTCTCGGACACTCTCTGAATCTCTCTGAAACTCTACGACACTCTGTGACACTCTCTGAAACACTCTGACACTCTCTGACATTCTCAGACACTCTCTGAAACTCTCTGACACTTTCTGAAGCTCTCTGACAATATCTGACACTTTCTGAAACTCTCAGACACTCTCTGACACTCTCTGACAATCTCTGAATCTCTCTGAAACTCTCTGACACTCTGTGACACTCTCTGTAACTCTCTGACACTCTCTGACACTCTGTGACACTCTCAGATACTCTCTGACTCCTGCAGACTCACTTCAACACACTCAGAATCTCTCAGAAACTCTCTGGCACTCTCTGACACTCTCAGAAAGTCTCTGAAACTCTCTGACACTCTCTGAAACTCTCTGACACTCTCTGACACTCTCTGAAACTCTCTGAAACTCTTTGACACTCTTTGACACTCTCAGACACTGTCTGTCTCTCTCTGAAACTCTCTGACACTCTCTGAAACTCTCTGAAACTGTCTGAAACTCTCTGTCTCTCTCTGACACTCTCTGAAGCTCTCTGAAACACTCTGACACTCTGTAACACTCTCTGAAACTCTCTGACACTCTCTGAAACTCTCTGACACTCTCTGACACTCGCTGACACTCTCTGACACTCGCTGACAATCTCTGATACTCTCTGACACTCACTGTCACTATCTGAAACTCTCTGATATTCTCTGACTCTCTCTGACACTCACTGAAACTCTCTGACACTCTCTGAGACTGTCTGAAACTCTCTGTCTCTCTCTGACACTCTCTGAAGCTCTCTGAAACACTCTGACACTCTGTAACACTCTCTGAAACTCTCTGACACTCTCTGAAACTCTCTGACACTCTCGGACACTCTCTGACACTCTCTGAAACTCTCTGAAACTCTCTAACACTCTCTGAAACTGTCTGAAACTCTCTGACAATCTCTGACACTCTCAGACACTCTCTGACACTGTCTGACACTTTCTGAAACTCTCGGACACTCTCTGGCACACTCTGCAACTCTGTGTCACTCTGTGACACTCTCTGACACTCTGTGACACTCTCTGAATCTCTCTGAAACTCTCTGACACTCTGTGACACTCTCTGTAACTCTCTGAAACTCCCTGACACTCTCTGAAACTTGCTGACACTCTCTGAACATCGATGAAACTCTGTGTCACTCTGTGACACTCTCTGACACTCTCTGACAATCTCTGAATCTCTCTGAAACTCTCTGACACTCTGTGACACTCTCTGTAACTCTCTGACACTCTCTGACACTCTGTGACACTCTCAGATACTCTCTGACTCCTGCAGACTCACTTCAACACACTCAGAATCTCTCAGAAACTCTCTGGCACTCTCTGACACTCTCAGAAAGTCTCTGAAACTCTCTGACACTCTCTGAAACTCTCTGACACTCTCTGACACTCTCTGAAACTCTCTGAAACTCTTTGACACTCTTTGACACTCTCAGACACTGTCTGTCTCTCTCTGAAACTCTCTGACACTCTCTGAAACTCTCTGAAACTGTCTGAAACTCTCTGTCTCTCTCTGACACTCTCTGAAGCTCTCTGAAACACTCTGACACTCTGTAACACTCTCTGAAACTCTCTGACACTCTCTGAAACTCTCTGACACTCTCTGACACTCGCTGACACTCTCTGACACTCGCTGACAATCTCTGATACTCTCTGACACTCACTGTCACTATCTGAAACTCTCTGATATTCTCTGACTCTCTCTGACACTCACTGAAACTCTCTGACACTCTCTGAGACTGTCTGAAACTCTCTGACAATCTCTGACACTCTCAGACACTCTCTGACACTCTCTGACACTTTCTGAAACTCTCTGACACTTTCTGAATCTCTCTGACACTATCTGACACTTTCTGAATCTCTCGGACACTCTCTGAAACTCTCTGACACTCTCTGAAACTGTCTGACACTCTGTGACAATCTCTGACACTCTCTGAATCTCTCTGAAGCACTCTGACACTCTGTGACACTCTCTGAAACTCTCTGACACTCTCTGAAATTTTCTGACACTCTCTGAAACTCTCTGAAGCTCTCTGAAACTCTCTGAAACTCTCTGACTCTCTCAGAAACACTCAGAAACTCTCTGAAACTCTCTGAAACTCTCTGACACTCTCTGACACTCTCTGAGACTCTCTGAAACTCTCTGACACTGTCTGACACTCTCTGAAACTCTGCGGAACTCTCTGACACTCTCTGACACTGTCTGAAACTCTCTGACAATCTCTGACACTCTCAGACACTCTCTGACACTCTCTGACACTTTCTGAAACTCTCTGACACTATCTGACACTTTCTGAATCTCTCGGACACTCTCTGAATCTCTCTGAAACTCTACGACACTCTGTGACACTCTCTGAAACACTCTGACACTCTCTGACATTCTCAGACACTCTCTGAAACTCTCTGACACTTTCTGAAGCTCTCTGACAATATCTGACACTTTCTGAAACTCTCAGACACTCTCTGACACTCTCTGACAATCTCTGAATCTCTCTGAAACTCTCTGACACTCTGTGACACTCTCTATAACTCTCTGACACTCTCTGACACTCTGTGACACTCTCAGATACTCTCTGACTCCTGCAGACTCACTTCAACACACTCAGAATCTCTCAGAAACTCTCTGGCACTCTCTGACACTCTCAGAAAGTCTCTGAAACTCTCTGACACTCTCTGAAACTCTCTGACACTCTCTGACACTCTCTGAAACTCTCTGAAACTCTTTGACACTCTTTGACACTCTCAGACACTGTCTGTCTCTCTCTGAAACTCTCTGACACTCTCTGAAACTCTCTGAAACTGTCTGAAACTCTCTGTCTCTCTCTGACACTCTCTGAAGCTCTCTGAAACACTCTGACACTCTGTAACACTCTCTGAAACTCTCTGACACTCTCTGAAACTCTCTGACACTCTCTGACACTCGCTGACACTCTCTGAAACTCGCTGACAATCTCTGATACTCTCTGACACTCACTGTCACTATCTGAAACTCTCTGATATTCTCTGACTCTCTCTGACACTCACTGAAACTCTCTGACACTCTCTGAGACTGTCTGAAACTCTCTGTCTCTCTCTGACACTCTCTGAAGCTCTCTGAAACACTCTGACACTCTGTAACACTCTCTGAAACTCTCTGACACTCTCTGAAACTCTCTGACACTCTCGGACACTCTCTGACACTCTCTGAAACTCTCTGACACTCTCTGAAACTGTCTGACACTCTGTGACAATCTCTGACACTCTCTGAATCTCTCTGAAGCACTCTGACACTCTGTGACACTCTCTGAAACTCTCTGACACTCTCTGAAACTTTCTGACACTCTCTGAAACTCTCTGAAGCTCTCTGAAACTCTCTGAAACTCTCTGACTCTCTCAGAAACACTCAGAAACTCTCTGAAACTCTCTGAAACTCTCTGAAACTCTCTGACACTCTCTGACACTCTCTGAGACTCTCTGAAACTCTCGGACACTCTCGGACACTCTCTGACACTCTCTGAAACTCTCTGAAACTCTCTAACACTCTCTGACACTGTCTGAAACTCTCTGACAATCTCTGACACTCTCAGACACTCTCTGACACTGTCTGACACTTTCTGAAACTCTCTGACACTATCTGACACTTTCTGAATCTCTCGGACACTCTCTGAAACTCTCTGACACTCTCTGAAACTGCCTGACACTCTGTGACAATCTCTGAATCTCTCTGAAGCAAACTGACACTCTGTGACACTCTCTGAAACTCTCTGACACTCTCTGAAACTTTCTGACACTCTCTGAAACTCTTTGAAGCTCTCTGAAACTCTCTGAAACTCTCTGAATCTCTCAGAAACACTCAGAAACTCTCTGAAACTCTCTGAAACTCTCTGACACTCTCTGACACTCTCTGAGACTCTCTGAAACTCTCTGACACTGTCTGACACTCTCTGAAACTCTGCGGAACTCTCTGACACTCTCTGACACTGTCTGAAACTCTCTGACAATCTCTGACACTCTCAGACACTCTCTGACACTCTCTGACACTTTCTGAAACTCTCTGACACTATCTGACACTTTCTGAATCTCTCGGACACTCTCTGAATCTCTCTGAAACTCTCCGACACTCTGTGACACTCTCTGAAACACTCTGACACTCTTTGACATTCTCAGACACTCTCTGAAACTCTCTGACACTTTCTGAAGCTCTCTGACAATATCTGACACTTTCTGAAACTCTCAGACACTCTCTGACACTCTCTGACACTCTCTGAATCTCTCTGAAACTCTCTGACACTCTGTGACACTCTCTGTAACTCTCTGACACTCTCTGATACTCTGTGACACTCTCAGATACTCTCTGACTCCCGCAGACACACTTCGACACACTCAGAATCTCTCAGAAACTCTCTGGCACTCTCTGACACTCTCAGAAAGTCTCTGAAACTCTCTGACACTCTCTGAAACTCTCTGACACTCTCTGACACTCTCTGATACTCTCTGACACTCTCTGAAACTTTCTGACACTCTCTGACACTCTCTGAAGCTCTCTGAAACTCTCTGAAACTCTCTGACTCTCTCAGAAACACTCAGAAACACTCTGAAATTCTCTGAAACTCTCTGACACTCTCTGAGACTCTCTGAAACTCTCTGACACTGTCTGACACTCTCTGAAACTCTCTGGAACTCTCTGACACTCTCTGACACTGTCTGAAACTCTCTGAAACTCTCTGACACTCTCTGACACTCTCTGAAGATCTCTGGAACTCTCTGACAATCTCTGACACTCTCAGACACTCTCTGACACTCTCTGACCCTTTCTGAAACTCTCTGACACTATCTGACACTCTCTGAATCTCTATGAAACTCTCCGACACTCTGTGACACTCTCTGAAACTTTCTGGCACTCTCTGACACTCTCTGAAGATCTCTGACACTCTCTGAAAATCTCTGACACTCTCTGAAACTCTGTGACACTCTCTGTAACTCTCTGACACTCTCTGACACTCTGTGGCACTCTCAGATACTCTCTGACTCCTGCAGACTCACTTCAACACACTCAGAATCTCTCAGAAACTCTCTGGCACTCTCTGACACTCTCAGAAAGTCTCTGAAACTCTCTGACACTCTCTGAAACTCTCTGACACTCTCTGACACTCTCTGAAACTCTCTGAAACTCTTTGACACTCTTTGACACTCTCAGACACTGTCTGTCTCTCTCTGAAACTCTCTGACACTCTCTGAAACTCTCTGAAACTGTCTGAAACTCTCTGTCTCTCTCTGACACTCTCTGAAGCTCTCTGAAACACTCTGACACTCTGTAACACTCTCTGAAACTCTCTGACACTCTCTGAAACTCTCTGACACTCTCTGACACTCGCTGACACTCTCTGACACTCGCTGACAATCTCTGATACTCTCTGACACTCACTGTCACTATCTGAAACTCTCTGATATTCTCTGACTCTCTCTGACACTCTCTGAAACTCTCTGACACTCTCTGAGACTGTCTGAAACTCTCTGACAATCTCTGACACTCTCAGACACTCTCTGACACTCTCTGACACTTTCTGAAACTCTCTGACACTTTCTGAATCTCTCTGACACTATCTGACACTTTCTGAATCTCTCGGACACTCTCTGAAACTCTCTGACACTCTCTGAAACTGTCTGACACTCTGTGACAATCTCTGACACTCTCTGAATCTCTCTGAAGCACTCTGACACTCTGTGACACTCTCTGAAACTCTCTGACACTCTCTGAAACTTTCTGACACTCTCTGAAACTCTCTGAAGCTCTCTGAAACTCTCTGAAACTCTCTGACTCTCTCAGAAACACTCAGAAACTCTCTGAAACTCTCTGAAACTCTCTGACACTCTCTGACACTCTCTGAGACTCTCTGAAACTCTCGGACAATCTCGGACACTCTCTGACACTCTCTGAAACTCTCTGAAACTCTCTAACACTCTCTGACACTGTCTGAAACTCTCTGACAATCTCTGACACTCTCAGACACTCTCTGACACTGTCTGACACTTTCTGAAACTCTCTGACACTATCTGACACTTTCTGAATCTCTCGGACACTCTCTGAAACTCTCTGACACTCTCTGAAACTGTCTGACACTCTGTGACAATCTCTGAATCTCTCTGAAGCAAACTGACACTCTGTGACACTCTCTGAAACTCTCTGACACTCTCTGAAACTTTCTGACACTCTCTGAAACTCTTTGAAGCTCTCTGAAACTCTCTGAAACTCTCTGAATCTCTCAGAAACACTCAGAAACTCTCTGAAACTCTCTGAAACTCTCTGACACTCTCTGACACTCTCTGAGACTCTCTGAAACTCTCTGACACTGTCTGACACTCTCTGAAACTCTGCGGAACTCTCTGACACTCTCTGACACTGTCTGAAACTCTCTGACAATCTCTGACACTCTCAGACACTCTCTGACACTCTCTGACACTTTCTGAAACTCTCTGACACTATCTGACACTTTCTGAATCTCTCGGACACTCTCTGAATCTCTCTGAAACTCTCCGACACTCTGTGACACTCTCTGAAACACTCTGACACTCTCTGACATTCTCAGACACTCTCTGAAACTCTCTGACACTTTCTGAAGCTCTCTGACAATATCTGACACTTTCTGAAACTCTCAGACACTCTCTGACACTCTCTGACACTCTCTGAATCTCTCTGAAACTCTCTGACACTCTGTGACACTCTCTGTAACTCTCTGACACTCTCTGATACTCTGTGACACTCTCAGATACTCTCTGACTCCCGCAGACACACTTCGACACACTCAGAATCTCTCAGAAACTCTCTGGCACTCTCTGACACTCTCAGAAAGTCTCTGAAACTCTCTGACACTCTCTGAAACTCTCTGACACTCTCTGACACTCTCTGATACTCTCTGACACTCTCTGAAACTCTCTGACACTCTCTGACACTCTCTGATACTCTCTGACACTCTCTGAAACTTTCTGACACTCTCTGACACTCTCTGAAGCTCTCTGAAACTCTCTGAAACTCTCTGACTCTCTCAGAAACACTCAGAAACACTCTGAAATTCTCTGAAACTCTCTGACACTCTCTGAGACTCTCTGAAACTCTCTGACACTGTCTGACACTCTCTGAAACTCTCTGGAACTCTCTGACACTCTCTGACACTGTCTGAAACTCTCTGAAACTCTCTGACACTATCTGACACTCTCTGAAGATCTCTGGAACTCTCTGACAATCTCTGACACTCTCAGACACTCTCTGACACTCTCTGACCCTTTCTGAAACTCTCTGACACTATCTGACACTTTCTGAATCTCTCGGACACTCTCTGAAACTCTGTGACACTCTCTGAAACACTCTGACACTATCTGACATTCTCAGACACTCTCTGACACTCTCTGACACTTTCTGAAGCTCTCTGACACTATCTGACACTTTCTGAAACTCTCGGACACTCTCTGGCACACTCTGCAACTCTGTGTCATTCTGTGACACTCTCTGACACTCTCTGACACTCTCTGAATCTCTCTGAAACTCTCTGACACTCTGTGACACTCTCTGTAACTCTCTGAAACTCTCTGACACTCTCTGACACTCTCTGAAACTTGCTGACACTCTCTGAACATCGATGAAACTCTGTGTCACTCTGTGACACTCTCTGACACTCTCTGACACTCTCTGAATCTCTCTGAAACTCTCTGACACTCTGTGACACTCTCTGTAACTCTCTGACACTCTCTGACACTCTGTGACACTCTCAGATACTCTCTGACTCCTGCAGACACACTTCGACACACTCAGAATCTCTCAGAAACTCTCTGGCACTCTCTGACACTCTCAGAAAGTCTCTGAAACTCTCTGAAATTTTCTGACTCTCTCTGACACTCTCTGAAACTCTTCGACACTCTCTGACACTCTCAGACACTCTCTGACTCTCTCTGAAACTCTCTGACACTCTCTGAAACTCTCTGAAACTGTCTGACACTCTCTGACAATCTCTGACACTCTCTGAATCTCTCTGAAAAACTCTGACACTCTGTGACACTCTCTGAAACTCTCTGACACTAATTGTAACTTTGTGACACTCTCTGACACATCTGAAACTCTCAGAAGCTCTCTGAAACTCTCTGAAACTCTCTGACTCTCTCAGAAACACTCAGAAACTCTCTGACACTCTCTGACACTCTCTGAGACTCTCTGAAACTCTCTGACACTCTCTAACACTCTCTGAAACTCTCTGAAACTCTCTGACACTCTCTGAGACTGTCTGAAACTCTCTGACAATCTCTGACAATCTCTGACACTCTCAGACACTCTCTGACACTCTCTGACACTTTCTGAAACTCTCTGACACTTTCTGAATCTCTCTGATACTATCTGACACTTTCTGAATCTCTCGGACACTCTCTGAAACTCTCTGACACTCTCTGAAACTGTCTGACACTCTGCGACAATCTCTGACACTCTCTGAATCTCTCTGAAGCACTCTGACACTCTGTGACACTCTCTGAAACTCTCTGGCACTCTCTGAAACTCTCTGAAGCTCTCAGAAACTCTCTGAAAATCTCTGGCTCTCAGAGAAACAATCAGAAACTCTCTGAAACTCTCTGAAACTCTCTGACACTCTCTGACACTCTCTGAGACTCTCTGACACTCTCTGACACTCTCTGACACTGTCTGAAACTCTCTGGAACTCTCTGAGACTCTCTGACACTGTCTGAAGCTCTCTGACAATCTCTGACAGTCTCAGACACTCTCTGACACTCTCTGACACTTTCTGAAACTCTCTGACACTATCTGACACTTTCTGAATCTCTCGGACACTCTCTGAATCTCTCTGAAACTCTCCGACACTCTGTGACACTCTCTGAAACTTTCTGGCACAGTCTGACACTCTCTGAAGATATCTGAAACTCTCTGAAAATCTCTGACACTCTCTGAAACTCTGTGACACTCTCTGAAACACTCTGACACTCTCTGACATTCTCAGACACTCTCTGACACTCTCTGACACTCTCTGAAGCTCTCTGACACTATCTGACACTTTCTGAAACTCTCGGACAATCACTGGCACACTCTGCAACACTGTGTCACTCTGTGACACTCTGTGACACTCTCTGACACTCTCTGAATCTCTCTGAAACTCTCTGACACTCTGTGACACTCTCGGTAACTCTCTGAAACTCTCTGACACTCTCTGACACTCTCTGAAACTTGCTGACATTCTCTGAACATCGATGAAACTCTGTGTCACTCTGTGACACTCTCTGACACTCTCTGACACTCTCTGACACTCTCTGAATCTCTCTGAAACTCTCTGACACTCTGTGACACACTCTGTAACTCTCAGAAAGTCTCTGACACTCTGTGACACTCTCAGATACTCTCTGACTCCCGAAGACACACTTCGACACACTCAGAATCTCTCAGAAACTCTCTGGCCCTCTCTGACACTCTCAGAAAGTCTCTGAAACACTCTGACACTCTCTGAAACTCTCTGAAACTGTCTGACACTCTCTGTCAATCTCTGACACTCTCTGAAGCTCTCTGAAACTCTCTGACACTATATGAATCTTTCTGACACTCTCTGAAACTCTCCGAAGCTCTCTGAAACTCTCTGACACTCTCCGACACTCTCTGAAATTCTCTGACACTCTCTGACACTCGCTGACACTCTCTGACACTCATAGACAATCTCTGATACTCTCTGACACTCACTGTCACTATCTGAAACTCTCTGAAACTCTCTGACTCTCTCTGACACTCTCGGACACTCTCTGAAACTCTTCGACACTCTCTGACACTCTCAGACACTGTCTGACTCTCTCTGAAACTCTCTGACACTCTCTGAAACTCTCTGAAACTGTCTGACACTCTCTGACAATCTCTGACACTCTCTGAATCTCTCTGAAACACTCTGACACTCTGTGACACTCTCTGAAACTCTCTGACACTCATTGAAACTTGCTGACACTCTCTGACACTCTCTGAAACTCTCTGAAACTCTCTGACTCTCTCAGAAACACTCAGAAACTCTCTGATACTCTCTGAGACTGTCTGAAAATCTCTGACAATCTCTGACACTCTCAGACACTCTCTGACACTCACTGACACTTTCTGAAACTCTCTGACACTATCTGACAATTTCTGAATCTCTCGGACACTCTCTGAAACTCTCTGACACTCTCTGAAACTGTCTGACACTCTGTGACAATCTCTGACACTCTCTGAATCTCTCTGAAGCACTCTGACACTCTGTGACACTCTCTGAAACTCTCTGACACTCTCTGAAACTTTCTGACACTCTCTGAAATTCTCTGACACTCTCTGACACTCTCTGAATCTCTCTGAAACTCTCTGACACTCTGTGACACTCTCTGTAACTCTCTGACACTCTCTGACACTCTGTGACACTCTCAGATACTCTCTGACTCCCGCAGACACACTTCGACACACTCAGAATCTCTCAGAAAATCTCTGGCATTCTCTGACACTCTCAGAAAGTCTCTGACACTCTCTGACAGTCTCTGAAACTCTCTGACACTCTCTGACACTCTCTGAAACTCTCTTACACTATCTGAAACTTTCTGACACTCTCGGAAACTCTCTGAAGCTCTCTGAAACTCTCTGAAACTCTCTGCCACTCTCTGACACTCTCTGGAACTCTCTGACACCCATTGACACTGTCTGAAACTCTCTGACAATCTCTGACACTCTCAGACACTCTCTGACACTCTCTGACACTTTCTGAAACTCTCTGACACTATCTGACACTTTCTGAATCTCTCGGACACTCTCTGAATCTCTCTGAAACTCTCCGACACTCTGTGACAGTCTCTGAAACTTTCTGGCACTCTCTGACACTCTCTGAAGATCTCTGACAATCTCTGAAACTCTGTGACACTCTCTGAAAGACTCTGACACTCTCTGACATTCTCAGACACTCTCTGACACTCTCTGACACTTTCTGAAGCTCTCTGACACTATCTGACACTTTCTGAAACTCTCGGACACTCTCTGGCACACTCTGCGACTCTGTGTCACTCTGTGACACTCTCTGACACTCTCTGACACTCTCTGAATCTCTCTGAAACTCTCTGACACTCTGTGACACTCTCTGTAACTCTCTGAAACTCCCTGACACTCTCTGACACTCTCTGAAACTTTCTGAAACTCTCTGAACATCGATGAAACTCTGTGTCACTCTGTGACACTCTCTGACACTCTCTGACACTCTCTGAATCTCTCTGAAACTCTCTGACACTCTGTGACACTCTCTGTAACTCTCTGACACTCTCTGACACTCTGTGACACTCTCAGATACTCTCTGACTCCTGCAGACACACTTCGACACACTCAGAATCTCTCAGAAACTCTCTGGCGCTCTCTGACACTCTCAGAAAGTCTCTGAAACTCTCTGACACTCTCTGAAACTCTCTGACACTCTCTGACACTCTCTGACACTCGCTGAAACTCTCTGAAACTCTTTGACACTCTTTGACACTCTCAGACACTGTCTGTCTCTCTCTGAAACTCTCTGACACTCTCTGAAACTCTCTGAAACTGTCTGACACTCTCTGTCATTCTCTGACACTCTCTGAAGCTCTCTGAAACACTCTGACACTCTGTAACACTCTCTGAAACTCTCTGACACTCTCTGAAACTTTCTGACACTCTCTGAAACTCTCTGAAGCTCTCCGACACTCTCTGAAACTCTCTGACACTCTCAGAAACTCTCTGAAATTCTCTGACTCTCTCTGACACTCTCTGAAACACTTCGACACTCTCTGACACTCTCAGACACTGTCTGACTCTCTCTGAAACTCTCTGACACTCTCTGAAACTCTCTGAAACTGTCTGACACTCTCTGACAATCTCTGACACTCTCTGAATCTCTCTGAAAAACTCTGACACTCTGTGACACTCTCTGAAACTCTCTGACACTCATTGAAACTTTCTGACACTCTCTGACACTCTCTGAAACTCTCTGAAACTCTCTGACTCTCTCAGAAACACTCAGAAACTCTCTGAAAAACTCTGACACTCTGTGACACTCTCTGAAACTCTCTGACACTCTTTGAATGTTTCTGACACTGCCTGAAACTCTCCGAAGCTCTCTGAAACTCTCTGAAACTCTCTGACACTCTCTGACACTCGCTGACACTCTCTGACATTCATAGACTATCTCTGATACTCTCTGACACTCACTGTCACTATCTGAAACTCTCTGAAACTCTCTGACTCTCTCTGACACTCTCGGACACTCTCTGAAACTCTTCGACACTCTCTGACACTCTCAGACACTGTCTGACTCTCTCTGAAACTCTCTGACACTCTCTGAAACTCTCTGAAACTGTCTGACACTCTCTGACAATCTCTGACACTCTCTGAAACTCTCTGAAACAATCTGACACTCTGTGACACTCTCTGAAACTCTCTGACACTCATTGAAACTTTCTGACACTCTCTGACACTCTCTGAAACTCTCTGAAACTCTCTGACTCTCTCAGAAACACTCAGAAACTCTCTGAAACTCTCTGACACTCTCTGAGACTCTCTGAAACTCTCTGACACTCTCTGACACTCTCTGAAACTCTCTGAAACTCTCGGACACTCTCTGAGACTGTCTGAACCTCTCTGACAATCTCTGACACTCTCAGACACTCTCTGACACTCACTGACATTTTCTGAAACTCTCTGACACTATCTGACACTTTCTGAATCTCTCGGACACTCTCTGAAACTCTCTGACACTCTCTGAAACTGTCAGACACTCTGTGACAATCTCTGACACTCTCTGAATCTCTCTGAAGCACTCTGACACTCTGTGACACTCTCTGAAACTCTCTGACACTCTCTGAAACTTTCTGACACTCTCTGAAATTCTCTGACACTCTCTGACACTCTCTGAATCTCTCTGAAACTCTCTGACACTCTGTGACACTCTCTGTAACTCTGTGACACTCTCTGACACTCTCTGAATCTCTCTGAAGCACTCTGACACTCTGTGACACTCTCTGAAACTCTCTGACACTCTCTGAAACTTTCTGACACTCTCTGAAACTCTCTGACACTCTCTGAAACTCTCTGGAACTCTCTGACACCCATTGGCACTGTCTGAAACTCTCTGACAATCTCTGACACTCTCAGACACTCTCTGACACTCACTGACACTTTCTGAAACTCTCTGACACTATCTGACACTTTCTGAATCTCTCGGACACTCTCTGAATCTCTCTGAAACTCTCTGACACTCTGTGACACTCTCTGAAACTTTCTGGCACTCTCTGACACTCTCTGAAAATCTCTGACAATCTCAGAAACTCTGTGACACTCTCTGAAACACTCTGACACTCTCTGACATTCTCAGACACTCTCTGACACTCTCTGACACTTTCTGAAGCTCTCTGACACTATCTGACACTTTCTGAAACTCTCGGACACTCTCTGGCACACTCTGCGACTCTGTGTCACTCTGTGACACTCTCTGACACTCTCTGACAGTCTCTGAATCTCTCTGAAACTCTCTGACACTCTGTGACACTCTCTGTAACTCTCTGAAACTCTCTGACACTCTCTGACACTCTCTGAAACTTTCTGAAACTCTCTGAACATCGATGAAACTCTGTGTCACTCTGTGACACTCTCTGACACTCTCTGAATCTCTCTGAAACTCTCTGACACTCTGTGACACTCTCAGATACTCTCTGACTCCTGCAGACACACTTCGACACACTCAGAATCTCTCAGAAACTCTCTGGCACTCTCTGACACTCTCAGAATGTCTCTGAAACTCTCTGACACTCTCTGAAACTCTCTGACACTCTCTGACACTCTCTGACACTCTCTGAAACTCTCTGAAACTCTTTGACACTCTTTGACACTCTCAGACACTGTCAGTGTCTCTCTGAAACTCTCTGACACTCTCTGAAACTCTCTGAAACTGTCTGACACTCTCTGTCACTCTCTGACACTCTCTGAAGCTCTCTGAAACACTCTGACACTCTGTAACACTCTCTGAAACTTTCTGACACTCTCTGAAACTCTCTGAAGCTCTCCGACACTCTCTGAAACTCTCTGACACTCTCTGACACTCGCTGACACTCTCTGACACTCGCTGACAATCTCTGATACTCTCTGACACTCACTGTCACTATCTGAAACTCTCTGAAATTCTCTGACTCTCTCTGACACTCTCTGAAACTCTTCGACACTCTCTGACACTCTCAGACACTGTCTGACTCTCTCTGAAACTCTCTGAAACTCTCTGAAACTGTCTGACACTCTCTGACAATCTCTGACACTCTCTGAATCTCTCTGAAAAACTCTGACACTCTGTGACACTCTCTGTAACTCTCTGACAGTCTCTGACACTCTGTGACACTCTCAGATACTCTCTGACTCCTGCAGACACACTTCGACACACTCAGAATCTCTCAGAAACTCTCTGGCACTCTCTGACACTCTCAGAAAGTCTCGGAAACTCTCTGACACTCTCTGAAACTCTCTGACACTCTCTGACACTCTCTGACACTCTCTGAAACTCTCTGAAACTCTTTGACACTCTTTGACACTCTCAGACACTGTCTGTCTCTCTCTGAAACTCTCTGACACTCTCTGAAACTCTCTGAAACTGTCTGACACTCTCTGTCACTCTCTGACACTCTCTGAAGCTCTCTGAAACACTCTAACACTCTGTAACACTCTCTGAAACTCTCTGACACTCTCTGAAACTTTCTGACACTCTCTGAAACTCTCTGAAGCTCTCCGACACTCTCTGAAACTCTCTGACACTCTCTGACACTCGCTGACACTCTCTGACACTCGCTGACAATCTCTGATACTCTCTGACACTCACTGTCACTATCTGAAACGCTCTGAAATTCTCTGACTCTCTCTGACACTCTCTGAAACTCTTCGACACTCTCTGACACTCTCAGACACTGTCTGACACTCTCTGAAACTCTCTGACACTCTCTGAAACTCTCTGAAACTGTCGGACACTCTCTGACCATCTCTGACACTCTCTGAATCTCTCTGAAAAACTCTGACACTCTGTGACACTCTCTGAAACTCTCTGACACTCACTGAAACTTTCTGACACTCTCTGACACTCTCTGAAACTCTCTGAAGGTCTCTGAAACTCTCTGAAACTCTCTGAAACTCTCTGACTCTCTCAGAAACACTCAGAAACTCTCTGAAACTCTCTGACACTCTCTGACAATCTCTGAGACTCTCTGAAACTCTCTGACACTCTCTGACACTCTCTGAAACTCTCTGACACTCTCTGAGACTGTCTGAAACTCTCTGACAATCTCTGACACTCTCAGACACTCTCTGACACTCTCTGACACTTACTGAAACTCTCTGACACTTTCTGAATCTCTCTGACACTATCTGACACTTTCTGAATCTCTCGGACACTCTCTGAAACTCTCTGACACTCTCTGAAACTGTCTGACACTCTGTGACAATCTCTGACACTCTCTGAATCTCTCTGAAGCACTCTGACACTCTGTGACACTCTCTGAAACTCTCTGACACTCTCTGAAACTTTCTGACACTCTCCGAAACTCTCTGAAGCTCTCTGAAACTCTCTGACTGTCTCAGAAACACTCAGAAACTCTCTGAAACTCTCTGAAACGCTCTGACACTCTCTGACACTCTCTGTCACTCTCTGAAACACTCTGAAACTCTCTGACACTCTCTGAAACTCTCTGGAACTCTCTGACACTCTCTGACACTGTCTGAAACTCTCTGACAATCTCTGACACACTCAGACACTCTCTGACACTCTCTGACACTTTCTGAAACTCTCTGACTCTCTCAGAAACACTCAGAAACTCTCGGAAACTCTCTGAAACGCTCTGACACTTTCTGACACTCTCTGAGACTCTCTGAAACTCTCTGAAACTCTCTGACACTCTCTGAAACTCTCTGGAACTCTCTGACACTCTCTGACACTGTCTGAAACTCTCTGACAATCTCTGACATTCTCAGACACTCCCTGTCACTATCTGACACTTTCTGAATCTCTCGGACACTCTCTGGCACACTCTGCAACTCTGTGTCACTCTGTGACACTCTCTGACACTCTCTGACACTCTCTGAATCTCTCTGGAACTCTCTGACACTCTCTGACACTCCCTGTCACTCTCTGAAACTCTGTGACACTCTCTGACAATCTCTGACACTCTCTGAAACTCTCTGACTCTCACTGAAACTCTGTGACACTCTCTGAAACTCTCTGACACTCTCTGACACTCTCTGAAACTCTCTGACACTCTCTGACACTCTCAGACACTCTCTGACGCTCTCTGACACTTTGTGAAACTCTCTGATACTATCTGACAATTTCTGAATCTCTCGGACACTCTCTGAATCTCTCTGAAACTCTCCGACACTCTGTGACACTCTCTGAAACTTTCTGGCACTCTCTGACACTCTCTGAAGATCTCTGAAACTAGATGAAAATCTCTGACACTCTCTGAAACTCTGTGACACTCTCTGAAACACTCGGACGCTCTCTGATACTCTCTGACAATTTCTGAAACTCTCTGACACTGTCTGACACTTTCTGAAACTCACGGACACTGTCTGACACACTCTGCAACTCTGTGACACTCTGTGACACTCTCTGACACTCTCTGAATCTCTCAGAAACACTCAGAAACTCTCTGAAACTCTCTGACACTCGCTGACAATCTCTGAGACTCTCTGAAACTCTCTGACACTCTCTGACAATCTCTGAAACTCTCTGACACTCTCTGAGACTGTCTGAAACTCTCTGACAATCTCTGACACTCTCAGACACTCTCTGACACTCTCTGACACTTTCTGAAACTCTCTGACACTTTCTGAATCTCTCTGACACTATCTGACACTTTCTGATCTCTCGGACACTCTCTGAAACTGTCTGACACTCTCTGAAACTGTCTGACACTCTGTGACAATCTCTGACACTCTCTGAATCTCTCTGAAGCACTCTGACACTCTGTGACACTCTCTGAAACTCTCTGACACTCTCTGAAACTTTCTGACACTCTCTGAAACTCTCTGAAGCTCTCTGAAACTCTCTGAAACTCTCTGACTCTCTCAGAAACACTCAGAAACTCTCTGAAACTCTCTGAAACGCTCTGACACTCTCTGACACTCTCTGTCACTCTCTGAAACACTCTGAAACTCTCTGACACTCTCTGAAACTCTCTGGAACTCTCTGACACTCACTGACACTGTCTGAAACTCTCTGACAATCTCTGACACTCTCAGACACTCTCTGACACTTTCTGAAACTCTCTGACTCTCTCAGAAACACTCAGAAACGCTCTGAAACTCTCTGAAACGCTCTGACACTCTCTGACACTCTCTGAGACTCTCTGAAACTCTCTGAAACTCTCTGACACTCTCTGAAACTCTCTGGAACTCTCTGACACTCTCTGACACTGTCTGAAACTCTCTGACAATCTCTGACACTCTCAGACACTCTCTGTCACTATCTGACACTTTCTGAATCTCTCGGACACTCTCTGGCACACTCTGCAGCTCTGTGTCACTCTGTGACACTCTCTGACACTCTCTGAATCTCTCTGGAACTCTCTGACACTCTCTGACACTCCCTGTCACTCTCTGAAACTCTGTGACACTCTCTGACAATCTCTGACACTCTCTCAAACTCTCTGACTCTCACTGAAACTCTGTGACACTCTCTGAAACTCTCTGACACTCTCTGACACTCTCTGAAACTCTCTAACACTCTCTGACACTCTCAGACACTCTCTGACACTCTCTGACACTTTGTGAAACTCTCTGATACTATCTGACAATTTCTGAATCTCTCGGACACTCTCTGAATCTCTCTGAAACTCTCCGCCACTCTGTGACACTCTCTGAAACGTTCTGGCACTCTCTGACACTCTCTGAAGATCTCTGAAACTCGATGAAAATCTCTGACACTCTCTGAAACTCTGTGACACTCTCTGAAACACTCGGACGCTCTCTGATACTCTCTGACAATTTCTGAAACTCTCTGACACTGTCTGACACTTTCTGAAACTCACGGACACTCTCTGACACACTCTGCAACTCTGTGACACTCTGTGACACTCTCTGACACTCTCTGAATCTCTCTGAATGTCTATAACACTCTGTGACACTCTCTGAAACTCTCTGAAATTCCCTGACACTCACTGACACTCTCTGAAACTTTCTGACACTCTGTGACACTCTCAGATACTCTCTGACTCTCTCAAACACACTCCGACAAACTCAGAAACTCTCAGAAACTCTCTGGCACTCTCTGACACTCTCAGAAAGTCTCTGAAACTCTCTGAAACTCTCTGAAACTCTCTGAAACTCTCTGACACTCTCTGACACTCTCTGAAACTCTTTGACACTCTTTGACACTCTCAGACACTGTTTGACTCTCTCAGAAACTCTCTGACACTCTCTGAAACTGTTTGACACTCTCTGACACTCTCTGAATCTCTCTGAAACACTCTGACAGTCTGTGACACTCTCTGAAACACTCTGACACTCTCTGAAACTTTCTGACACGCTCTGAAGTCCTCTGAAGCTCTCTGAAACTCTCTGAAACTCTCTGACTCTCTCAGAAACACTCAGAAACTCTCTGAAACTCTCTGAAACTCTCCGAAACTCTCTGAGACACTCTGAAACTGTCTGACACTATCTGACACTCTCTGAAACTCTCTGACACTCTCTGGCACTCTCTGAGACTCTCTGAAACTCTCTGACACTCTCTGAAACTCTCCGACACCTTCTGAAACTCTCTGAAACTCTTTGACACTCTCTGACACTCTCTGACACTCTCTTAAACTCTCTGACACTCTCTGACATTCTCAGACACTCTCTGACACTCTCTGACACTTTCTGAAGCTCTCTGACACTATCTGACACTTTCTGAAACTCTCGGAAAATCACTGGCACCCTCTGCAACACTGTGTCACTCTGTGACACTCTGTGACACTCTCTGACACTCTCTGAATCTCTCTGAAACTCTCTGACACTCTGTGATACTCTCTGTAACTCTCTGAAACTCTCTGACACTCTCTGAAACTTGCTGACACTCTCTGAACATCGCTGAAACTCTGTGTCACTCTGTGACACTCTCTGACACTCTCTGACACTCTCTGAATCTCTCTGAAACTCTCGGACACTCTGTGACACTCTCTGTAACTCTCTGACACTCTCTGACACTCTGTGACACTCTCAGATACTCTCTGACTCCCGCAGACACACTTCGACACACTCAGAATCTCTCAGAAACTCTCTGGCACTCTCTGACACTCTATGAAAATCTCTGAAACTGTCTGACACTCTCTGTCACTCTCTGACACTCTCTGAAGCTCTCTGAAACACTCTGACACTCTGTGACACTCTCTGAAACTCTCTGACACTCTTTGAAACTTTCTGACACTCTCTGAAACTCTCTGAAGCTCTCTGAAACACTCTGAAACTCTCTGACACTCTCCGACACTCGCTGAAATTCTCTGACACTCTCTGACACTCGCTGACACTCTCTGACACTCGTAGACAATCTCTGATACCCTCTGACACTCACTGTCAATATCTGAAACTCTCTGAAACTCTCTGACTCTCTCTGACACTCTCGGACACTCTCTGAAACCCTTCGACATTCTCTGACAATCTCAGGCACTGTCTGACTCTCTCTGAAACTCTCTGACACTCTCTGAAACTCTCTGAAACTGTCTGACACTCTCTGACAATCTCTGACACTCTCTGAATCTCTCTGAAACACTCTGACACTCTGTGACACTCTCTGAAACTCTCTGACACTCATTGAAACTTACTGACACTCTCAGACACTCTCTGAAACTCTCTGAAGCTCTCTGAAAATCTCTGACACTCTCCGACGCTCTCTGAAACTCTCTGGAACTCTCTGACACTCTCTGACACTGTCTGAAACTCTCTGACAATCTCTGACACTCTCAGACACTCTCTGACACTCTCTGACACTTTCTGAAACTCTCTGAAACTATCTGACACTTTCTGAATTTCTCGGACACTCTCTGAATCTGTCTGAAACTCTCCGACACTCTGTGACACTCTCTGAAACCTTCTGGCACATGCTGACACTCTCTGAAGATCTTTGAAACTCTCTGAAAATCTCTGACACTCTCTGAAACTCTGTGACACTCTCTGAAACTCTCTGAAACTCTCTGACTCTCTCAGAAACACTCAGAAACACTCTGAAACTCTCTGAAAATCTCTGACACTCTCTGACACTCTCTGAGACTCTCTGAAACTCTCTGACACTCTCTGACATTCTCTGAAACTCTCTGACTCTCTCTGACACTCTCTGAAACTCTCTGACACTCTCTGAAACTCTCTGAAACTCTCTGACTCTCTCAATAACACTCTGAAACTCTCTGAAACTCTCTGACACTCTTTGAGACTCTCTGAGACTCTCTGAAACTCTCTGACACTCTCTGACACTCTCTGAAACTCTCTGGAACTCTCTGACACTCTCTGACACTGTCTGAAACTCTCTGACAATCTCTGACACTCTCAGACACTCTCTGACACTCTCTGGCACTTTCTGAAACTGTCTGACACTCTGTGACACTCTCTGAAACTTTCTGGCACTCTCTGACACTCACTGAAGATCTCTGAAACTCTCTGAAAATCTCTGACACTCTCTGAAACTCTGTGACACTCTCTGAAACACTCTGACACTCTCTGACATTCTCAGACTCTCTCTGACACTCTCTGACACTTTCTGAAGCTCTCTGACACTATCTGACACTTTCTGAAACTCTCGGACAATCACTGGCAAACTCTGCAACACTGTGTCACTCTCTGACACTCTGTGACACTCTCTGACACTCTCTGAATCTCTCTGAAACTCTCTGACACTCTGTGACACTCTCTGTAACTCTCTGAAACTCTCTGACACTCTCTGAAACTTGCTGACACTCTCTGAGCATCGATGAAACTCTGTGTCACTCTGTGAAACTCTGTGACACTCTCAGATACTCTCTGACTCCCGCAGACACACTTCGACACACTCAGAATCTCTCAGAAACTCTCTGACACTCTCAGAAAGTCTCTGAAACTCTCCGACACTCTCTGAAACTCTCTGACACTCTCTGTCACTCTCTGACACTCTCTGAAGCTCTCTGAAACACTCTGACACTCTGTGACACTCTCTGAAACTCTCTGACACTCTTTGAAACTTTCTGACACTCTCTGAAACTCTCTGAAGCTCTCTGAAACTCTCTGAAACTCTCTGACACTCTCCGACACTCTCTGAAATTCTCTGAAACTCTCTGACACTCGCTGAAACTCTCTGACACTCGTAGACAATCTCGGATACTCTCTGACACTCACTGTCACAATCTGAAACTCTCTGACTCTCTCTGACACTCTCGGACACTCTCTGAAACTCTTCGACACTCTCTGACACTCTCAGACACTGTCTGACTCTCTTTGAAACTCTCTGACACTCTCTGAGACTGTTTGAAAGTCTGTGACAATCTCTGACACTCTCAGACACTCTCTGACACTCACTGACACTTTCTGAAACTCTCTGACACTATCTGACACTTTCTGAATCTCTCGGACACTCTCTGAAACTCTCTGACACTCTCTGAAACTGTCTGACACACTGTGACAATCTCTGACACTCTCTGAATCTCTCTGAAGCACTCTGACACTCTGTGACACTCTCTGAAACTCTCTGACAATCTCTGAAACTTTCTGACACTCTCTGAAACTCTCTGAAGCTCTCTGAAACTCTCTGAAACTCTCTGACTCTCTCTTAGAATTAGAATTAGAATTAGAATATTACAGCGCAGTACAGGCCCTTCGGCCCTCGATGTTGCGCCGATCATCTGACCTACACTATTCCATTTACATCCATATGTCTATCTAATGACCACTTAAATGCCCTTAAAGTTGGCGAGTCTACTACTGTTGCAGGCAGGGCGTTCCACGCCCCTACTACTCTCTGCGTAAAGAAACTACCTCTGACATCTGTCCTATATCTTTCACCCCTCAACTTAAAGCTATGTCCCCTCGTGTTTGCCATCCTCATCCGAGGAAAAAGACTCTCACTATCCACCCTATCTAACCCTCTGATTATCTTGTATGTCTCTATTAAGTCACCTCTCCTCCTCCTTCTCTCTAACGAAAACAACCCCAAGTCCCTCAGCCTTTCCTTGTAAGACCTTCCTTCCATACCAGGCAACATCCTAGTAAATCTCCTCTGCACCCTTTCCAAAGCTTCGACATCCTTCCTATAATGCGGTGACCAGAACTGCACGTAATACTCCAGGTGCGGCCTCACCAGAGTTTTGTACAGCTGCATCATGACCCCGTGGCTCTGAAACTCGATCCCCCTACTAATAAAGGCTAACACACCATATGCCTTCTTAACAGCCCTATTAACCTGGGTAGCAACTTTCAGGGATTTATGTACCTGGATACCAAGATCTCTCTGCTCATCTACACTACCAAGAATCTTCCTATTAGCCCAGTACTCTGCATTGCTGTTACTCCTTCCAAAGTGAATCACCTCACACTTCTCCGCATTAAACTCCATTTGCCATCTCTCAGCCCAGCTCTGCAGCCTATCTATGTCCCTCTGTACCCTACAACACCCTTCGACACTATCCACAACGCCACCGACCTTCGTGTCATCCGCAAATTTACTATCCCACCCTTCTACACCCTCATCCAGGTCGTTTATAAAAATGACAAACAGCAGTGGCCCCAAAACAGAACCTTGCGGTACACCACTAGTAACTAAACTCCAGGATGAACATTTGCCATCAACCACCACCCTCTGTCTTCTTTCAGCTAGCCAATTTCTGATCCAAAGCTCTAAATCACCTTCAACCCCATACTTCCGTATTTTCTGCAATAGCCTACCGTGGGGAACCTTATCAAACGCCTTACTGAAATCCATATACACCACATCCACGGTTTTACCCTCATCCACCTGTTTGGTCACCTTCTCGAAAAACTCAATAAGGTTTGTGAGGCACGACCTACCTTTCACAAAACCGTGCTGACTATCGCAAATCAACTTATTCTTTTCAAGATGATTATAAATCCTGTCTCTTATAACCTTTTCCAACATTTTACCCACAACCGAAGTAAGGCTCACAGGTCTATAATTACCAGGGCTGTCTCTACTCCCCTTCTTGAACAAGGGGACAACATTTGTTATCCTCCAGTCCTCCGGCACTACTCCTGTCGACAATGACGACTTGAAGATCAACAACAACGGCTCTGCAATCTCCTCCCTGGCTTCCCAGAGAATCCTAGGATAAATCCCATCTGGCCCAGGGGACTTATCTATTTTCACTCTTTCCAAAATTGCTAACACCTCCTCCTTGTGAATCTCAATCCCATCTAGCCTAGTAGGCTGTATCTCAGTAATCTCCTCGGCAACATTTTCTTTCTCTACTGTAAATACTGACGAAAAATATTCATTTAACGCTTCCCCTATCTCCTCTGATTCCGCACACAACTTCCCACTACTATCCTTGATTAGCCCTGTTCTAACTCTTATCATTCGTTTATTCCTGATATACCTATAGAAAGCCTTAGGGTTTTCTTTGATCCTATCCGCCAATGACTTCTCGTGTCCTCTCCTTGCTCTTCTTAGCCCTCCCTTTAGATCCTTCCTGGCTAGCTTGTAACTCTCAAGCGCCCTAACTGAGCCTTCACGTCTCATCCTAACATAAGCCGCCCTCTTCCTCTTGACAAGCGCTTCAACTTCTTGAGTAAACCACGGCTCCCTTGCTCGACAACTTCCTCCCTGCCTGACAGGTACATACTTATCAAGGACACGCATTAGCTGCTCCTTGAATAAGCTCCACATTTCGTTTGTGCCCATCCCCTGCAGTTTCCTTCCCCATCCTACACATCCTAAATCTTGCCTAATCGCGTCATAATTTCCTTTCCCCCAGCTATAATTCTTGCCCTGCGGTATATACCTGTCCCTGCCCATCGCTAAGGTAAACCTAACCGAATTGTGATCACTATCGCCAAAGTGCTCACCTACATCTAAATCGAACACCTGGCCGGGTTCATTACCCAGTACCAAATCCAATGTGGCATCGCCCCTGGTTGGCCTGTCCACATACTGTGTCAGAAAACCCTCCTGCACACACTGGACAAAAACAGACCCATCTAAAGTACTAGAACTATAGTATTTCCAGTCAATATTTGGAAAGTTAAAGTCCCCCATAACCACTACCCTGTTACTCTCGCTCCTGTCGAGAATCATCTTCGCTATCCTTTCCTCTACATCTCTGGAACTATTCGGAGGTCTATAGAAAACTCCCAACAGGGTGACCTCTCCTCTCCTGTTTCTAACCTCGGCCCATACTACCTCAGTAGACGAGTCCTCAAACGTCCTTTCTGCCGCTGTAATACTTTCCTTGATTAACAATGCCACACCCCCCCCCCCCCCTCTTTTACCCTCTTCTCTGTTCTTTCTGAAACATCTAAATCCCGGAACCTGCAACATCCATTCCTGCCCCTGCTCTACCCATGTCTCCGAAATGGCCACAACATCAGGATCCCAGGTACCAACCCATGCTGCAAGCTCACCCACCTTATTCCGGATGCTCCTGGCATTGAAGTAGACACACTTTAAACCAAGTTCTTGCTTGCCAGTGCCCTCTTGCGTCCCTGTAACCTTATCCCCTACCTCACTACTCTCAACAGCCTGTACACTGGCACTGCAATTTAGGTTCCCATTCCCCTGCTGATTTAGTTTAAACCCCCCCGAAGAGCACTAACAAACCTCCCCCCCAGGATATTGGTACCCCTCTGGTTCAGGTGAAGACCATCCTGTTTGTAGAGGTCCCACCTACCCCAGAAAGAGCCCCAATTATCCAGGAAACCAAAACCCTCCATCCTACACCATCCCTGCAGCCACGTGTTCAACTCCTCTCTCTCCCTATTCCTCTCTTCGCTAGCACGTGGCACAGGCAACAACCCAGAGATAACAACTCTGGTTGTTCTCGCTCTAAGCTTCCACCCTAGCTCCCTGAATTTCTGCCTCAAATCCCCATCTCTCTTCCTACCTATGTAGAAACTCTCCGACACTCTGTGACACTCTCTGACACTCTCTGAATCTCTCTGAAACGCTACAACACTCTGTGACACTCTCTGAAACTCTCTGAAATTCCCTGACACTCTCTGACTCTCTCTGAAACTCTCCGACACTCTGTGACACTCTCTGAAACTTTCTGGCACTCTCTGACACTCTCTGAAGATCTTTGAAACTCTCTGAAAATCTCTGACACTCTCTGAAACTCTGTGACACTCTCTGAAACACTCTGACACTCTCTGACATTCTCAGACACTCTCTGACACTCTCTGACACTTTCTGAAGCTCTCTGACACTATCTGACACTTTCTGAAACTCTCGGACAATCACTGGCAAACTCTGCAACACTGTGTCACTCTGTGACACTCTGTGACACTCTCTGACACTCTCTGAATCTCTCTGAAACTATCTGACACTCTGTGACACTCTCTGTAACTCTCTGAAACTCTCTGACACTCTCTGACACTCTCTGAAACTTGCTGACACTCTCTGAGCATCGATGAAACGCTGTGTCACTCTGTGACACTCACTGACACTCTCTGAATCTCTCTGAAACTCTCTGACACTCTGTGACTCTCTCTGTAACTCTCTGACACTCTCCGACACTCTCTGAAATTCTCTGAAACTCTCTGACACTCGCTGAAACTTTCTGACACTCGTAGACAATCTCTGATACTCTCTGACACTCACTGTCACAATCTGAAACTCTCTGACTCTCTCTGACACTCTCGGACACTCTCTGAAACTCTTCGACACTCTCTGACACTCTCAGACACTGTCTGACTCTCTCTGAAACTCTCTGACACTCTCTGAGACTGTTTGAAAGTCTCTGACAATCTCTGACACTCTCAGACACTCTCTGACACTCACTGACACTTTCTGAAACTCTCTGACATTATCTGACACTTTCTGAATCTCCCGGACACTCTCTGAAACTCTCTGACACTCTCTGAAACTGTCTGACACTCTGTGACAATCACTGACACTCTCTGAATCTGTCTGAAGCACTCTGACACTCTGTGACACTCTCTGAAACTCTCTGACAATCTCTGAAACTTTCTGACACTCTCTGAAACTCTCTGAAGCTCTCTGACACTCTCTGAAACTCTCTGACTCTCTCTGAAACTCTCCGACACTCTGTGACACTCTCTGACACTCTCTGAATCTCTCTGAAACGCTACAACACTCTGTGACACTCTCTGAAACTCTCTGAAATTCCCTGACACTCTCTGACTCTCTCTGAAACTCTCCGACACTCTGTGACACTCTCTGAAACTTTCTGGCACTCTCTGACACTCTCTGAAGATCTTTGAAACTCTCTGAAAATCTCTTACACTCTCTGAAACTCTGTGACACTCTCTGAAACACTCTGACACTCTCTGACATTCTCAGACACTCTCTGACACTCTCTGACACTTTCTGAAGCTCTCTGACACTATCTGACACTTTCTGAAACTCTCGGACAATCACTGGCAAACTCTGCAACACTGTGTCACTCTGTGACACTCTGTGACACTCTCTGACACTCTCTGAATCTCTCTGAAACTATCTGACACTCTGTGACACTCTCTGTAACTCTCTGAAACTCTCTGACACTCTCTGACACTCTCTGAAACTTGCTGACACTCTCTGAGCATCGATGAAACGCTGTGTCACTCTGTGACACTCACTGACACTCTCTGAATCTCTCTGAAACTCTCTGACACTCTGTGACTCTCTCTGTAACTCTCTGACACTCTCTGACACTCTGTGACACTCTCAGATACTCTCTGACTCCCGCAGACACACTTCGACACACTCAGAATCTCTCAGAAACTCTCTGGCACTCTCTGACACTCTCAGAAAGTCTCTGAAACTCTCTGACACTCTCTGAAACTCTCTGAAACTGTCTGACACTCTCTGTCACTCTCTGACACTCTCTGAAGCTCTCTGAAACACTCTGACACTCTGTGACACTCTCTGAAACTCTCTGACACTCTTTGAAACTTTCTGACACTCTCTGAAACTCTCTGAAGCTCTCTGAAACTCTCTGAAACTCTCTGACACTCTCCGACACTCTCTGAAATTCTCTGAAACTCTCTGACACTCGCTGAAACTCTCTGACAATCGTAGACAATCTCTGATACTCTCTGACACTCACTGTCACAATCTGAAACTCTCTGACTCTCTCTGACACTCTCGGACACTCTCTGAAACTCTTCGACACTCTCTGACACTCTCAGACACTGCCTGACTCTCTCTGAAACTCTCTGACACTCTCTGAGACTGTTTGAAAGTCTCTGACAATCTCTGACACTCTCAGACACTCTCTGACACTCACTGACACTTTCTGAAACTCTCTGACACTATCTGACACTTTCTGAATCTCTCGGACACTCTCTGAAACTCTCTGACACTCTCTGAAACTGTCTGACACTCTGTGACAATCTCTGACACTCTCTGAATCTCTCTGAAGCACTCTGACACTCTGTGACACTCTCTGAAACTCTCTGACAATCTCTGAAACTTTCTGACACTCTCTGAAACTCTCTGAAGCTCTCTGAAACTCTCTGAAACTCTCTGACTCTCTCTGAAACTCTCCGACACTCTGTGACACTCTCTGACACTCTCTGAATCTCTCTGAAACGCTACAACACTCTGTGACACTCTCTGAAACTCTCTGAAATTCCCTGACACTCTCTGACTCTCTCTGAAACTCTCCGACACTCTGTGACACTCTCTGAAACTTTCTGGCACTCTCTGACACTCTCTGAAGATCTTTGAAACTCTCTGAAAATCTCTGACACTCTCTGAAACTCTGTGACACTCTCTGAAACACTCTGACACTCTCTGACATTCTCAGACACTCTCTGACACTCTCTGACACTTTCTCAAGCTCTCTGACACTATCTGACACTTTCTGAAACTCTCTGACACTCTCTGGCACCTTCTGACAATCTCTGAAACTCTTTGACACTCTTTGACAATCTCTGACACTCTCTGACACTCTCTGACACTCTCTGAAACTCACTGACACTCTCTGACATTCTCAGACACTCTCTGAAACTCTCTGACACTCTCCGACACTCGCTGAAATTCTCTGATACTCTCGGATACTCACTGTCACTATCTGAAACTCTCTGAAACTCTCTGACTCTCTCTGACACTCTCGGACACTCTCTGAAACTCTTCGACACTCTCTGACAATCTCAGACACTGTCTGACTCTCTCTGAAACTCTCTGACACTCTCTGAAACTGTCTGAAACTGTCTGACACTCTCTGACACTCTCAGACACTGCCTGACTCTCTCTGAAACTCTCTGACACTCTCTGAGACTGTTTGAAAGTCTCTGACAATCTCTGACACTCTCAGACACTCTCTGACACTCACTGACACTTTCTGAAACTCTCTGACACTATCTGACACTTTCTGAATCTCTCGGACACTCTCTGAAACTCTCTGACACTCTCTGAAACTGTCTGACACTCTGTGACAATCTCTGACACTCTCTGAATCTCTCTGAAGCACTCTGACACTCTGTGACACTCTCTGAAACTCTCTGACAATCTCTGAAACTTTCTGACACTCTCTGAAACTCTCTGAAGCTCTCTGAAACTCTCTGAAACTCTCTGACTCTCTCTGAAACTCTCCGACACTCTGTGACACTCTCTGACACTCTCTGAATCTCTCTGAAACGCTACAACACTCTGTGACACTCTCTGAAACTCTCTGAAATTCCCTGACACTCTCTGACTCTCTCTGAAACTCTCCGACACTCTGTGACACTCTCTGAAACTTTCTGGCACTCTCTGACACTCTCTGAAGATCTTTGAAACTCTCTGAAAATCTCTGACACTCTCTGAAACTCTGTGACACTCTCTGAAACACTCTGACACTCTCTGACATTCTCAGACACTCTCTGACACTCTCTGACACTTTCTCAAGCTCTCTGACACTATCTGACACTTTCTGAAACTCTCTGACACTCTCTGGCACCTTCTGACAATCTCTGAAACTCTTTGACACTCTTTGACAATCTCTGACACTCTCTGACACTCTCTGACACTCTCTGAAACTCACTGACACTCTCTGACATTCTCAGACACTCTCTGAAACTCTCTGACACTCTCCGACACTCGCTGAAATTCTCTGATACTCTCGGATACTCACTGTCACTATCTGAAACTCTCTGAAACTCTCTGACTCTCTCTGACACTCTCGGACACTCTCTGAAACTCTTCGACACTCTCTGACAATCTCAGACACTGTCTGACTCTCTCTGAAACTCTCTGACACTCTCTGAAACTGTCTGAAACTGTCTGACACTCTCTGACAATCTCTGACACTCTCTGAAACTCTCTGACACACATTGAAACTTTCTGACACTCTCTGACACTCTCTGAATCTCTCAGAAACACTCAGAAACTCTCTGAAACTCTCTGACACTCTCTGAGACTGTCTGAAACTCTCTGACAATCTCTGACACTCTCAGACACTCTCTGACACTCTCTGAAACTCTCTGAAACTCTCTGACACTCTCAGAGACTGTCTGAAACTCTCTGACAATCTCTGACACTGTCAGACACTCTCTGACACTCACTGACACTTTCTGAAACTCTCTGACACTATGTGACACTTTCTGAATCTCTCTGACACTCTCTGAATCTCTCTGAAGCACTCTGACACTCTGTGACACTCTCTGAAACTCTCTGAAGCTCTCTGAAACTCTCTGAAACTCTCTGACTCTCTCAGGAACACTCAGAAACGCTCTGAAACTCTGTGAAACAATCTGACACTCTCTGACACTCTCTGAGACACTCTGAAACTCTCTGACACTATCTGACACTCTCTGAAACTCTCTGACACTCTCTGGCACTCTCTGAGACTCTCTGAAACTCTCTGACACTCTCTGACACTCTCTGAAACTCTCCGACACCTTCTGAAACTCTCTGAAACTCTTTGACACTCTCTGACACTCTCTGACACTCTCTGACACTCTCTGAATCTCTCTGAAACTCTCTGACACTCTGTGACTCTCTCCGTAACTCTCTGACACTCTCTGACACTCTGTGACACTCTCAGATACTCTCTGACTCCCGCAGACACACTTCGACACACTCAGAATCTCTCAGAAACTCTCTGGCACTCTCTGACACTCTCAGAAAGTCTCTGAAACTCTCTGACACTCTCTGAAACTCTCTGAAACTGTCTGACACTCTCTGTCACTCTCTGACACTCTCTGAAGCTCTCTGAAACACTATGACACTCTGTGACACTCTCTGAAACTCTCTGACACTCTTTGAAACTTTCTGACACTCTCTGAAACTCTCTGAAGCTCTCTGAAACTCTCTGAAACTCTCTGACACTCTCCGACACTCTCTGAAATTCTGTGAAACTCTCTGACACTCGCTGAAACTCTCTGACACTCGTAGACAATCTCTGATACTCTCTGACACTCACTGTCACAATCTGAAACTCTCTGACTCTCTCTGACACTCTCGGACACTCTCTGAAACTCTTCGACACTCTCTGACTCTCTCAGACACTGTCTGACTCTCTCTGAAACTCTCTGACACTCTCTGAGACTGTTTGAAAGTCTCTGACAATCTCTGACACTCTCAGACACTCTCTGACACTCACTGACACTTTCTGAAACTCTCTGACACTATCTGACACTTTCTGAATCTCTCGGACACTCTCTGAAACTCTCTGACACTCTCTGAAACTGTCTGACACTCTGTGACAATCTCTGACACTCTCTGAATCTCTCTGAAGCACTCTGACACTCTGTGACACTCTCTGAAACTCTCTGACAATCTCTGAAACTTTCTGACACTCTCTGAAACTCTCTGAAGCTCTCTGAAACTCTCTGAAACTCTCTGACTCTCTCTGAAACTCTCTGAAACGCTACAACACTCTGTGACACTCTCTGAAACTCTCTGAAATTCCCTGACACTCTCTGACTCTCTCTGAAACTCTCCGACACTCTGTGACACTCTCTGAAACTTTCTGGCACTCTCTGACACTCTCTGAAGATCTCTGAAGCTCTCTGAAAATCTCTGACACTCTCTGAAACTCTCTGACACTCTCTGAAACACTCTGACACTCTCTGACATTCTCAGACACTCTCTGACACTCTCAGACACTCTCTGACACTCTCTGACACCTGATGAAGCTCTCTGACACTATCTGACACTTTCTGAAACTCTCGGACACTCTCTGGCACACTCTGCAACTCTGTGTCACTCTGTGACACTATCCGACACTCTCTGACACTCTCTGAATCTCTCTGAAACTCTCTGACACTCTGTGACACTCTCTGTAACTCTCTGAAACTCTGTGACACTCTCTGACACTCTCTGACACTCTCTCAAACTCTCTGACTCTCACTGAAACTCTGTGACACTCTGTGAAACTCTCTGAAACTCTCTGACACTCTCTGAAACTCTCTGACACTCTCTGACACTCTCAGACACTCTCTGACACTCTCTGACACTTTCTGAAACTCTCTGATACTATCTGACAATTTCTGAATCTCTCGGACACTCTCTGAATCTCTCTGAAACTCTCCGACACTCTGTGACACTCTCTGAAACGTTCTGGCACTCTCTGACACTCTCTGAAGATCTCTGAAACTCTATGAAAATCTCCGACACTCTCTGAAACTCTGTGACACTCTCTGAAACACTCTGGCACTCTCTGATACTCTCTGACAATTTCTGAAACTCTCTGACACTGTCTGACACTTTCTGAAACTCACGGACACTCTCTGACACACTCTGCAACTCTGTGACACTCTGTGACACTCTCTGACACTCTCTGAATCTCTCTGAAACGCTACAACACTCTGTGACACTCTCTGAAACTCTCTGAAATTCCCTGACACTCTCTGACACTCTCTGAAACTTTCTGACACTCTGACACTCTCAGAACATCTCTGAAACTCTCTGAAATTCTCTGACACTCTCTGACACACTGTGACACTCTCAGATACTCTCTGACTCTCTCACACACACTCCGACAAACTCAGAAACTCTCAGAAACTCTCAGAAACTCTCTGACACTCTCAGAAAGTCTCTGAAACTCTCTGACACTCTCTGAAACTCTCTGAAACTCTCTGACACTCTCTGACACTCTCTGAAAATCTTTGACATTCTTTGACAATCTCAGACACTGTCTGACTCTTTCTGAAAATCTCTGACACTCTCTGAAACTGTTTGACACTCTCTGACACTCTCTGAATCTCTCTGAAACTCTCTGAAAGTCTGTGACACTCTCTGACACTCTCTGAATCTCTCTGAAACGCTACAACACTCTGTGACACTCTCTGAAACTCTCTGAAATTCCCTGACACTCTCTGACTCTCTCTGAAACTCTCCGACACTCTGTGACACTCTCTGAAACTTTCTGGCACTCTCTGACACTCTCTGAAGATCTTTGAAACTCTCTGAAAATCTCTGACACTCTCTGAAACTCTGTGACACTCTCTGAAACACTCTGACACTCTCTGACATTCTCAGACACTCTCTGACACTCTCTGACACTTTCTCAAGCTCTCTGACACTATCTGACACTTTCTGAAACTCTCTGACACTCTCTGGCACCTTCTGACAATCTCTGAAACTCTTTGACACTCTTTGACAATCTCTGACACTCTCTGACACTCTCTGAAACTCACTGACACTCTCTGACATTCTCAGACACTCTCTGAAACTCTCTGACACTCTCCGACACTCGCTGAAATTCTCTGATACTCTCGGATACTCACTGTCACTATCTGAAACTCTCTGAAACTCTCTGACTCTCTCTGACACTCTCGGACACTCTCTGAAACTCTTCGACACTCTCTGACAATCTCAGACACTGTCTGACTCTCTCTGAAACTCTCTGACACTCTCTGAAACTGTCTGAAACTGTCTGACACTCTCTGACAATCTCTGACACTCTCTGAAACTCTCTGACACACATTGAAACTTTCTGACACTCTCTGACACTCTCTGAATCTCTCAGAAACACTCAGAAACTCTCTGAAACTCTCTGACACTCTCTGAGACTGTCTGAAACTCTCTGACAATCTCTGACACTCTCAGACACTCTCTGACACTCTCTGAAACTCTCTGAAACTCTCTGACACTCTCAGAGACTGTCTGAAACTCTCTGACAATCTCTGACACTGTCAGACACTCTCTGACACTCACTGACACTTTCTGAAACTCTCTGACACTATGTGACACTTTCTGAATCTCTCTGACACTCTCTGAATCTCTCTGAAGCACTCTGACATTCTGTGACACTCTCTGAAACTCTCTGAAGCTCTCTGAAACTCTCTGAAACTCTCTGACTCTCTCAGGAACCCTCAGAAACGCTCTGAAACTCTGTGAAACAATCTGACACTCTCTGACACTCTCTGAGACACTCTGAAACTCTCTGACACTATCTGACACTCTCTGAAACTCTCTGACACTCTCTGGCACTCTCTGAGACTCTCTGAAACTCTCTGACACTCTCTGACACTCTCTGAAACTCTCCGACACCTTCTGAAACTCTCTGAAACTCTTTGACACTCTCTGACACTCTCTGACACTCTCTGACACTCTCTGAATCTCTCTGAAACTCTCTGACACTCTGTGACTCTCTCCGTAACTCTCTGACACTCTCTGACACTCTGTGACACTCTCAGATACTCTCTGACTCCCGCAGACACACTTCGACACACTCAGAATCTCTCAGAAACTCTCTGGCACTCTCTGACACTCTCAGAAAGTCTCTGAAACTCTCTGACACTCTCTGAAACTCTCTGAAATGTCTGACACTCTCTGTCACTCTCTGACACTCTCTGAAGCTCTCTGAAACACTATGACACTCTGTGACACTCTCTGAAACTCTCTGACACTCTTTGAAACTTTCTGACACTCTCTGAAACTCTCTGAAGCTCTCTGAAACTCTCTGAAACTCTCTGACACTCTCCGACACTCTCTGAAATTCTGTGAAACTCTCTGACACTCGCTGAAACTCTCTGACACTCGTAGACAATCTCTGATACTCTCTGACACTCACTGTCACAATCTGAAACTCTCTGACTCTCTCTGACACTCTCGGACACTCTCTGAAACTCTTCGACACTCTCTGACTCTCTCAGACACTGTCTGACTCTCTCTGAAACTCTCTGACACTCTCTGAGACTGTTTGAAAGTCTCTGACAATCTCTGACACTCTCAGACACTCTCTGACACTCACTGACACTTTCTGAAACTCTCTGACACTATCTGACACTTTCTGAATCTCTCGGACACTCTCTGAAACTCTCTGACACTCTCTGAAACTGTCTGACACTCTGTGACAATCTCTGACACTCTCTGAATCTCTCTGAAGCACTCTGACACTCTGTGACACTCTCTGAAACTCTCTGACAATCTCTGAAACTTTCTGACACTCTCTGAAACTCTCTGAAGCTCTCTGAAACTCTCTGAAACTCTCTGACTCTCTCTGAAACTCTCTGAAACGCTACAACACTCTGTGACACTCTCTGAAACTCTCTGAAATTCCCTGACACTCTCTGACTCTCTCTGAAACTCTCCGACACTCTGTGACACTCTCTGAAACTTTCTGGCACTCTCTGACACTCTCTGAAGATCTCTGAAGCTCTCTGAAAATCTCTGACACTCTCTGAAACTCTCTGACACTCTCTGAAACACTCTGACACTCTCTGACATTCTCAGACACTCTCTGACACTCTCAGACACTCTCTGACACTCTCTGACACCTGATGAAGCTCTCTGACACTATCTGACACTTTCTGAAAATCTCGGACACTCTCTGGCACACTCTGCAACTCTGTGTCACTCTGTGACACTATCTGACACTCTCTGACACTCTCTGAATCTCTCTGAAACTCTCTGACACTCTGTGACACTCTCTGTAACTCTCTGAAACTCTGTGACACTCTCTGACACTCTCTGACACTCTCTCAAACTCTCTGACTCTCACTGAAACTCTGTGACACTCTGTGAAACTCTCTGAAACTCTCTGACACTCTCTGAAACTCTCTGACACTCTCTGACACTCTCAGACACTCTCTGACACTCTCTGACACTTTCTGAAACTCTCTGATACTATCTGACAATTTCTGAATCTCTCGGACACTCTCTTAATCTCTCTGAAACTCTCCGACACTCTGTGACACTCTCTGAAACTTTCTGGCACTCTCTGACACTCTCTGAAGATCTCTGAAACTCTATGAAAATCTCCGACACTCTCTGAAACTCTGTGACACTCTCTGAAACACTCTGGCACTCTCTGATACTCTCTGACAATTTCTGAAACTCTCTGACACTGTCTGACACTTTCTGAAACTCACGGACACTCTCTGACACACTCTGCAACTCTGTGACACTCTGTGACACTCTCTGACACTCTCTGAATCTCTCTGAAACGCTACAACACTCTGTGACAATCTCTGAAACTCTCTGAAATTCCCTGACACTCTCTGACACTCTCTGAAACTTTCTGACACTCTGACACTCTCAGAACATCTCTGAAACTCTCTGAAATTCTATGACACTCTCTGACACACTGTGACACTCTCAGATACTCTCTGACTCCCTCACACACACTCCGACAAACTCAGAAACTCTCAGAAACTCTCAGAAACTCTCTGACACTCTCAGAAAGTCTCTGAAACTCTCTGACACTCTCTGAAACTCTCTGAAACTCTCTGACACTCTCTGACACTCTCTGAAAATCTTTGACATTCTTTGACAATCTCAGACACTGTCTGACTCTTTCTGAAAATCTCTGACACTCTCTGAAACTGTTTGACACTCTCTGACACTCTCTGAATCTCTCTGAAACTCTCTGAAAGTCTGTGACACTCTCTGAAACTCTATGACACTCTCTGAAACTTTCTGACACGCTCTGAAGTCCTCTGAAGCTCTCTGAAACTCTCTGAAACTCTCTGACTATCTCAGAAACACTCAGAAACTCTCTGAAACTCTCTGAAACTCTCTGACACTCTCTGAGACACTCTGAAACTCTCTGACACTATCTGACACTCCCTGAAACTCTCTGACACTCTCTGGCACCTTCTGACAATCTCTGAAACTCTTTGACACTCTTTGACAATCTCTGACACTCTCTGACACTCTCTGAAACGCACTGACACTCTCTGACATTCTCAGACACTCTCTGACAGTCTCTGACACTTTCTGAAGATCTCTGACACTCTCTGACACTCTCTGAATCTCTCTGAAACTCTCTGACACTCTGTGACACTCTCGGTAACTCTCTGAAACTCTCTGACACTCTCTGACACTCTCTGAAATTTGCTGACACTCTCTGAACATCGATGAAACTCTGTGTCACTCTGTGACACTCTCTGACACTCTCTGACACTCTCTGAATCTCTCTGAAACTCTCTGACACTCTGTGACACTCTCTGTAACTCTCTGACACTCTGTGACACTCTGTGACACTGTCAGATACTCTCTGACTCCCGAAGACAAACTTCGAATCACTCAGAATCTCTCAGAAACTCTCTGGCACTCTCTGACACTCTCAGAAAGTCTCTGAAACTCTCTGACATTCTCTGAAACTCTCTGAAACACTCTGACACTCTGTGACACTCTCTGAAACTCTCTGACACTCGTTGGAACTTTCTGACACTCACCAAAACTCTCTGAAGCTCTCTGAAACTCTCTGACACTCTCCGACACTCGCTGAAATTCTCTGATACTCTCGGATACTCACTGTCACTATCTGAAACTCTATGAAACTCTCTGACTCTCTCTGACACTCTCGGACACTCTCTGAAACTCTTCGACACTCTCTGACAATCTCAGACACTGTCTGACTCTCTCTGAAACTCTCTGACACTCTCTGAGACTCTCTGAAACTGTCTGACACTCTCTGACAATCTCTGACACTCTCTGAAACTCTCTGACACACATTGAAACTTTCTGACACTCTCTGACACTCTCTGAATCTCTCAGAAACACTCAGAAACTCTCTGAAACTCTCTGACACTCTCTGAGACTGTCTGAAACTCTCTGACAATCTCTGACACTCTCAGACACTCTCTGAGACTCTCTGAAACTCTCTGAAACTCTCTGACACTCTCAGAGACTGTCTGAAACTCTCTGACAATCTCTGACACTGTCAGACACTCTCTGACACTCACTGACACTTTCTGAAACTCTCTGACACTATCTGACACTTTCTGAATCTCTCTGACACTCTCTGAATCTCTCTGAAGCACTCTGACACTCTGTGACACTCTCTGAAACTCTCTGAAGCTCTCTGAAACTCTCTGAAACTCTCTGACTCTCTCAGGAACACTCAGAAACGCTCTGAAACTCTGTGAAACAATCTGACACTCTCTGACACTCTCTGAGACACTCTGAAACTCTCTGACACTATCTGACACTCTCTGAAACTCTCTGACACTCTCTGGCACTCTCTGAGACTCTCTGAAACTCTCTGACACTCTCTGACACTCTCTGAAACTCTCCGACACTTTCTGAAACTCTCTGAAACTCTTTGACAATCTCTGACACTCTCTGACACTCTCTGACACTCTCTGAAACTCTCTGACACTCTCTGACATTCTCAGACACTCTCTGACACTCTCTGACACTTTCTGAAGCTCTCTGACACTATCTGACACTTTCTGAAACTCTCGGACAATCACCGGCACACTCTGCAACACTGTGTCACTCTGTGACACTCTGTGACACTCTGTGACACTCTCTGACACTCTCTGAATCTCTCTGAAACTCTCTGACACTCTGTGATACTCTCTGTAACTCTCTGAAACTCTCTGACACTCTCTGACACTCTCTGAATCTCTCTGAAACTCTCTGACAATCTGTGACACTCTCTGAATCTCTCTGACTCTCTCTGAAACTTGCTGACACTCTCTGAACATCGATGAAACTCTGTGTCACTCTGTGACACTCTCTGACACTCTCTGAATCTCTCTGAAACTCTCTGACAATCTGTGACACTCTCTGTAACTCTCTGACTCTCTCTGACACTCTGTGACACTCTCAGATACACTCTGACTCCCGCAGACACACTTCGACACACTCAGAATCTCTCAGAAACTCTCTGGCAATCTCAGACACACTCAGAAAGTCTCTGAAACTCTCTGACACTCTCGGACACTCTCTGAAACTCTCTGACACTCTCTGTCACTCTCTGACACTCTCTGAAGCTCTCTGAAACACTCTGACACTCTGTGACACTCTCTGAAACTCTCTGACACTCTTTGAAACTTTCTGACACTCTCTGAAACTCTCTGAAGCTCTCTGAAACACTCTGAAACACTCTGACACTCTCCGACACTCGCTGAAATTCTCTGACACTCTCTGACACTCGCTGACACTCTCTGACACTCGTAGACAATCTCTGATACTCTCTGACACTCACTGTCAATATCTGAAACTCTCTGAAACTCTCTGACTCTCTCTGACACTCTCGGACACTCTCTGAAACCCTTCGACATTCTCTGACAATCTCAGACACTGTCTGACTCTCTCTGAAACTCTTTGACACTCTCTGAAACTCTCTGAAACTGTCTGACAATCTCTGACAATCTCTGACACTCTCTGAATCTCTCTGAAACACTCTGACACTCTGTGACACTCTCTGAAACTCTCTGACACTCATTGAAACTTACTGACACTCTCTGAAACTCTCTGACAATCTCTGACACTCTCAGACACTCTCTGACACTCTCTGACACTTTCTGAAACTCTCTGACACTATCTGACACTTTCTGAATTTCTCGGACACTCTCTGAATCTCTCTGAAACTCTCCGACACTCTGTGACACTCTCTGAAACTTTCTGGCACACGCTGACACTCTCTGAAGATCTTTGAAACTCTCTGAAAATCTCTTACACTCTCTGAAACTCTGTGACACTCTCTGAAACACTCTGACACTCTCTGACATTCTCAGACACTCTCTGACACTCTCTGACACTTTCTGAAGCTCTCTGACACTATCTGACACTTTCTGAAACTCTCGGACAATCACTGGCAAACTCTGCAACACTGTGTCACTCTGTGACACTCTGTGACACTCTCTGACACTCTCTGAATCTCTCTGAAACTCTCTGACACTCTGTGACACTCTCTGTAACTCTCTGAAACTCTCTGACACTTTCTGAAACGTGCTGACACTCTCTGAGCATCGATGAAACTCTGTGTCACTCTGTGACCCTCTCTGACACTCTCTGACACTCTCTGAATCTCTCTGAAACTCTCTGACACTCTGTGACACTCTCTGTAACTCTCTGACACTCACTGACACTCTGTGACACTCTCAGATACTCTCTGGCACCCGCAGACACACTTCGACACACTCAGAATCTCTCAGAAACTCTCTGGCACTCTCTGACACTCTCAGAAAGTCTCTGAAACTCTCTGACACTCTCTGAAACTCTCTGAAACTGTCTGACACTCTCTGTCACTCTTTGACACTCTCTGAAGCTCTCTGAAACAGTCTGACACTCTGTGACACTCTCAGAAACTCTCTGACACTCTTTGAAACTTTCTGACACTCTCTGAAACTCTCTGAAGCTCTCTGAAACTCTCTGAAACTCTCTGACACACACCGACACTCTCTGAAATTCTCTGAAACTCTCTGACACTCGCTGACACTCTCTGACACTCGTAGACAATCTCTGATACTCTCTGACACTCACTGTCACTATCTGAAACTCTCTGACTCTCTCTGACACTCTCGGACACTCTCTGAAACTCTTCGACACTCTCTGACACTCTCAGACACTGTCTGACTCTCACTGAAACTCTCTGACACTCTCTGAGACTGTCTGAAAGTCTCTGACAATCTCTGACACTCTCAGACACTCTCTGAAACTCTCTGACTCTTTCTGAAACTCTCTGACACGATCTGACACTTTCTGAATCTCTCGGACACTCTCTGAAACTCTCTGACACTCTCTGAAACTGTCTGACACTCTGTGACAATCTCTGACACTCTCTGAATCTCTCTGAAGCACTCTGACAATCTGTGACACTCTCTGAAACTCTCTGACACTCTCTGAAACTTTCTGACACTCTCTGAAACTCTCTGAAGCTCTCTGAAACTCTCTGAAACTCTCTGACACTCTGTGACACTCTCTGAAACTTTCTGGCACTCTCTGACACTCTCTGAAGATCTCTGAAGCTCTCTGAAAATCTCTGACACTCTCTGAAACTCTCTGACACTCTCTGAAACACTCTGACACTATCTGACATTCTCAGACACTGTCTGACACTCTCAGACACTCTCTGACACTCTCTGACACCTGATGAAGCTCTCTGACACTATCTGACACTTTCTGAAACTCTCGGACACTCTCTGGCACACTCTGCAACTCTGTGTCACTCTGTGACACTCTCTGACACTCTCTGAATCTCTCTGAATCTCTCTGACACTCTGTGACACTCTCTGTAACTCTCTGAAACTCTGTGACACTCTCTGACTCTCTCTGACACTCTCTCAAACTCTCTGACTCTCACTGAAACTCTCTGACACTCTCTGAAACTCTCTGACACTCTCTGACACTCTCAGACACTCTCTGACACTCTCTGACACTTTCTGAAACTCTCTGATACTATCTGACAATTTCTGAATCTCTCGGACACTCTCTGAATCTCTCTGAAACTCTCCGACACTCTGTGACACTCTCTGAAACTTTCTGGCACTCTCTGACACTCTCTGAAGATCTCTGAAATTCTATGAAAATCTCTGACACTCTCTGAAACTCTGTGACACTCTCTGAAACACTCTGACACTCTCTGATACTCTCTGACAATTTCTGAAACTCTCTGACACTGTGTGACACTTTCTGAAGCTCACGGACACTCTCTGACACACTCTGCAACTCTGTGACACTCTGTGACACTCTCTGACACTCTCTGAATCTCTCTGAAACGCTACAACACTCTGTGACACTCTCTGAAACTCTCTGAAATTCCCTGACACTCTCTGACACTCTCTGAAACTTTCTGACACTCTGACACTCTCAGAACATCTCTGAAACTCTCTGAAAATCTATGACACTCTCTGACACTCTGTGACACTCTCAGATACTCTCTGACTCTCTCAAACACACTCCAACAAACTCAGAAACTCTCAGAAACTCTCTGGCACTCTCTGACACTCTCAGAAAGTCTCTGAAACTCTCTGAAACTCTCTGAAACTCTCTGAAACTCTCTGACACTCTCTGACACTCTCTGAATCTCTCTGAAACACTCTGACAGTCTGTGACACTCTCTGAAACTCTATGACACTCTCTGAAACTTTCTGACACGCTCTGAAGTCCTCTGAAGCTCTCTGAAACACTCTGAAACTCTCTGACTCTCTCAGAAACACTCAGAAACTCTCTGAAACTCTCTGAAACTCTCTGACACTCTCTGAGACACTCTGAAACTCTCTGACACTATCTGACACTCCCTGAAACTCTCTGACACTCTCTGGCACTCTCTGAGACTCTCTGAAACTCTCTGACACCTTCTGACAATCTCTGAAACTCTTTGACACTCTTTGACACTCTCTGACACTCTCTGAAACTCTCTGACACTCTCTGACATTCTCAGACACTCTCTGACACTCTCTGACACATTCTGAAGATCTCTGACACTATCTGACACTTTCTGACACTCTCTCACACTCTCTCACACTCTCTCACACTCTCTGACATTCTCTCACACTCTCTGACACTCTCTGACCCTCTCTGACAATCTCTGACACTCTGTGACAAACTCTATCACTTTCTGATACTCTCTGACACACTCAGACACTCTCTATCACTCTCTGACACTTTCAGACACTCTCTACCACTCTCTATCACTCTATATCACTCTCTGACACTTTCAGACACTCTCTATCACTCTCTATGACTCTCTATCACTCTCTGACACTCTCTGACAATCTCTGACACTCTCTATCACTCTCAGACACTCTCTGACACTTTCAGACACTCTCTGCCAAGCTCTATCACTCTCTGTCACTCTCTGACACTCTCTGACACTCGCACACTCTCTGACACTCTCTGACACTCGCACACTCTCTGACAGTCTCTGAACCTCTCTGACCCTCTCTGACACTCTCAGACACTCTCTGGCACACTCTATCACTCTATGACACTCTCTATCACTGTCAAGCATTCTCAATCACTCTCAATCACTCTCTGCCACTGTCTGCCACTCTCTATCACTCTCGAGACACTCTCTGACACTTTCAGACACTCTCTGCCACTCTCTATCACTCTCTATCACTCTCTGTCACTCTCTGACACTCTCTGACACTCTCTGACACTCTTTCACACTCTCTGACACTCTCTGACCCTTTCTGACCCTCTCTGACACACTCAGACATTCTCTGGCACACTCTATCACTCTCTGACCCTCTCTATCACTCTCTATCACTCTCTGACACTCTCTGATACACTCTGGCACTCTCAGACACTCTCTGACACTCTCTATCACTCTCTGACACTCTCTGATACACTCTGACACTCTCAGACACTCTCTGACACACTCAGACACTCTCTACCACTCTCTATCATTCTAGGCCTCTTCTCATTAGAACGGAGAAGGATGAGGGGTGACATGATAGAGGTTTATAAGATGATCAGGGGAATAGATAGGGTAGACAGTCAGAAACTTTTTCCCCGGGTGGAGCAAAGCGTTACAAGGGGTCATAAATTTAAGGTGAAGGGTGGGAGATATAAGGGGGATGTCAGGGGAAGGTTCTTTACCCAGAGAGTGGTCGAGGCATGGAATGCCTTGCCCGGGGAAGTTGTTGAGTCAGAAACTTTAGGGACTTTCAAAAGGCTTTTGGATAGGTATATGGATAAAGGAGAATGATGGGGTATAGATTAAATTGTCCTTGACAGAGGACAAAGGATCGGCACAACATTGTGGGCCGAAGGGCCTGTTCTGTGCTGTATGTTCTATGTTCTATGTTCTATGTTCTATGTATGTTCTATCACTCTCTGATACACTCTAACACTCTCAGACACTCTCTGACACTCTCTATCACTCCCTGACTCAATCTGAAACTCTCAGACAGTCTCAGACACCCTCGATCACTCTCTGACACTCTCTGACAATCTCAGACATACTCAGACACTCTCTGACACTCTCTGACACTCTCTGACACTCTCTACCACTCTCTATCACTCTCTGATGCACTCTAACACTCTCAGACACTCTCTGACACTCTCTATCACTCTCTGACTCAATCTGAAGCTCTCAGACAGTCTCAGACACTCTCTATCACTCTCTGACACTCTCTGACACTCTCTGATACACACTGACAATCTGACACTCTCTGTCACTCTCTGACACTCTCTGACAATCTCAGACACACTCAGACACTCTCTGACACTCTCTATCACTCTCTGACACTCTCTGACACTCTCTGACACTCTCTGACCCTCTCGATCACTCTCTGACCCTCTCTGACACTCTCACACCCACTCAGACACTCGCTGACACTCACTATCACTCTCTGACACTCTCTGACACATTCAGACATTCTCTGCCACACTCTATTACTCTCTATCACTCGCTGACACTTTCAGACACTCTCTGCCACTCTCTATCACTCTCTGTCACTCTCTGACACTCTCTGACACTCTCTGACACTCTCTGACACTCTCACAATCTCTGACACTCTCACACTCTCGGACCCTCTCTTACACTCTTTATCACTCTCTGACAATCTCTGACACTCTCTATCATTCTCTGACACTCTCTGACACTCTCAGACACTCTCTGACACACTCAGACACTCTCTACCACTCTCTATCACTCTCTGATACACTCTAACACTCTCAGACACTCTCTGACACTCTCTATCACTCCCTGACTCAATCTGAAACTCTCAGACAGTCTCAGACACCCTCTATCACTCTCTGACACTCTCTGACACTCTCTGACAATCTCAGACATACTCAGACACTCTCTGACACTCTCTGACACTCTCTGACACTCTCTACCACTCTCTATCACTCTCTGATGCACTCTAACACTCTCAGACACTCTCTGACACTCTCTATCACTCTCTGACTCAATCTGAAGCTCTCAGACAGTCTCAGACACTCTCTATCACTCTCTGATGCACTCTCTGACACTCTCTGATACACACTGACACTCTGACACTCTCTGTCACTCTCTGACACTCTCTGACAATCTCAGACACACTCAGACACTCTCTGACACTCTCTATCACTCTCTGACACTCTCTGACACTCGCTGACACTCTCTGACCCTCTCGATCACTCTCTGACCCTCTCTGACACTCTCACACCCACTCAGACACTCGCTGACACTCACTATCACTCTCTGACACTCTCTGACACATTCAGACATTCTCTGCCACACTCTATTACTCTCTATCACTCGCTGACACTTTCAGACACTCTCTGCCACTCTCTATCACTCTCTGTCACTCTCTGACACTCTCTGACACTCTCTGACACTCTCTGACACTCTCACACTCTCTGACACTCTCACACTCTCGGACCCTCTCTTACACTCTTTATCACTCTCTGACAATCTCTGACACTCTCTATCATTCTCTGACACTCTCTGACACTCTCTGACAATCTCAGACATACTCAGACACGCTCTGACACTCTCTGGCACTCTCTGACACTCTCTATCACTCTCTGACACTCTCTGACACTTTCAGACACTCTCTGCCACACTCCATCACTCTCTATCACTCTCTGACACGCTCTGACACTCTCTAACACTCTCTGATACTCTCTGACACTTTCAGACACTCTCAGACACACTCAGACACTCTCTACCACTCTCTATCACTCTCTATCACTCGCTGTCACTCTCTGACACTCTCTGATACACTCTGGCACTCTCAGACACTCTCTTACACTCTCCATCACTCTCTGACAATCTCTGATACACTCTGAAACTCTCAGACACACTCTGACAAACTCAGACACTCTCTTCCACACTCTATCACTCTCTCACACTGTCTGACACTCTCTGATACACTCTAACACTCTCAGACACTCTCTGACACTCTCTATCACGATCTGACACTCGCTGACACTCTCAGACTGTCTCAGACACTCTCCATCACTATCTGACAATCTCTGACACTCTCTGACACTCTCTGATTCTCTCTGATACTCTCCAATACACTCTGACACTCTCTATCTCTCTCTGACACTCTCTGACAATCTCATACACACTCAGACACTCTCTGACACTCTCTATCACTCTCTGAAACGCTCTGACACTTTCAGACACTCTCTGCCACTCTCTATCACTCTCGATCACTCTCAGACAGTCTCAGACACTCTCTGACACTTTCTATCACTCTCTGACTCTCTCTGACACTTTCAGACACTCTCTGCCACTCTCTATCACTCTCTGACACTCACTGACACTCTCACACTCTCTGACACTCTCTCACACTCTCTGAAACTCTCTGACACACTCTGTCCCTCTCTGACACTCTCTGACACTATCTGACACTCTCTGATACTCTCACACTCCCGGCACTCTCACACTCTCTGACACTCTCTGACACTCTCTCACACTCTCTGACATTCTCTCACACTCTCTGACACTGTCTGACCCTCTCTGACAATCTCTGACAATCTGTGACCAACTCTATCACTCTCTGAAACGCTCTGACACTTTCAGACACTCTCTGCCACTCTCTATCACTCTCGATCACTCTCAGACAGTCTCAGACACTCTCTGACACTTTCTATCACTCTCTGACTCTCTCTGACACTTTCAGACACTCTCTGCCACTCTCTATCTCTCTCTGACACTCTCTGACACTCTCACACTCTCTGACACTCTCTCACACTCTCTGAAACTCTCTGACACACTCTGTCCCTCTCTGACACTCTCTGACACTATCTGACACTCTCTGATACTCTCACACTCCCTGCACTCTCACACTCTCTGACACTCTCTGACACTCTCTCACACTCTCTGACATTCTCTCACACTCTCTACACTGTCTGACCCTCTCTGACAATCTCTGACAATCTGTGACCAATTCTATCACTCTCTGACACTCTCTGACACACTCAAACACTCTCTATCACTCTCTGACACGTTCAGACACTCTCTATCACTCTCTATCACTCTCTATGACACTCTGACACTCTCTGACACTTTCAGACACTCTCTGCCACTCTCTATCACTCTCTGACACTCTCTGACACTCTCTGACTCTCGCACACTCTCTGACACTCTTTCACACTCTCTGACCCTCTCTGACCCTCTCTGACCCTCTCTGACACTCTCAGACATTCTCTGGCACACTCTATCAATCTCTGACACTCTCTATCACTCTCTATCACTCTCTGACACTCTCTGATACACTCTGGCACTCTCAGACACTCTCTGACACTCTCCATCACTCTCTGACACACTCTGACACTCTCAGACACTCTCTGACACACTCAGACACTCTCTACCACTCTCTATCACTCTCTGGCACTCTCTGATACACTCTAACACTCTCAGACACTCTTTGACACTCTCTATCACTCTCTGACTCAATCTGAAACTCTCAGACAGTCTCAGACACTCTCTATCACTATCTGACAATCTCTGACACTCTCCGACACTCTCTGATACTCTCTGATACTCTCCAATACACTCTGACACTCTCTATCTCTCCCTGACAATCTCATACACACTCAGACACTCTCTGACACACTCAAACACTCTCTATCACTCTCTGACACGTTCAGACACTCTCTATCACTCTCTATCACTCTCTATGACACTCTGACACTCTCTGACACTTTCAGACACTCTCTGCCACTCTCTATCACTCTCTGACACTCTCTGACACTCTCTGACTCTCGCACACTCTCTGAAACTCTTTCACACTCTCTGACACTCTCTGACCCTCTCTGACCCTCTCTGACACTCTCAGACATTCTCTGGCACACTCTATCAATCTCTGACACTCTCTATCACTCTCTGACACTCTCTGATACACTCTGGCACTCTCAGACACTCTCTGACACTCTCCATCACTCTCTGACACACTCTGACACTCTCAGACACTCTCTGAATCGCTCTGACACTTTCAGACAAACTCTGCCACTCTCTATCACTCTCTGACACTCTCTGACACTCTCTGACACTCTCACACTCTCTGACACTCTCTCACGCTCTCTGAAACTCTCTGACACACTCTGTCCCTCTTTGACACTCTCTGACACTATCTGACACTCTCTGACACTCTCACACTCACTGACACTCTCTGACACTCTCTCACACTCTCTGACATTCTCTCACACTCTCTGACACTCTCTGACCCTCTCTGACAATCTCTGACAATCTGTGACAAACTCTATCACTCTCTGACACTCTCTGACACACTCAGACACTCTCTATCACTCTCTGACACTTTCAGACACTCTCTGACACTCTCCATCACTCTCAGACACTCTCTGACACTTTCAGAAACTCTTGCCACTCTCTATCAGTCTCTGACACTCTCTGATACTCTCTGACTCTCGCACACTCTCTGACACCCTCTGACACTGTTTCACACGCTCTGACACTCTCTGACACTCTCAGACACTCTCAGACACTCTCTGGCACACTCTATCACGCTCTGACACTCTCTATCACTCTCTATCACTCTCTGACACTCTCTGATGCTCTCTGATACACTCTGGCACTCTCAGACACTCTCTGACACACTCAGACACTCTCTGCCACTCTCTATCACTCTCTGACACTCTCTGATACACTCTAACACTCTCAGACACTCTCTGACACTCTCTATCACTCTCTGACTCAATCTGAAACTCTCAGACAGTCTCAGACACTCTCTATCACTATCTGACAATCTCTGACACTCTCTGACACTCTCTGATACTCTCTGATACTCTCCAATACACTCTGACACTCTTTATCTCTCTCTGACACTCTCTGACAATCTCATACACACTCAGACACTCTCTGACACTCTCTGAATCTCTCTGACACTTTCAGACACTCTCTGCCACTCTCTATCACTCTCTATCACTCTCTATCACTCTCAGACAGTCTCAGACACTGTCTGACACTCTCTATCACTCTCTGAATCTCTCTGACACTTTCAGAGAAACTCTGCCACTCTCTATCACTCTCTGACACTCTCTGACACTCTCACACTCTCTGACACTCTCTCACGCTCTCTGAAACTCTCTGACACACTCTGTCCCTCTTTGACACTCTCTGACACTATCTGACACTCTCTGACACTCTCACACTCTCTGACACTCTGACACTCTCTGACACTCTCTGACACTCTCTCACACTCTCTGACATTCTCTCACACTCTCTGACACTCTCTGACCCTCTCTGACAATCTCTGACAATCTGTGACAAACTCTATCACTCTCTGACACTCTCTGACACACTCAGACACTCTCTATCACTCTCTGACACTTTCAGACACTCTCTGCCACTCTCTATCACTCTCTATCACTCTCTGACACCCTCTGACACTCTCCATCACTCTCAGAAACTCTCTGACACTTTCAGAAACTCTTGCCACTCTCTATCACTCTCTGACACTCTCTGACACTATCTGACTCTCGCACACTCTCTGACACCCTCTGACACTGTTTCACACGCTCTGACACTCTCTGACCCTCTCTGACCCTCTCTGACCCTCTCTGAAACTCTCAGACACTCTCAGACACTCTCTGGCACACTCTATCACTCTCTGACACTCTCTATCACTCTCTGATACTCTCTATCACTCTCTATCACTCTCTGACACTCTCTGATGCACTCTGATACACTCTGACACTCTCAGACACTCTCTGACGCACTCAGACACTCTCTGCCACTCTCTATCACTCTCTGACACTCTCTGATACACTCTAACACTCTCAGACACACTCTGACACTCTCTATCACTCTCTGACTCAATCTGAAACTCTCAGACAGTCTCAGACACTCTCTATCACTATCTGACAATCTCTGACACTCTCTGACACTCTCTGACACTCTCTGATACTCTCTGATACTCTCCAATACACTCTGACACTCTCTATCTCTCTCTGACACTCTCTGGCAATCTCATACACACTCAGACACTCTCTGACACTCTCTGAATCTCTCTGACACTTTCAGACACTCTCTGCCACTCTCTATCACTCTCTATCACTCTCAGACAGTCTCAGACACTGTCTGACACTCTCTATCACTCTCTGAATCTCTCCAACACTCTCAGACACTCTCTGACACTCTTTATCACTCTCTGACTCAATCTGAAACTCTCAGACAGTTTCAGACACTCTCTAACACTATCTGACAATCTCTGACACTCTCTGACACTCTCTGATACTCTCTGATACTCTCCAATACACTCTGACACTCTCTATCTCTCTCTGACACTCTCTGACAATCTCATACACTTTCAGACACTCTCTGACACTCTCTGAATCTCTCTGAAACTTTCAGACACTCTCTGCCACTCTCTATCACTCTCTATCACTCTCAGACAGTCTCAGACACTGTCTGACACTCTCTATCACTCTCTGAATCTCTCTGACACTTTCAGACAAACTCTGCCACTCTCTATCACTCTCTGACACTCTCTGACACTCTCTGACACTCTCACACTCTCTGACACTCTCTCACGCTCTCTGAAACTCTCTGACACACTCTGTCCCTCTTTGACACTCTCTGACACTATCTGACACTCTCTGACACTCTCACACTCTCTGACACTCTCACACTCTCTGACACTCTCACACTCACTGACACTCTCTGACACTCTCTCACACTCTCTGACATTCTCTCACACTCTCTGACACTCTCTGACCCTCTCTGACAATCTCTGACAATCTGTGACACTCTCTATCACTCTCTGACACTTTCAGACACTCTCTGCCACTCTCTATCACTCTATATCACTCTCTGACACGTTCAGACACTCTCTAACACTCTCTATCACTCTCTGACACTCTCTGACACTCTCCATCACTCTCAGACACTCTCTGACACTTTCAGAAACTCTTGCCACTCTCTATCAGTCTCTGACACTCTCTGACACTCTCTGACTCTCGCACACTCTCTGACACCCTCTGACACTGTTTCACACGCTCTGACACTCTCTGACACTCTCAGACACTCTCAGACACTCTCTGGCACACTCTATCACGCTCTGACACTCTCTATCACTCTCTATCACTCTCTGACACTCTCTGATGCACTCTGATACACTCTGGCACTCTCAGACACTCTCTGACACACTCAGACACTCTCTGCCACTCTCTATCACTTTCTGACACTCTCTGATACACTCTAACACTCTCAGACACTCTCTGACACTCTCTATCACTCTCTGACTCAATCTGAAACTCTCAGACAGTCTCAGACACTCTCTATCACTATCTGACAATCTCTGACACTCTCTGACACTCTCTGATACTCTCTGATACTCTCCAATACACTCTGACACTCTCTATCTCTCTCTGACACTCTCTGACAATCTCATACACACTCAGACACTCTCTGACACTCTCTGAATCTCTCTGACACTTTCAGACACTCTCTGCCACTCTCTATCACTCTCAGACAGTCTCAGACACTGTCTGACACTCTCTATCACTCTCTGAATCTCTCTGACACTTTCAGACAAACTCTGCCACTCTCTATCACTCTCTGACACTCTCTGACACTCTCACACTCTCTGACACTCTCTCACGCTCTCTGAAACTCTCTGACACACTCTGTCCCTCTTTGACACTCTCTGACACTATCTGACACTCTCTGACACTCTCACACTCTCTGACACTCTCACACTCTCTGACACTCTCACACTCTCTGACACTCTCTGACACTCTCTCACACTCCCTGACATTCTCTCACACTCTCTGACACTCTCTGACCCTCTCTGACAATCTCTGACAATCCGTGACAAACTCTATCACTCTCTGACACTCTCTGACACACTCAGACACTCTCTATCACTCTCTGACACTTTCAGACACTCTCTGCCACTCTCTATCACTCTATATCACTCTGTGACACGTTCAGACACTCTCTAACACTTCCTATCACTCTCTGACACTCTTGCCACTCTCTATCACTCTCTGACACACTCTGAAACTCTCTGACCCTCTCTGACACTCTCAGACACTCTCAGACACTCTCTGGCACACTCTATCACTCTCTGACACTCTCTATCTCTCTCTATCACTCTCTGACACTCTCTGATGCACTCTGATGCACTCTGATACACTCTGACACTCTCAGACACTCTCAGACACTCTCTGACACACTCAGACACTCGCTGCCACTCTCTATCACTCTCTGACACTCTCTGATACACTCTAACACTCTCAGACACTCTCTGACACTCTCTATCACTCTCTGACTCAATCTGAAACTCTCAGACAGTCTCGGACACTCTCGATCACTCTCTGACACTCTCTGATACTCCCTGATACTCTCTGACACTCTCTGACACTCTCTATCACTCTCTGACACTCTCTGACAATCTCAGACACACTCAGACACTCTCTGCCACTCTCTATCACTCTCTGACACTCTCTGATTCTTTCTGAACCTCTCTGACACTCTCGATCACTCTCTGACCCTCTCTGACACTCTCACACCCACTCAGACACACGCTGACACTCACTATCACTCTCTGACACTATCTGACACATTCAGACATTCTCTGTCACTCTCTATTACTCTCTGTCACTCTCTGTCACTCTCTGACACTCTCTGACACTCTCTATCACTCTCTGACACTCTCTGCCACTCTCTATCACTCTCTGACACTCTCTGACACTCTCTGATTCTCGCACACTCTCTGACACTCTTTCACACTCTCTGTCACTCTCTGACCCTCTCTGACCCTCTCTGACACTCTCAGACATTCTCTGGCACACTCTATCAATCTCTGACACTCTCTATCACTCTCTATCACTCTCTGACACTCTCTGATACTCTCTGGCACTCTCAGACACTCTCTGACACTCTCTGTCACTCCCTGACACACTCTGATACACTCTGACACTCTCAGACACTCTCTGACACACTCAGACACTCTCTACCACTCTCTATCACTCTCTGACACTCTCTGATACACTCTAACACTCTCAGACACACTCTGACACTCTCTATCACTCTCTGACTCAATCTGAAACTCTCAGACAGTCTCAGACACTCTCTATCGCTATCTGACAATCTCTGACACTCTCTGACACTCTCTGATACTCTCTGATACTCTCCAATACACTCTGACTCTCTCTATCTCTCTCTGACACTCTCTGACAATCTCATACAAACTCAGACACTCTCTGACACTCTCTGCAACTCTCTGACACTTTCAGACACTCTCTGCAACTCTCTATCACTCTCTATTACTCTCAGACACTGTCTGACACTCTCTATCACTCTCTGAATCTCTCTGACACTTTCAGACAATCTCTGCCACTCTCTATCACTCTCTGACACTCTCTGACACTCTCACACTCTCTGACAATCTCTCACGCTCTCTGAAACTCTCTGACACACTCTGTCCCTCTTTGACACTCTCTGACACTATCTGACACTCTCTGACACTCTCACACTCTCTGACACTCTCACACTCTCTGACACTCTCACACTCTCTGACACTCTCTGACACGCTCTCACACTCTCTGACATTCTCTCACACTCTCTGACACTCTCTGAACCTCTCGGACAATCTCTGACAATCTGTGACAAACTCTATCACTCTCTGACACTCTCTGACACACTCAGACATTCTCAATCACTCTCTGACACGTTCAGACACTCTCCATCACTCTCTATCACTCTCTGACACTCTCTGACACTCTCTGACTCTCGCACACTCTCTGACACCCTCTGACAGTGTTTCACACGCTCTTACACTCTCTGACCCTCTCTGACCCTCTCTGACACTCTCAGACACTCTCTGGCACACTCTATCACTCTCTGACACTCTCTATCACTCTCTATCACTCTCTGACACTCTCTGATGCACTCTGATACACTCTGACACTCTCAGACACTCTCTGACACACTCAGACACTCTCTGTCACTCTCTATCACTCTCTGACACTCTCTGATACACTCTAACACTCTCAGACACTCGCTGGCACTCTCTATCACTCTCTGACTGAATCTGAAACTCTCAGACAGTCTCAGACACTCTCGATCACTCTCTGACATTCTCTGATACTCCCTGATACTCTCTGACACTCTCTGACACTCTCTATCACTCTCTGACACTCTCTGACAATCTCAGACACACTCAGACACTCTCTGCCACTCTCTATCACTCTCTGACACTCTCTGATTCTTTCTGAACCTCTCTGACACTCTCGATCACTCTCTGACCCTCGATGACACTCTCACACCCACTCAGACACACGCTGACAGTCACTATCACTCTCTGACACTTTCTGACACATTCAGACATTCTCTGCCACTCTCTATTACTCTCTGTCACTCTCTGTCACTCTCTGACACTCTCACAGTCTTGGACCCTCTCTGATACTCTCTATCACTCTCTGGCACTCTCTGACAATCTCTATCACTCTCTGACACTCTCTGACAATCTTAGACACACTCAGACACTCTCTGACACGCTCTGACACTTTCAGACACTCTCTGCCACTCTCTATCACTCTCTAGCACTCTCTGACACTCTCTGACACTCTCTAACTCTCTCTGACACTTTCAGACACGCTCATGAACACTCAGACACACTCAGACTCTCTCCACAACTCTCTATCACTCTCTATCACTCTCTATCACTCTCTGACACTATCTGATACACTCTGGCACTCTCAGACACTCTCTTACACTCTCCATCACTCTCTGACAATCTCTGATGCACTCTGAAACTCTCAGACAGACTCTGACACACTCAGACACTCTCCACCACACTCTCTCACTCTCTCACACTGTCTGACACTCTCTGATACACTCTAACACTCTCAGACACTCTCTGACACTCTCTATCACTATCTGACAGTCGCTGACACTCTCAGACAGTCTCAGACACTCTCTATCACTATCTGACAATCTCTGACACTCTCTGACACTCTCTGATACTCTCTGATACTCTCCAATACACTCTGACACTCTCTATCTCTCTCTGACACTCTCTGACAATCTCATACACACTCAGACACTCTCTGACACTCTCGAGCACTCTCTGAAACTCTCTGACACTTTCAGACACTCTCTGCCACTCTCTATCACTCTCTATCACTCTCAGACAGTCTCAGACACTCTCTGAGGCTCTCTGACACACTCTGACACACTCACACTCTCTGAAACTCTCACACTCTCGGACCCTCTCTGACACTCTCTGACACTCTCTATCACTCTCTGACACTCTCTGACACTCTCTATCACTCTCTGACACTCTCTGACACTTTCAGACACTCTCTGCCACTCTCTGCCACTCTCTATCACTCTCTGACACTCTCTGACACTTTCAGACACTCTCTGCCACTCTCTATCACTCTCTATCACTCTCAGACAGTCTCAGACACTCTCAGACACTCTCTGACACTCTCTGACACACTCTGACACACTCTGACACATTCACACTCTCCGACACTCTCACACTCTCGGACCCTCTCTGACACTCTCTGACACACTCAATCAATCTCTGACACTCTCTGACACTCTCTGACACTCTCTGACACTTTCAGACACTCTCTGACACTCTCTGACACTCTCTGACACTCTCTATCACTCTCTGACACTCTCTGACACTTTCAGACTCTCTCTGCCACTCTCTGCCGCTCTCTATCACTCTCTGACACTCTCTGACACTCTCACACTCTCTGACACTCTCTCACACGCTCTGACACTCTCTGACACACTCTGTCCCTCTCTGACACTCTCACACTCTCTGACCCTCTCTGACAATCTCTGACACTCTCTGACAAACTCTATCAATCTCTGACACTCTCTGACACACTCAGACACTCCCTATCACTCTCTGACACTTTCAGACACTCTCTGCCACTCTCTGTCACTCTATATCACTCTCTGAAACTTTCAGACACTCTCTATCACTCTCTATCACTCTCTATCACTCTCTGACACTCTCTGACACTCTCTGACACCCTCTGACATTCACTCACACTCTCTGACACTCTCTGACCCTCTCTGACAATCTCTGACACTCTCTGACAAACTCTATCACTCTCTGACCCTCTCTGACAATCTCTGGCACTTTCAGATACTCTCAGACACACTCAGACACTCTCTGTCACTCTCTATCACTCTCTGACACTCTCTGATACACTCTAACACTCTCAGACACTCGCTGGCACTCTCTATCACTCTCTGACTGAATCTGAAACTCTCAGACAGTCTCAGACACTCTCGATCACTCTCTGACATTCTCTGATACTCCCTGATACTCTCTGACACTCTCTGACACTCTCTATCACTCTCTGACACTCTCTGACAATCTCAGACACACTCAGACACTCTCTGCCACTCTCTATCACTCTCTGACACTCTCTGATTCTTTCTGAACCTCTCTGACACTCTCGATCACTCTCTGACCCTCGATGACACTCTCACACCCACTCAGACACACGCTGACAGTCACTATCACTCTCTGACACTTTCTGACACATTCAGACATTCTCTGCCACTCTCTATTACTCTCTGTCACTCTCTGTCACTCTCTGACACTCTCACAGTCTCGGACCCTCTCTGATACTCTCTATCACTCTCTGACACTCTCTGACAATCTCTATCACTCTCTGACACTCTCTGACAATCTTAGACACACTCAGACACTCTCTGACACGCTCTGACACTTTCAGACACTCTCTGCCACTCTCTATCACTCTCTAGCACTCTCTGACACTCTCTGACACTCTCTAACTCTCTCTGACACTTTCAGACACGCTCATGAACACTCAGACACACTCAGACTCTCTCCACAACTCTCTATCACTCTCTATCACTCTCTATCACTCTCTGACACTATCTGATACACTCTGGCACTCTCAGACACTCTCTTACACTCTCCATCACTCTCTGACAATCTCTGATGCACTCTGAAACTCTCAGACAGACTCTGACACACTCAGACACTCTCCACCACACTCTCTCACTCTCTCACACTGTCTGACACTCTCTGATACACTCTAACACTCTCAGACACTCTCTGACACTCTCTATCACTATCTGACAGTCGCTGACACTCTCAGACAGTCTCAGACACTCTCTATCACTATCTGACAATCTCTGACACTCTCTGACACTCTCTGATACTCTCTGATACTCTCCAATACACTCTGACACTCTCTATCTCTCTCTGACACTCTCTGACAATCTCATACACACTCAGACACTCTCTGACACTCTCGAGCACTCTCTGAAACTCTCTGACACTTTCAGACACTCTCTGCCACTCTCTATCACTCTCTATCACTCTCAGACAGTCTCAGACACTCTCTGAGGCTCTCTGACACACTCTGACACACTCACACTCTCTGAAACTCTCACACTCTCGGACCCTCTCTGACACTCTCTGACACTCTCTATCACTCTCTAGCACTCTCTGACACTCTCTGACACTCTCTAACTCTCTCTGACACTCTCTGACACTTTCAGACACGCTCATGAACACTCAGACACACTCAGACTCTCTCCACAACTCTCTATCACTCTCTATCACTCTCTATCACTCTCTGACACTATCTGATACACTCTGGCACTCTCAGACACTCTCTTACACTCTCCATCACTCTCTGACAATCTCTGATGCACTCTGAAACTCTCAGACAGACTCTGACACACTCAGACACTCTCCACCACACTCTCTCACTCTCTCACACTGTCTGACACTCTCTGATACACTCTAACACTCTCAGACACTCTCTGACACTCTCTATCACTATCTGACAGTCGCTGACACTCTCAGACAGTCTCAGACACTCTCTATCACTATCTGACAATCTCTGACACTCTCTGACACTCTCTGATACTCTCTGATACTCTCCAATACACTCTGACACTCTCTATCTCTCTCTGACACTCTCTGACAATCTCATACACACTCAGACACTCTCTGACACTCTCGAGCACTCTCTGAAACTCTCTGACACTTTCAGACACTCTCTGCCACTCTCTATCACTCTCTATCACTCTCAGACAGTCTCAGACACTCTCTGAGGCTCTCTGACACACTCTGACACACTCACACTCTCTGAAACTCTCACACTCTCGGACCCTCTCTGACACTCTCTGACACTCTCTATCACTCTCTGACACTCTCTGACACTCTCTATCACTCTCTGACACTCTCTGACACTTTCAGACACTCTCTGCCACTCTCTGCCACTCTCTATCACTCTCTGACACTCTCTGACACTTTCAGACACTCTCTGCCACTCTCTATCACTCTCTATCACTCTCAGACAGTCTCAGACACTCTCAGACACTCTCTGACACTCTCTGACACACTCTGACACACTCTGACACATTCACACTCTCCGACACTCTCACACTCTCGGACCCTCTCTGACACTCTCTGACACACTCAATCAATCTCTGACACTCTCTGACACTCTCTGACACTCTCTGACACTTTCAGACACTCTCTGACACTCTCTGACACTCTCTGACACTCTCTATCACTCTCTGACACTCTCTGACACTTTCAGACTCTCTCTGCCACTCTCTGCCGCTCTCTATCACTCTCTGACACTCTCTGACACTCTCACACTCTCTGACACTCTCTCACACGCTCTGACACTCTCTGACACACTCTGTCCCTCTCTGACACTCTCACACTCTCTGACCCTCTCTGACAATCTCTGACACTCTCTGACAAACTCTATCAATCTCTGACACTCTCTGACACACTCAGACACTCCCTATCACTCTCTGACACTTTCAGACACTCTCTGCCACTCTCTGTCACTCTATATCACTCTCTGAAACTTTCAGACACTCTCTATCACTCTCTATCACTCTCTATCACTCTCTGACACTCTCTGACACTCTCTGACACCCTCTGACATTCACTCACACTCTCTGACACTCTCTGACCCTCTCTGACAATCTCTGACACTCTCTGACAAACTCTATCACTCTCTGACCCTCTCTGACAATCTCTGGCACTTTCAGATACTCTCAGACACACTCAGACACTCTCTGTCACTCTCTATCACTCTCTGACACTCTCTGATACACTCTAACACTCTCAGACACTCGCTGGCACTCTCTATCACTCTCTGACTGAATCTGAAACTCTCAGACAGTCTCAGACACTCTCGATCACTCTCTGACATTCTCTGATACTCCCTGATACTCTCTGACACTCTCTGACACTCTCTATCACTCTCTGACACTCTCTGACAATCTCAGACACACTCAGACACTCTCTGCCACTCTCTATCACTCTCTGACACTCTCTGATTCTTTCTGAACCTCTCTGACACTCTCGATCACTCTCTGACCCTCGATGACACTCTCACACCCACTCAGACACACGCTGACAGTCACTATCACTCTCTGACACTTTCTGACACATTCAGACATTCTCTGCCACTCTCTATTACTCTCTGTCACTCTCTGTCACTCTCTGACACTCTCACAGTCTCGGACCCTCTCTGATACTCTCTATCACTCTCTGACACTCTCTGACAATCTCTATCACTCTCTGACACTCTCTGACAATCTTAGACACACTCAGACACTCTCTGACACGCTCTGACACTTTCAGACACTCTCTGCCACTCTCTATCACTCTCTAGCACTCTCTGACACTCTCTGACACTCTCTAACTCTCTCTGACACTTTCAGACACGCTCATGAACACTCAGACACACTCAGACTCTCTCCACAACTCTCTATCACTCTCTATCACTCTCTATCACTCTCTGACACTATCTGATACACTCTGGCACTCTCAGACACTCTCTTACACTCTCCATCACTCTCTGACAATCTCTGATGCACTCTGAAACTCTCAGACAGACTCTGACACACTCAGACACTCTCCACCACACTCTCTCACTCTCTCACACTGTCTGACACTCTCTGATACACTCTAACACTCTCAGACACTCTCTGACACTCTCTATCACTATCTGACAGTCGCTGACACTCTCAGACAGTCTCAGACACTCTCTATCACTATCTGACAATCTCTGACACTCTCTGACACTCTCTGATACTCTCTGATACTCTCCAATACACTCTGACACTCTCTATCTCTCTCTGACACTCTCTGACAATCTCATACACACTCAGACACTCTCTGACACTCTCGAGCACTCTCTGAAACTCTCTGACACTTTCAGACACTCTCTGCCACTCTCTATCACTCTCTATCACTCTCAGACAGTCTCAGACACTCTCTGAGGCTCTCTGACACACTCTGACACACTCACACTCTCTGAAACTCTCACACTCTCGGACCCTCTCTGACACTCTCTGACACTCTCTATCACTCTCTAGCACTCTCTGACACTCTCTGACACTCTCTAACTCTCTCTGACACTCTCTGACACTTTCAGACACGCTCATGAACACTCAGACACACTCAGACTCTCTCCACAACTCTCTATCACTCTCTATCACTCTCTATCACTCTCTGACACTATCTGATACACTCTGGCACTCTCAGACACTCTCTTACACTCTCCATCACTCTCTGACAATCTCTGATGCACTCTGAAACTCTCAGACAGACTCTGACACACTCAGACACTCTCCACCACACTCTCTCACTCTCTCACACTGTCTGACACTCTCTGATACACTCTAACACTCTCAGACACTCTCTGACACTCTCTATCACTATCTGACAGTCGCTGACACTCTCAGACAGTCTCAGACACTCTCTATCACTATCTGACAATCTCTGACACTCTCTGACACTCTCTGATACTCTCTGATACTCTCCAATACACTCTGACACTCTCTATCTCTCTCTGACACTCTCTGACAATCTCATACACACTCAGACACTCTCTGACACTCTCGAGCACTCTCTGAAACTCTCTGACACTTTCAGACACTCTCTGCCACTCTCTATCACTCTCTATCACTCTCAGACAGTCTCAGACACTCTCTGAGGCTCTCTGACACACTCTGACACACTCACACTCTCTGAAACTCTCACACTCTCGGACCCTCTCTGACACTCTCTGACACTCTCTATCACTCTCTGACACTCTCTGACACTCTCTATCACTCTCTGACACTCTCTGACACTTTCAGACACTCTCTGCCACTCTCTGCCACTCTCTATCACTCTCTGACACTCTCTGACACTTTCAGACACTCTCTGCCACTCTCTATCACTCTCTATCACTCTCAGACAGTCTCAGACACTCTCAGACACTCTCTGACACTCTCTGACACACTCTGACACACTCTGACACATTCACACTCTCCGACACTCTCACACTCTCGGACCCTCTCTGACACTCTCTGACACACTCAATCAATCTCTGACACTCTCTGACACTCTCTGACACTCTCTGACACTTTCAGACACTCTCTGACACTCTCTGACACTCTCTGACACTCTCTATCACTCTCTGACACTCTCTGACACTTTCAGACTCTCTCTGCCACTCTCTGCCGCTCTCTATCACTCTCTGACACTCTCTGACACTCTCACACTCTCTGACACTCTCTCACACGCTCTGACACTCTCTGACACACTCTGTCCCTCTCTGACACTCTCACACTCTCTGACCCTCTCTGACAATCTCTGACACTCTCTGACAAACTCTATCAATCTCTGACACTCTCTGACACACTCAGACACTCCCTATCACTCTCTGACACTTTCAGACACTCTCTGCCACTCTCTGTCACTCTATATCACTCTCTGAAACTTTCAGACACTCTCTATCACTCTCTATCACTCTCTATCACTCTCTGACACTCTCTGACACTCTCTGACACCCTCTGACATTCACTCACACTCTCTGACACTCTCTGACCCTCTCTGACAATCTCTGACACTCTCTGACAAACTCTATCACTCTCTGACCCTCTCTGACAATCTCTGGCACTTTCAGATACTCTCAGACACACTCAGACACTCTCTGACACTCTATATCACTCTCTGACACTGTCAGGCACTCTCTTACACTCTCCATCACTCTCTGACACTCTCTGACACTCTCTGATACACTGTGACACTCTCAGACACACTCTGACACACTCAGACACTCTCCACCACACTCTATCACTCTCTCACACTGTCTGACACTCTTTGATACACTCTCACACTCTCAGACACTCTCTGACACTCTATCACTGTCTGACACTCGCTGACACTCTCAGACAGTCTCAGACACTCTCCAGCACTATCTGACAATCTCTGACACTCTCTGACACTCTCTGATACTCTCTGATACTCTCTAATACACTCTGACACACTCTATCTCTCTCTGACACTCTCTAACAATCTCATACACACTCAGACACTCTCTGACACTCTCGATCACTCTCTGACACTTTCAGACACTCTCTGCCGCTCTCTATCACTCTCTATCACTCTCAGACAGTCTCAGACACTCTCTGACACTCTCTGATACTCTCTGATGCTCTCTGAAACTCTCTGTTACACTCTGACACTCTCTGACACTCTCTATCACTCTTTGACACTCTCTATCACTCTCTGACACTCTCTGACAATCTCACACACTCTCTGATACACTCTAACACTCTCAGACACTCTGACACTCCATCACTCTCTGATACAATCTGACACTCTCAGACAGTCTCAGACACTCTCTATCTCTCTCTGACACTCTCTGAAAATCTCTGAAACTCTCTGATACACTCTAACATTCTCTGACACTCTCTATCACTCTCTGACACTCTCTGACAATCTCAGACACACTCAGACACTCTCTGACACTCTCTTTCACTCTCTGACACTCTCTGACACTCTCTGACCCTCTCTATCACTCTCTGACCCTCTCTGACACTCTTAGACTCACTCAGACACTCGCTGACACTCACTTTCACTCTCTGACACTCTCTGACACTTTCAGACATTCTCTGACACTCTATATTACTCTCTATCACTCGCTGACACTTTCAGACACTCTCTGCCACTCTCTATCACTCTCTGTCACTCTCTGACACTCTCTGACATTCTCACACTCTCTGACACTCTCACACTCTCTGACACTCTCACACTCTCGGACCCTCTCTGACACTCACTATCACTCTCTGACACTCTCTATCACTCTCTGACACTCTCTATCACTCTCTGACACTCTCTGACAATCTCAGACACATTCAGACACTCTCTGACACTCTCTGCCACTCTCTCTCACTCTCTATCACTCTCTGACACTCTCTGACACTCTCACACTCTCTGACACTCTCTGACCCACTCTGACACTCTCTGTTCCTGTCTGACACTCTCTGACACTCTCACACTCTCTGACACTCTCACACTCTCTGACACACTCACACTCTCTGTCACTGTCACACTCTCAGACACTCTCAGACACCCTCTGACACTCTCCATCACTCTCTGACACTCTCTGATACACTGTGACACTCTCAGAAACACTCTGACACACTCAGACACTGTCTACCACACTCTATCACTCTCTCACACTGTCTGACACTCTCTGATACACTCTCACACTCTCAGACACTCTCTGACACTCTCTATCACTATCTGACACTCGCTGACAGTCTCAGACAGTCTCAGACACTCTCTAGCACTATCTGACAATCTCTGACACTCTCTGACACTCTCTGACACTCTCTGATACTCTCTGATACTCTCGAATACACTCTGACACTCTCTATCTCTCTCTGACACTCTCTGACAATCTCATACACACTCAGACACTCTCTGACTCTCTCTATCACTCTCTGACACTTTCAGACACTCTCTGCCACTCTCTATCACTCTCTATCACTTTCAGACAGTCTCAGACACTCTCTGACACTCTCTGATACTCTCTGATACTCTCTGACACTCTCTGACAATCTCAGACACACTCAGACACTCTCTGACACTTTCAGACACTCTCTGCCACTCTCTATCACTCTCTATCACTCTCTGAAACACTCTGCCACTCTGTGACTCTCTCTATCACTCTCTGACACTCTCTGACACTCTCTATCACTCTCTGACACTCTCTGACACTCTCTGACACTCGCACACTCTCTGAAACTCTCTGACACTCTTTCACACTCTCTGACACTCTCTGACCCTCTCTCAGACATTCTCTGGCACACACTATCACTCTCTGACACTCTCTATCACTCTCGATCACTCTCTGACACTCCCTGCTACACTCTGGCACTCTCAGACACTCTCTGACACTCTCTATCACTCTCTGACACTCTCTAATACACTCTGACACTCTCAGACACTCTCTGACACACTCAGACACTCTCTACCACTCTCTATCACTCTCTGACACTCTCTGATACACTCTAATACTCTGATACACTCTCTAACACTCTCGATCACTCTCTGACTCAATCTGAAACTCTCAGACAGTCTCAGACACTCTCTATCACTCTCTGACACTCTCTGATACTCTCTAATACACTCTGACACTCTCTGACACTCTCTATCACTCTCTGACACTCTCTGACAATCTCAGACACACTCAGACACTCTCTGCCACTCTCTATCACTCTCTGACACTATCTGACACTCGCTGACACTCTCAGACAGTCTCAGACACTCTCTATCACTATCTGACAATCTCTGACACTTTCTGACACTCTCTGATACTCTCTGATACGCTCCAATACACTCTGACACTCTCTATCTCTCTCTGACACTCCCTGACAATCTCATGCACACTCAGACACTGTCTGACACTCTCTATCTCTCTCTGAAACTCTCTGACACTCTCTGACACTCGCACACTCTCTGAAACTCTCTGACACTCTTTCACACTCTCTGACACTCTCTGACCCTCTCTCAGACATTCTCTGGCACACACTATCACTCTCTGACACTCTCTATCACTCTCTGACACTCTCTATCACTCTCTGACACTCTCTGACACTCTCTGACACTCGCACACTCTCTGAAACTCTCTGACACTCTTTCACACTCTCTGACACTCTCTGACCCTCTCTCAGACATTCTCTGGCACACACTATCACTCTCTGACACTCTCTATCACTCTCGATCACTCTCTGACACTCTCTGCTACACTCTGGCACTCTCAGACACTCTCTGACACTCTCTATCACTCTCTGACACTCTCTGATACACTCTGACACTCTCAGACACTCTCTGACACACTCAGACACTCCCTACCACTCTCTATCACTCTCTGACACTCTCTGATACACTCGAATACTCTGATACACTCTCGATCACTCTCTGACTCAATCTGAAACTCTCAGACAGTCTCAGACACTCTCGATCACTCTCTGACACTCTCTGATACTCTCTAATACACTCTGACACTCTCTGACACTCTCTATCACTCTCTGACACTCTCTGACAATCTCAGACACACTCAGACACTCTCTGCCACTCTCTATCACTCTCTGCCACTCTCTATCACTCTCTGACACTATCTGACACTCGCTGACACTCTCAGACAGTCTCAGACACTCTCTATCACTATCTGACAATCTCTGATACTCTCTGATACTCTCCAATACACTCTGACACTCTCTATCTCTCTCTGACACTCCCTGACAATCTCATGCACACTCAGACACTGTCTGACACTCTCGATCTCTCTCTGAAACTCTCTGAAACTTTCAGACACTCTCTGCCACTCTCTTTCACTCTCTATCACTCTCAGACAGTCTCAGACACTCTCTGACACTCTCTGATAATCTCTGATTCTCTCAGACACTCTCTGACACTCTCTATCACTCTCTGACCCTCTCTATCACTCTCTGACACACTCTGACACTCTCTGATGCACTCTGGCACTCTCAGACACTCTCTGACACTCTCTGAAATTCTCTGCCACTCTCTGACACTCTCTACCACACTCTGACACTCTCTGACACTCTCTGACACTCTCTCTGACACTCTCTCACACTCTCTGACACTCTCTGACACTCCCTGACCCTCCCTGACACTCTCTGAGACTCTCTGACACTCTCTATCACTCTCTGACACACTCTGACAATCTCAGACACACTCAGACACTCTCTGCCACTCTCTATCACTCTCTGCCACTCTCTCTCACTCTCTGACACTCTCTGACACTCGCTGACACCCTCAGACAGTCTCAGACACTCTCTATCACGATCTGACAATCTCTGACACTTTCTGACACTCTCTGATACTCTCTGATACTCTCCAATACACTCTGACATTCTCTATCTCTCTCTGACACTCCCTGACAATCGCATACACACTCAGACACTCTCTGACAGACTCTATCACTCTCTGAAACTCTCTGACACTTTCAGACACTCTCTGCCACTCTCTATCACACTCTATCACTCTCAGACAGTCTCAGACACTCTCTGACACTCTCTGATAATCTCTGATATTCTCAGACACTCTCTGACACTCTCTATCACTCTCTGACACTCTCTATCACTCTCTGACACACTCTGACATTCTCTGATACACTCTGGCACTCTCAGACACTCTCTGACACTCTCTGAAATTCTCTGCCACTCTCTGACACTCTCTACCACTCTCTGACACTCTCTGACACTCTCTCTGACACTCTCTCACACTCTCTGACACTCTCTGACACTCCCTGACCATCCCTGACACTCTCTGAGACTCTCTGACACTCTCTATCACTCTCTGACACTCTCTGACAATCTCAGACACACTCAGACACTCTCTGCCACTCTCTATCACTCTCTGACACTCTCTGACACTCTCTGACCCTCTCGATCACTCTCTGACCCTCTTTGATACTCTCACACCCACTCAGACACTCGCTGACACTCACTATCACTCTCTGATACTCTCTGACACATTCAGACATTCTCTGCCACTCTCTATTACTCTCTATCACTCGCTGACACTTTCAGACACACTCTGCCACTCTCTATCACTCTCTGTCAAACTCTGACACTCTCTGACACTCTCACACTCTCTGACACTCTCACACTCTCTGACACTCTCACACTCTCGGACCCTCTCTGACAGTCTCTATCACTCTCTGACACTCTCTGACACTCTCTATCACTCTCTGACACTCTCTGACACTCTCTGACAATCTCAGACACACTCAGACACTCTCTGACACTCTCTGACACTCTCTATCACTCTCTGACACTCTCTGACACTTTCAGACACTCTCTGCCACTCTCTATCACTCTCTATCACTCTCTGACACTCTCTGACACTCTCTAACACTCTCTGACACTCTCTGACACTTTCAGACACTCTCAGACACTCTCAGACACACTCAGACACTCTCTACCACTCTCTGACACTCTCTATCACTCTCTGACACTCTCTGACTCTCTCTAACACTCTCTGACACTCTCTGACACTCTCTGACACTTTCAGACACTCTCAGACACTCTCAGACACACTCAGACACTCTCTGCCACTCTCTGACACTCTCTGATACACTCTGGCACTCTCAGACACTCTCTTACACTCTCCATCTCTCTCTGACAATCTCTGATGCACTCTGAAACTCTCAGAGACACTCTGACACACTCAGACACTCTCTACCACACTCTATCACTGTCTCACAATGTCTGACACTCTCTGATGCACTCTAACACTCTCAGACACTCTCTGACACTCTCACACTCTCGGACCCTCTCTGACACTCACTATCACTCTCTGACACTCTCTGACACTCTCTATCACTCTCTGACACTCTCTATCACACTCTCTCACTCTCTATCACTCTCTGGCACTCACTGACACTCTCAGACACTCTCTACCACACTCTATCACTCTCTCACACTGTCTGACACTCTCTGATGCACTCTAACACTCTCAGACACTCTCTGACACTCTCACACTCTCGGACCCTCTCTGACACTCACTATCACTCTCTGACACTCTCTGACACTCTCTATCACTCTCTGACACTCTCTATCACTCTCTGACACTCTCTGACAATCTCAGACACATTCAGACACTCTCTGACACTCTCTGCCACTCTCTCTCACTCTCTATCACTCTCTGGCACTCTCTGACACTCTCTGACACTCTCACACTCTCTGACACTCTCACACACTCTTACACACACTCTGACACTCTCTGACCAACTCTGACACTCTCTGTTACTGTCTGACACTCTCTGGCACTCTCACACTCTCTGACACTCTCACTCTCTCTGACACTCTCTGACACTCTCTGAAACTCTCTCACACTCTCTGACACTCTCTGACCCTCTCTGGCACTCTCTGACACTCTCTGACACTCTATATCACTCTCTGACACTCTCAGACACCCTCTTACACTCTCCATCACTCTCTGACACTCTCTGATACACTGTGACACTCTCAGAAACACTCTGACACACTCAGACACTCTCTACCACCCTCTATCACTCTCTCACACTGTCTGACACTCTCTGATACACTCTCACACTCTCAGACACTCTCTGACACTCTCTATCACTATCTGACACTCGCTGACACTCTCAGACAGTCTCAGACACTCTCTAGCACTATCTGACAATCTCTGACACTCTCTGACACTCTCTGACACTCTCTGATACTCTCTGATACTCTCTAATACACTCTGACACTCTCTATCTCTCTCTGACACCCTCTGACAATCTCATACACACTCAGACACTCTCTGACACTCTCTATCACTCTCTGACACTTTCAGACACTCTCTGCCACTCTCTATCACTCTCTATCACTATCTGACACTCGCTGACACTCTCAGACAGTCTCAGACACTCTCTAGCACTATCTGACACTCTCTGACACTCTCTGGCAATCTCTGAAACTCTCTGATACTCTCTGACACTCTCTGACACTCTCTGACAATCTCAGACACACTCAGACACTCTCTGACACTTTCAGACACTCTCTGCCACTCTCTATCACTCTCTATCACTCTCTGAAACACTCTGCCACTCTGTGACTCTCTCTATCACTCTCTGACACTCTCTATCACTCTCTGCCACTCTCTATCACTCTCTGACACTATCTGACACTCGCTGACACTCTCAGACAGTCTCAGACACTCTCTATCACTATCTGACAATCTCTGATACTCTCTGATACTCTCCAATACACTCTGACACTCTCTATCTCTCTCTGACACTCCCTGACAATCTCATGCACACTCAGACACTGTCTGACACTCTCTATCTCTCTCTGAAACTCTCTGACACTTTCAGACACTCTCTGCCACTCTCTTTCACTCTCTATCACTCTCAGACAGTCTCAGACACTCTCTGACACTCTCTGATAATCTCTGATACTCTCAGACACTCTCTGACACTCTCTATCACTCTCTGACCCTCTCTATCACTCTCTGACCCACTCTGACATTCTCTGATGCACTCTGGCACTCTCAGACACTCTCTGACACTCTCTGAAATTCTCTGCCACTCTCTGACACTCTCTACCACTCTCTGACACTCTCTGACACTCTCTCTGACACTCTCTCACACTCTCTGACACTCTCTGACACTCCCTGACCCTCTCTGACACTCTCTGAGACTCTCTGACACTCTCTATCACTATCTGACACACTCTGACAATCTCAGACACACTCAGACACTCTCTGCCACTCTCTATCACTCTCTGCCACTCTCTCTCACTCTCTGACACTCTCTGACACTCGCTGACACTCTCAGACAGTCTCAGAAACTCTCTATCACGATCTGACAATCTCTGACACTTTCTGACACTCTCTGATACTCTCTGATACTCTCCAATACACTCTGACATTCTCTATCTCTCTCTGACACTCCCTGACAATCTCATACACACTCAGACACTCTCTGACAGACTGTATCACTCTCTGAAACTCTCTGACACTTTCAGACACTCTCTGCCACTCTCTATCACTCTCTATCACTCTCAGACAGTCTCAGACACTCTCTGACACTCTCTGATAATCTCTGATATTCTCGGACACTCTCTGACACTCTCTATCACTCTCTGACACTCTCTATCACTCTCTGACACACTCTGACACTCTCTGATACACTCTGGCACTCTCAGACACTCTCTGACACTCTCTGAAATTCTCTGCGACTCTCTGACACTCTCTACCACTCTCTGACACTCTCTGACACTCTCACTGACACTCTCTCACACTCTCTGACACTCTCTGACACTCACTGACCATCCCTGAAACTCTCTGAGACTCTCTGACACTCTCTATCACTCTCTGACACTCTCTGACAATCTCAGACACACTCAGACACTCTCTGCCACTCTCTATCACTCTCTGACACTCTCTGACACTCTCTGACACTCTCTGACCCTCTCGATCACTCTCTGACCATCTCTGATACTCTCACACCCACTCAGACACTCGCTGACACTCACTATCACTCTCTGATACTCTCTGACACATTCAGACATTCTCTGCCACTCTCCATTACTCTCTATTACTCGCTGACACTTTCAGACACACTCTGCCACTCTCTATCACTCTCTGTCAAACTCTGACACTCTCTGACGCTCTCACACTCTCTGACACTCTGACACTCTCTGACACTCTCACACTCTCGGACCCTCTATGACACTCTCTATCACTCTCTGACACTCTCTGACACTCTCTATCACTCTCTGACACTCTCTGACACTCTCTGACAATCTCAGACACACTCAGACACTCTCTGACACTCTCTGACACTCTCTATCACTCTCTGACACTCTCTGACACTTTCAGACACTCTCTGCCACTCTCTATCACTCTCTATCACTCTCTGACACTCTCTGACACTCTCACACTCTCTGACACTCTCACACTCTCTGACACTCTCACATTCTCGGACCCTCTATGACACTCTCTATCACTCTCTGACACTCTCTGACACTCTCTATCACTCTCTGACACTCTCTGACACTCTCTGACAATCTCAGACACACTCAGACACTCTCTGACACTCTCTATCACTCTCTGACACTCTCTGACACTTTCAGACACTCTCTGCCACTCTCTATCACTCTCTATCACTCTCTGACACTCTCTGACACTCTCTGACACTTTCAGACACTCTCAGACACTCTCAGACACACTCAGACACTCTCTACCACTCTCTGACACTCTCTATCACTCTCTGACACTCTCTGACACTCTCTAACACTCTCTGACACTCTCTGACACTCTCTGACACTTTCAGAGAGATGGGGATTTAAGGCAGAAATTCAGGGAGCTAGGGTGGAAGCTTAGAGCGAGAACAACCAGAGTTGTTATCTCTGGGTTGTTGCCTGTGCCACGTGCTAGCGAAGAGAGGAATAGGGAGAGAGAGGAGTTGAACACGTGGCTGCAGGGATGGTGTAGGAGGGAGGGTTTTGGTTTCCTGGATAATTGGGTCTCTTTCTGGGGTAGGTGGGACCTCTACAAACAGGATGGTCTTCACCTGAACCAGAGGGGTACCAATATCCTGGGGGGGAGATTTGTTAGTGCTCTTCGGGGGGGTTTAAACTAAATCAGCAGGGAAATGGGAACCTAAATTGCAGTGCCAGTGTACAGGCTGTTGAGAGTAGTGAGGTAGGGGATAAGGTTACAGGGACGCAAGAGGGCACTGGCAAGCAAGAACTTGGTTTAAAGTGTGTCTACTTCAACGCCAGGAGCATCCGGAATAAGGTGGGTGAGCTTGCAGCATGGGTTGGTACCTGGGATCCTGATGTTGTGGCCATTTCGGAGACATGGGTAGAGCAGGGGCAGGAATGGATGTTGCAGGTTCCGGGATTTAGATGTTTCAGAAAGAACAGAGAAGAGGGTAAAAGAGGGGGGGGGGGTGGCATTGTGAATCAAGGAAAGTATTACAGCGGCAGAAAGGACGTTTGAGGACTCGTCTACTGAGGTAGTATGGGCCGAGGTTAGAAACAGGAGAGGAGGGGTCACCCTGTTGGGAGTTTTCTATAGACCTCCGAATAGTTCCAGAGATGTAGAGGAAAGGATAGCGAAGATGATTCTCGACAGGAGCGAGAGTAACAGGGTAGTGGTGATGGGGGACTTTAACTTTCCAAATATTGACTGGAAATACTATAGTTCGAGTACTTTAGATGGGTCTGTTTTTGTCCAGTGTGTGCAGGAGGGTTTTCTGACACAGTATGTGGACAGGCCAACCAGGGGCGATGCCACATTGGATTTGGTACTGGGTAATGAACCCGGCCAGGTGTTCGATTTAGATGGAGGTGAGCACTTTGGCGATAGTGATCACAATTCGGTTAGGTTTACCTTAGCGATGGGCAGGGACAGGTATATACCGCAGGGCAAGAATTATAGCTGGGGGAAAGGAAATTATGACGCGATTAGGCAAGATTTAGGATGTGTAGGATGGGGAAGGAAACTGCAGGGGATGGGCACAAACGAAATGTGGAGCTTATTCAAGGAGCAGCTAATGCGTGTCAGGCAGGGAGGAAGTTGTCGAGCAAGGGAGCCGTGGTTTACTCAAGAAGTTGAAGCGCTTGTCAAGAGGAAGAGGGCGGCTTATGTTAGGATGAGACGTGAAGGCTCAGTTAGGGCGCTTGAGAGTTACAAGCTAGCCAGGAAGGATCTAAAGGGAGGGCTAAGAAGAGCAAGGAGAGGACACGAGAAGTCATTGGCGGATAGGATCAAAGAAAACCCTAAGGCTTTCTCTAGGTATATCAGGAATAAACGAATGATAAGAGTTAGAACAGGGCCAATCAAGGATAGTAGTGGGAAGTTGTGTGCGGAATCAGAGGAGATAGGGGAAGCGTTAAATGAATATTTTTCGTCAGTATTTACAGTAGAGAAAGAAAATGTTGCCGAGGAGATTACTGAGATACAGCCTACTAGGCTAGATGGGATTGAGATTCACAAGGAGGAGGTGTTAGCAATTTTGGAAAGAGTGAAAATAGATAGGTCCCCTGGGCCAGATGGGATTTATCCTAGGATTCTCTGGGAAGCCAGGGAGGAGATTGCAGAGCCGTTGTTGTTGATCTTTAAGTCGTCATTGTCGACAGGAGTAGTGCCGGAGGACTGGAGGATAGCAAATGTTGTCCCCTTGTTCAAGAAGGGGAGTAGAGACAGCCCTGGTAATTATAGACCTGTGAGCCTTACTTCGGTTGTGGGTAAAATGTTGGAAAAGGTTATAAGAGACAGGATTTATAATCATCTTGAAAAGAATAAGTTCATTTGCGATAGTCAGCACGGTTTTGTGAAAGGTAGGTCGTGCCTCACAAACCTTATTGAGTTTTTCGAGAAGGTGACCAAACAGGTGGATGAGGGTAAAGCCGTGGATGTGGTGTATATGGATTTCAGTAAGGCGTTTGATAAGGTTCCCCACGGTAGGCTATTGCAGAAAATACGCAAGTATGGGGTTGAAGGTGATTTAGAGCTTTGGATCAGAAATTGGCTAGCTGAAAGAAGACAGAGGGTGGTGGTTGATGGCAAATGTCCATCCTGGAGTTTAGTTACTAGTGGTGTACCGCAAGGTTCTGTTTTGGGGCCACTGCTGTTTGTCATTTTTATAAACGACCTGGATGAGGGTGTAGAAGGGTGGGTTAGTAAATTTGCAGATGACACGAAGGTCGGTGGAGTTGTGGATAGTGTTGAAGGGTGTTGTAGGGTACAGAGGGACATAGATAGGCTGCAGAGCTGGGCTGAGAGATGGCAAATGGAGTTTAATGCGGAGAAGTGTGAGGTGATTCACTTTGGAAGGAGTAACAGCAATGCAGAGTACTGGGCTAATGGGAAGATTCTTGGTAGTGTAGATGAGCAGAGAGATCTTGGTATCCAGGTACATAAATCCCTGAAAGTTGCTACCCAGGTTAATAGGGCTGTTAAGAAGGCATATGGTGTGTTAGCCTTTATTAGTAGGGGGATCGAGTTTCAGAGCCACGGGGTCATGATGCAGCTGTACAAAACTCTGGTGAGGCCGCACCTGGAGTATTGCGTGCAGTTCTGGTCACCGCATTATAGGAAGGATGTGGAAGCTTTGGAAAGGGTGCAGAGGAGATTTACTAGGATGTTGCCTGGTATGGAAGGAAGGTCTTACGAGGAAAGGCTGAGGGACTTGGGGTTGTTTTCGTTAGAGAGAAGGAGGAGGAGAGGTGACTTAATAGAGACATACAAGATAATCAGAGGGTTAGATAGGGTGGATAGTGAGAGTCTTTTTCCTCGGATGAGGATGGCAAACACGAGGGGACATAGCTTTAAGTTGAGGGGTGAAAGATATAGGACAGATGTCAGAGGTAGTTTCTTTACGCAGAGAGTAGTAGGGGCGTGGAACGCCCTGCCTGCAACAGTAGTAGACTGCCAACTTTAAGGGCATTTAAGTGGTCATTGGATAGACATATGGATGTAAATGGAATAGTGTAGGTCAGATGATCGGCGCAACATCGAGGGCCGAAGGGCCTGTACTGCGCTGTAATATTCTAATTCTAATTCTAATTCAGACACTCTCAGACACTCTCAGACACACTCAGACACTCTCTACCACTCTCTGACACTCTCTGACACTCTCTGATACACTCTGGCACTCTCAGACACTCTCTTACACTCTCCATCTCTCTCTGACAATCTCTGATGCACTCTGAAACTCTCAGAGACACTCTGACACACTCAGACACTCTCTACCACACTCTATCACTCTCTCACACTGTCTGACACTCTCTGATGCACTCTAACACTCTCAGACACTCTTTGACACTCTCAGACTCTCGGACCCTCTCTGACACTCACTATCACTCTCTGACACTCTCTGACACTCTCTATCACTCTCTGACACTCTCTATCACTCTCTCTCACTCTCTATCACTCTCTGGCACTCTCTGACACTCTCAGACACTCTCTACCACACTCTATCACTCTCTCACACTGTCTGACACTCTCTGATGCACTCTAACACTCTCAGACACTCTCTGACACTCTCACACTCTCGGACCCTCTCTGACACTCACTATCACTCTCTGACACTCTCTGACACTCTCTATCACTCTCTGACACTCTCTATCACTCTCTGACACTCTCTGACAATCTCAGACACATTCAGACACTCTCTGACACTCTCTGCCACTCTCACACTCTCTGACACTCTCACACACTCTTACACACACTCTGACACTCTCTGACCCACTCTGACACTCTCTGTTACTGTCTGACACTCTCTGACACTCTCACACTCTCTGACACTCTCACTCTCTCTGACACTCTCTGACACTCTCTGACCTTCTCTCACACTCTCTGACACTCTCTGACCCTCTCTGGCACTCTCTGACACTCTCTGACACTCTATATCAATCTCTGACACTCTCAGACACCCTCTTGCACTCTCCATCACTCTCTGACACTCTCTGATACACTGTGACACTCTCAGAAACACTCTGACACAATCAGACACTCTCTACCACCCTCTATCACTCTCTCACACTGTCTGACACTCTCTGATACACTCTCACACTCTCAGACACTCTCTGACACTCTCTATCACTATCTGACACTCGCTGACACTCTCAGACAGTCTCAGACACTCTCGAGCACTATCTGACAATCTCTGACACTCTCTGACACTCTCTGACACTCTCTGATACTCTCTGATACTCTCTAATACACTCTGACACTCTCTTTCTCTCTCTGACACCCTCTGACAATCTCATACACACTCAGACACTCTCTGACACTCTCTATCACTCTCTGAAACTTTCAGACACTCTCTGCCACTCTCTATCACTCTCTATCACTATCTGACACTCGCTGACACTCTCAGACAGTCTCAGACACTCTCTAGCACTATCTGACACTCTCTGACACTCTCTGGCACTCTCTGACACTCTCTGATACTCTCTGACACTCTCTGACACTCTCTGACAATCTCAGACACACTCAGACACTCTCTGACACTTTCAGACACTCTCTGCCACTCTCTGACACTCTCTATCACTCTCTGACACTCTCTGACACTCTCTAACACTCTCTGACACTCTCTGACTCTTTCAGACACTCTCAGACACTCTCAGACACACTCAGACAATCTCTGATGCACTCTGAAACTCTCAGAGACACTCTGACACACTCAGACACTCTCGACCACACTCTATCACTCTCTCACACTGTCTGACACTCTCTGATGCACACTAACACTCTCAGACACTCTCTGACACTCTCACACTCTCGGACCCTCTCTGACACTCACTATCACTCTCTGACACTCTCTGACACTCTCTATCACTCTCTGACACTCTCTATCACTCTCTCTCACCCTCTATCACTCTCTGGCACTCTCTGACACTCTCAGACACTCTCTACCACACTCTATCACTCTCTCACACTGTCTGACACTCTCTGATGCACTCTAACACTCTCAGACACTCTCTGACACTCTCACACTCTCGGACCCTCTCTGACACTCACTATCACTCTCTGAAACTCTCTGACACTCTCTATCACTCTCTGACACTCTCTATCACTCTCTGACACTCTCTGACAATCTCAGACACATTCAGACACTCTCTGACACTCTCTGCCACTCTCTCTCACTCTCTATCACTCTCTGGCACTCTCACACTCTCTGACACTCTCACACTCTCTGACACTCTCACACACTCTTACACACACTCTGACACTCTCTGACCAACTCTGACACTCTCTGTTACTGTCTGACACTCTCTGACACTCTCACACTCTCTGACACTCTCACTCTCTCTGACACTCTCTGACACTCTCTGAAACACTCTCACACTCTCTGACACTCTCTGACCCTCTCTGGCACTCTCTGACACTCTCTGACACTCTATATCACTCTCTGACACTCTCAGACACCCTCTTACACTCTCCATCACTCTCTGACACTCTCTGATACACTGTGACACTCTCAGAAACACTCTGACACACTCAGACACTCTCTACCACCCTCTATCACTCTCTCACACTGTCTGACACTCTCTGATACACTCTCACACTCTCAGACACTCTCTGACACTCTCTATCACTATCTGACACTCGCTGACACTCTCAGACAGTCTCAGACACTCTCTCGCACTATCTGACAATCTCTGACACTCTCTGACACTCTCTGATACTCTCTGATACTCTCTAATACACTCTGACACTCTCTATCTCTCTCTGACACCCTCTGACAATCTCATACACACTCAGACACTCTCTGACACTCTCTATCACTCTCTGACACTTTCAGACACTCTCTGCCACTCTCTATCACTCTCTATCACTATCTGACACTCGCTGACACTCTCAGACAGTCTCAGACACTCTCTAGCACTATCTGACACTCTCTGACACTCTCTGGCACTCTCTGACACTCTCTGATACTCTCTGACACTCTCTGACACTCTCTGACAATCTCAGACACACTCAGACACTCTCTGACACTTTCAGACACTCTCTGCCACTCTCTATCACTCTCTATCACTCTCTGAAACACTCTGCCACTCTGTGACTCTCTCTATCACCCTCTGACACTCTCTGACACTCTCCATCACTCTCTATCACTCTCTGACACTCTCTGACGCTCTCTGACACTCGCACACTCTCTGAAACTCTCTGACACTCTTTCACACTCTCTGACACTCTCTGACCCTCTCTGACCCTCTCTCAGACATTCTCTGGCACACACTATCACTCTCTGACACTCTCTATCACTCTCGATCACTCTCTGACACTCTCTGCTACACTCTGGCACTCTCAGACACTCTCTGACACTCTCTATCACTCTCTGAGACTCTCTGATACACTCTGACACTCTCAGACACTCTCTGACACTCTCAGACACTCTCTACCACTCTCTATCACTCTCTGACACTCTCTGATACACTCTAATACTCTCATACACTCTCTAACACTCTCGATCACTCTCTGACTCAATCTGAAACTCTCAGAGAGTCTCAGACACTCTCTATCACTCTCTGACACTCTCTGATACTCTCTAATACACTCTGACACTCTCTGACACTCTCTATCACTCTCTGACACTCTCTGACAATCTCAGACACACTCAGACACTCTCTGCCACTCTCTATCACTCTCTGCCACTCTATCACTCTCTGACACTATCTGACACTCGCTGACACTCTCAGACAGTCTCAGACACTCTCTATCACTATCTGACAATCTCTGACACTTTCTGACACTCTCTGATACTCTCTGATACTCTCCAATACACTCTGACACTCTCCATCTCTCTCTGACACTCCCTGACAATCTCATACACACTCAGACACTCTCTATCACTCTCTATCACTCTCTATCACTCTCAGACAGTCTCAGACACTCTCTGACACTCTCTGAAATTCTCTGCCACTCTCTGACACTCTCTACCACTCTCTGACACTCTCTGACACTCTCTGACACTCTCTCTGACACTCTCTCACACTCTCTGACACTCTCTGACACTCCCTGACCCTCCCTGACACTCTCTGAGACTCTCTGACACTCTCTATCACTCTCTGACACTCTCTGACAATCTCAGACACACTCAGACACTCTCTGCCACTCTCTATCACTCTCTGCCACTCTCTCTCACTCTCTGACACTCGCTGACACTCTCAGACAGTCTCAGACACTCTCTATCACTATCTGACAATCTCTGACACTTTCTGACACTCTCTGATACTCTCTGATACTCTCCAATACACTCTGACATTCTCTATCTCTCTCTGACACTCCCTGACAATCTCATACACACTCAGACACTCTCTGACAGACTCTATCACTCTCTATCACTCTCAGACAGACTCAGACACTCTCTGACACTCTCTGATAATCTCTGATACTCTCAGACACTCTCTGACACTCTCTATCCCTCTCTGACACTCTCTATCACTCTCTGACACACTCTGACACTCTCTGATACACTCTGGCACTCTCAGACACTCTCTGACACGCTCTGAAATTCTCTGCCACTCTCTGACACTCTCTACCACTCTCTGACACTCTCTGACACTCTCTCTGACACTCTCTCACACTCTCTGACACACTCTGACACTCTCTGATACACTCTAACACTCTCAGACACTCTCTGACACTCTCTATCACTATCTGACATTCTCTAAGACTCTCAGACAGTCTCAGACACTCTCTGACACTCTCTGACACTCTTTCATACTCTCTGATACTCCCTGATACTCTCTGACACTCTCTATCACTCTCTGACAATCTCAGACACACGCAGACACTCTCTGACACTATCTGACACTCTGGATCACTCTCTGACACTCTCTGACACTTTCAGACACTCTCTGCCACTCTCTGTCACTCTCTATTACTCGCTGACACTTTCAGACACTCTCTGCCACTCTCTATCTCTCTCTATCACTCTCTGACAATCTCTGACACACTCTGACACACTCACACTCTCTGACACTCTCACACTCTCGGACCCTCTCTGACACTCTCTGACACTCTCACACTCTCTGACACTCTCTGACACTCTCTGATACTCCCTATCACTCTTTGACACTCTCTATCACTCTCTGACACTCTCTGACAATCTCAGACACATTCAGACACTCTCTGACACTCTCTGCCACTCTCTCTCACTCTCTATCACTCTCTGACACTCTCTGACACTCTCACACTCTCTGACACTCTCACACACTCTTACACACTCTCTGACACTCTCTGACCCACCCTGACACTCTCTGTTCCTGTCTGACACTCTCTGACACTCTGACACTCTCTGACACTCTCTGACCCTCTCTGGCACTCTCTGACACTCTCTGACACTCTATATCACTCTCTGACACTCTCAGACACCCTCTGACACTCTCCATCACTCTCTGACACTCTCTGATACACTGTGACACTCTCAGAAACACTCTGACACACTCAGACACTGTCTACCACACTCTATCACTCTCTCACACTGTCTGACACTCTCTGATACACTCTCACACTCTCAGACACCCTCTGACACTCTCTATCACTATCTGACACTCGCTGACACTCTCAGCCAGTCTCAGACACTCTCTGATACTCTCTGATACTCTCGAATACACTCTGACACTCTCTATCTCTCTCTGACACTCTCTGACAATCTCATACACACTCAGACACTCTCTGACACTCTCTATCACTCTCTGACACTTTCAGACACTCTCTGCCACTCTCTATCACTCTCTATCACTTTCAGACAGTCTCAGACACTCTCTGACACTCTCTGATACTCTCTGATACTCTCTGACACTCTCTGACAATCTCAGACACACTCAGACACTCTCTGACACTTTCAGACACTCTCTGCCGCTCTCTATCACTCTCTATCACTCTCTGAAACACTCTGCCACTCTGTGACTCTCTCTATCACTCTCTGACACTCTCTGACACTCTCTATCACTCTCTGACACTCTCTGACACTCTCTGACACTCGCACACGCTCTGAAACTCTCTGACACTCTTTCACACTCTCTGACACTCTCTGACCCTCTCTCAGACATTCTCTGGCACACACTATCACTCTCTGACACTCTCTATCACTCTCGATCACTCTCTGACACTCTCTGCTACACTCTGGCACTCTCAGACACTTTCTGACACACTCTATCACTCTCTGACACTCTCTAATACACTCTGACACTCTCAGACACTCTCTGACACACTCAGACACTCTCTACCACTCTCTATCACTCTCTGACACTCTCTGATACACTCTAATACTCTGATACACTCTTTAACACTCTCGATCACTCTCTGACTCAATCTGAAACTTTCAGACAGTCTCAGACACTCTCTATCACTCTCTGACACTCTCTGATACTCTCTAATACACTCTGACACTCTCTGACACTCTCTATCACTCTCTGATACTCTCTGACAATCTCAGACACACTCAGACTCTCTCTGCCACTCTCTATCACTCTCTGCCACTCTCTATCACTCTCTGACACTATCTGACACTCGCTGACACTCTCAGACAGTCTCAGACACTATCACTATCTGACAATCTCTGACACTTTCTGACACTCTCTGATACTCTCCAATACACTCTGACACTCTCTATCTCTCTCTGACACTCCCTGACAATCTCATGCACACTCAGACACTGTCTGACACTCTCTATCTCTCTCTGAAACTCTCTGACACTCTCTGACACTCGCACACTCTCTGAAACTCTCTGACACTCTTTCACACTCTCTGACACTCTCTGACCCTCTCTCAGACATTCTCTGGCACACACTATCACTCTCTGACACTCTCTATCACTCTCGATCACTCTCTGATACTCTCTAATACACTCTGAAACTCTCTGACACTCTTTCACACTCTCTGACACTCTCTGACCCTCTCTCAGACATTCTCTGGCACACACTATCACTCTCAGACACTCTCGATCACTCTCTGACACTCTATGATACTCTCTAATAAACTCTGACACTCTCTGACACTCTCTATCACTCTCTGACACTCTCTGACAATCTCAGACACACTCAGACACTCTCTGCCACTCTCTATCACTCTCTGCCACTCTCTATCACTCTCTGACACGATCTGACACTCGCTGACACTCTCAGACAGTCTCAGACACTCTCTATCACTATCTGACAATCTCTGACACTTTCTGACACTCTCTGATACTCTCTGATACTCTCCAATACACTCTGACACTCTCTATCTCTCTCTGACACTCCCTGACAATCTCATGCACACTCAGACACTGTCTGACACTCTCTATCTCTCTCTGAAACTCTCTGACACTTTCAGACACTCTCTGCCACTCTCTGATAATCTCTGATACTCTCAGACACTCTCTGACACTCTCTGAAATTCTCTGACCCTCTCTGACACTCTCTACCACTCTCTGACACTCTCTGACACTCTCTCTGACACACTCTCTGACACTCTCTCACACTCTCTGACACTCTCTGACACTCCCTGACCCTCCCTGACACTCTCTGAGACTCTCTGACACTCTCTATTACTCTCTGACACACTCTGACAATCTCAGACACACTCAGACACTCTCTGCCACTCTCTATCACTCTCTGCCACTCTCTCTCACTCTCTGACACTCTCTGACACTCGCTGTCACTCTCAGACAGTCTCAGACACTCTCTATCACGATCTGACAATCTCTGACACTTTCTGACACTCTCTGATACTCTCTGATACTCTCCAATACACTCTGACATACTCTATCTCTCTCTGACACTCGCTGACAATCTCATACACACTCAGACACTCTCTGACAGACTCTATCACTCTCTGAAACTCTCTGACACTTTCAGACACTCTCTGCCACTCTCCATCACTCTCTATCACTCTCAGACAGTCTCAGACACTCTCTGACACTCTCTGATAATCTCTGATATTCTCAGACACTCTCTGACACTCTCTATCACTCTCTGACACTCTCTATCACTCTCTGACACACTCTGACACTCTCTGATACTCTCTGGCACTCTCAGACACTCTATGACACTCTCTGAAATTCTCTGCCACTCTCTGACACTCTCTGACACTCTCTCTGACACTCTCTCACACTCTCTGACACTCTCTGACACTCCCTGACCATCCCTGACACTCTCTGAGACTCTCTGACACTCTCTATCACTCTCTGACACTCTCTGACAATCTCAGACACACTCAGACACTCTCTGCCACTCTCTATCACTCTCTGACACTCTCTGACACTCTCTGACACTCTCTGACCCTCTCGATCACTCTCTGACCCTCTCTGATACTCTCACACCCACTCAGACACTCGCTGACACTCACTATCACTCTCTGATACTCTCTGACACATTCAGACATGCTCTGCCACTCTCTATTACTCTCTATCACTCTCTGACACTCTCACACTCTCTGACACTCTCACACTCTCTGACACTCTCACACTCTCGGACCCTCTCTGACACTCTCTATCACTCTCTGACACACTCTATCACTCTCTGACACTCTCTGACAATCTCAGACACACTCAGACACTCTCTGACACTCTCTGACACTCTCTATCACTCTCTGACACTCTCTGACACTTTCAGACACTCTCTGCCACTCTCTATCACTCTCTATCACTCTCTGACACTCTCTGACACTCTCTAACACTCTCTGACACTCTCTGACACTTTCAGACACTCTCAGACACTCTCAGACACACTCAGACACTCTCTACCACTCTCTGACACTCTCTATCACTCTCTGACACTCTCTGACACTCTCTAACACACTCTGACACTCTCTGACACTCTCTGACACTTTCAGACACTCTCAGACACTCTCAGACACACTCAGACACTCTCTACCACTCTCTGATACTCTCTGATACTCTCCAATACACTCTGACACTCTCCATCTCTCTCTGACACTCCCTGACAATCTCATACACACTCAGACACTCTCTGACACTCTCTATCACTCTCTGAAACTCTCTGACACTTTCAGACACTCTCTGCGACTCTCTATCACTCTCTATCACTCTCTATCACTCTCAGACAGTCTCAGACACTCTCTGACATTCTCTGATAATCTCTGATACTCTCTACACTCTCTGACACTCTCTATCACTGTCTGCCACTCTATCACTCTCTGACACTATCTGACACTCGCTGACACTCTCAGACAGTCTCAGACACTCTCTATCACTATCTGACAATCTCTGACTCTTTCTGACACTCTCTGACACTCTCTGATACTCTCCAATACACTCTGACACTCTCCATCTCTCTCTGACACTCCCTGACAATCTCATACACACTCAGACACTCTCTGACACTCTCTATCACTCTCTGAAACTCTCTGACACTTTCAGACACTCTCTGCCACTCTCTATCACTCTCTATCACTCTCAGACAGTCTCAGACACTCTCTGACACTCTCTGATACACTCTGGCACTCTCAGACACTCTCTGACACTCTCTGAAATTGTCTGCCAATCTCTGACACTCTCGACCACTCACTGACACTCTCTGACACTCTCTGACACTCTCTCTGACACTCTCTCACACTCTCTGACACTCTCTGACTCTCTCTGACACTCCCTGACCCTCCCTGACACTCTCTGAGACTCTCTGAGACTCTCTGACACTCTCTATCACTCTCTGACACTCTCTGACAATCTCAGACACACTCAGACACTCTCTGCCACTCTCTATCACTCTCTGCCACTCTCTCTCACTCTCTGACACTCGCTGACACTCTCAGACAGTCTCAGACACTCTCTATCACTATCTGACAATCTCTGACACTTTCTGACACTCTCTGATGCTCTCTGATACTCTCCAATACACTCTGACATTCTCTATCTCTCTCTGACACTCCCTGACAATCTCATACACACTCAGACACTCTCTGACAGACTCTATCACTCTCTGAAACTCTCTGACACTTTCAGACACTCTCTGCCACTCTCTATCACTCTCAGACAGTCTCAGACACTCTCTGACACTCTCTGATAATCTCTGATACTCTCAGACACTCTCTGACACTCTCTATCACTCTCTGACACCCTCTATCACTCTCTGACACACTCTGACACTCTCTGATACACTCTGGCAATCTCACACACTCTCTGACACTCTCTGAAATTCTCTGCCACTCTCTGACACTCTCTACCACACTCTGACACTCTCTGACACTCTCTCTCTGACACTCTCTCACACTCTCTGACACACTCTGACACTCTCTGATACACTCTAACACTCTCAGACACTCTCTGACACTCTCTATCACTATCTGACATTCTCTATCACTCTCAGACAGTCTCAGACACTCTCTGACACTCTCTGACACTCTTTGATACTCTCTGATACTCTCTGATACTCTCTGACACTCTCTATCACTCTCTGACAATCTCAGACACACGCAGACACTCTCTGACACTATCTGACACTCTGGATCACTCTCTGACACTCTCTGACACTTTCAGACACTCTCTGCCACTCTCTGTCACTCTCTATTACTCGCTGACACTTTCAGACACTCTCTGCCACTCTCTATCTCTCTCTATCACTCTCTGACAATCTCTGACACACTCTGACACACTCACACTCTCTGACACTCTCACACTCTCGGACCCTCTCTGACACTCTCTGACACTCTCTGTCACTCTCTGACACTCTCCGACACTCTCTATCACTCTCTGACACTCTCTGACTCTTTCAGACACTCTCTGCCACTCTCTATCACTCTCTGACACTCTCTGACACTCTCTGACACTCTCACACTCTCTGACACTCTCTCACACTCTCTGACACACTCTGACGCAATCTGTCCCTCTCTGACACTCTCTGACACTATCGGACACTCTCTGACACTCTCACACTCTCTGACACTCTCACACTCTCTGACACTCTCTGACACTCTCTGACACTCTCTGACCTTCTCTCACACTCTCTGACACTCTCTGACCCTCTCTGACAATCTCTGACACTCTCTGACACTCTCTGACAAACTCTATCACTCTCTGACACTCTCTGACACTTTCAGACACTCTCTGCCACTCTCTATCACTCTATATCACTCTCTGAAACTTTCAGACACTCTCTATCACTCTCTATCACTCTCTGACACTCTCTGACACTCTCGGACACTCTCGGACACTCAGACACTCTCTGACACTTTCAGACACTCTCTGCCACTCTCTATCACACTCTGCCACTCTCTGACACTCACACACTCTGAGACACTATCTGACTCTCTTTCACACTCTCTGACACTCTCTGACCCTCTCTGACCCTCTCTGACACTCTCAGACACTCTCTGGCATACTCTATCACTCTCTGACACTCTCTATCACTGTCAATCATTCTCAATCACTCTCAATCACTCTCTGACCCTCTCTGACTATCTCTGGCACTCTCAGACACTCTCTGACACTCTCTATCTTTCTCTGACACTCTCTGATACACTCTGACACTCTCAGACACTCTCTGACACACTCAGACACTATCTACCACTCTCTATCACTCTCTGACACTCTCTGATACACTCTAACACTCTCAGACACTCTCTGACACTCTCTATCACTCTCTGACTCAATCTGACACTCTCAGACAGTCTCAGACACTCTCTATCACTCTCTGACACTCTCTGACACTCTCTGATACTCTCTGATACACTCTGACACTCTCTGACACTATCTATCATTCTCTGACACTCTCTGACAATCTCAGACACGCTCAGACACTCTCTGACACTCTATATCACTCTCTGACACTCTCTGACACTTTCAGGCACTTGCTGCCACTCTCTACCACTCTCTGACACTCTCTGACACTCTCAGACACTCTCTGCCACTCTCTATCACTCTCTATCACTCTCTATCACTCTCTATCACTCTCTGACACTTTCAGACACTCTCTGCCACTCTCTATCACTCGATATCACTCTCTGACACTTTTATACACTCTCCATCACTCTCTATCACTCTCTATCACTCTCTGACACTCTCTATCACTCTCTGACACTCTCTGACACTCTCTGCCACTCTCTGCCACTCTCTATCACTCTCTATCACTCTCTGACACTCTCTGACACTCTCTGACACTCGCACACTCTCTGACACTCTTTCACACTCTCTGACCCTTTCTGACACTCTCTGACTCTCTCTATCACTGTCAATCATTCTCAATCGCTCTCAATCACTCTCTGAACCTCTCTGACACTCTCTGGACTGTCAGATACTCTCAGACACACTCAGACACTCTCTCTCACTCTCTGACACTCTCTGACGCACTCTGGCACTCTCAGACACTCTCTGACACTCTCTATCATTCTCTGACACTCTCTGATACACTCTGACAGTCTCAGACACTCTCTGACACACTCAGACACTCTCTGACACTCTCTGACACTCTCTGACACTCTCTGCCACTCTCTATCACTCTCTGACACTCTCTGACACTCTCTGACACTCTCTGACACTCTCTGACACTCGCACACACTCTGACACTCTCTGACACTCTTTCACACTCTCTGACACTCTCTGACCCTCTCTGACCCTCTCTGATACTCTCAGACACTCTCTGGCACTCTCTATCACTCTCTGACACTCTCTATCACTGTCAATAATTCTCAATCACTCTCAATCACTCTCTGAACCTCTCTGACACTCTCTGGCACTTTCAGATACTCTCAGACACACTCAGACACTCTCTCTCACTCTCTATCACTCTCTGACACTCTCTGAAGCACTCTGGCACTCGCAGACACTCTCTGACACTCTATATCACTCTCTGACATTCTCAGATACACTCTGACACTCTCAGACACTCTCAGACACTCTCTGACACACTCAGACACTCTCTACCACACTCTATCACTCTCTGAAACTCTCTGATAAACTCTAACACTCTCAGACACCCGCTGACACTCTCTATCACTCTCTGACACAATCTTACACTCTCAGACAGTCTCTGACGCTCTCTATCACTCACTGACACTCTGACAATCTCAGACACAATCAGACACTCTCTGACACTCTCTATCACTCTCTGACACTCTCTGACACTTTCAGACACTCTCTGCCACTCTCTATCACTCTCTGACACTCTCTATCACTCTCTGACACTCTCTGACACTCTCAGACCCACTCAGACACTCGCTGACACTCACTTTCACTCTCAGACACTCTCTGACACTCTCTGAAATTGTCTGCCAATCTCTGACACTCTCGACCACTCACTGACACTCTCTGACACTCTCTGACACTCTCTCTGACACTCTCTCACACTCTCTGACACTCTCTGACTCTCTCTGACACTCCCTGACCCTCCCTGACACTCTCTGAGACTCTCTGAGACTCTCTGACACTCTCTATCACTCTCTGACACTCTCTGACAATCTCAGACACACTCAGACACTCTCTGCCACTCTCTATCACTCTCTGCCACTCTCTCTCACTCTCTGACACTCGCTGACACTCTCAGACAGTCTCAGACACTCTCTATCACTATCTGACAATCTCTGACACTTTCTGACACTCTCTGATGCTCTCTGATACTCTCCAATACACTCTGACATTCTCTATCTCTCTCTGACACTCCCTGACAATCTCATACACACTCAGACACTCTCTGACAGACTCTATCACTCTCTGAAACTCTCTGACACTTTCAGACACTCTCTGCCACTCTCTATCACTCTCAGACAGTCTCAGACACTCTCTGACACTCTCTGATAATCTCTGATACTCTCAGACACTCTCTGACACTCTCTATCACTCTCTGACACCCTCTATCACTCTCTGACACACTCTGACACTCTCTGATACACTCTGGCAATCTCACACACTCTCTGACACTCTCTGAAATTCTCTGCCACTCTCTGACACTCTCTACCACACTCTGACACTCTCTGACACTCTCTCTCTGACACTCTCTCACACTCTCTGACACACTCTGACACTCTCTGATACACTCTAACACTCTCAGACACTCTCTGACACTCTCTATCACTATCTGACATTCTCTATCACTCTCAGACAGTCTCAGACACTCTCTGACACTCTCTGACACTCTTTGATACTCTCTGATACTCTCTGATACTCTCTGACACTCTCTATCACTCTCTGACAATCTCAGACACACGCAGACACTCTCTGACACTATCTGACACTCTGGATCACTCTCTGACACTCTCTGACACTTTCAGACACTCTCTGCCACTCTCTGTCACTCTCTATTACTCGCTGACACTTTCAGACACTCTCTGCCACTCTCTATCTCTCTCTATCACTCTCTGACAATCTCTGACACACTCTGACACACTCACACTCTCTGACACTCTCACACTCTCGGACCCTCTCTGACACTCTCTGACACTCTCTGTCACTCTCTGACACTCTCCGACACTCTCTATCACTCTCTGACACTCTCTGACTCTTTCAGACACTCTCTGCCACTCTCTATCACTCTCTGACACTCTCTGACACTCTCTGACACTCTCACACTCTCTGACACTCTCTCACACTCTCTGACACACTCTGACGCAATCTGTCCCTCTCTGACACTCTCTGACACTATCGGACACTCTCTGACACTCTCACACTCTCTGACACTCTCACACTCTCTGACACTCTCTGACACTCTCTGACACTCTCTGACCTTCTCTCACACTCTCTGACACTCTCTGACCCTCTCTGACAATCTCTGACACTCTCTGACACTCTCTGACAAACTCTATCACTCTCTGACACTCTCTGACACTTTCAGACACTCTCTGCCACTCTCTATCACTCTATATCACTCTCTGAAACTTTCAGACACTCTCTATCACTCTCTATCACTCTCTGACACTCTCTGACACTCTCGGACACTCTCGGACACTCAGACACTCTCTGACACTTTCAGACACTCTCTGCCACTCTCTATCACACTCTGACACTCTCTGACACTCACACACTCTGAGACACTATCTGACTCTCTTTCACACTCTCTGACACTCTCTGACCCTCTCTGACCCTCTCTGACACTCTCAGACACTCTCTGGCATACTCTATCACTCTCTGACACTCTCTATCACTGTCAATCATTCTCAATCACTCTCAATCACTCTCTGACCCTCTCTGACTATCTCTGGCACTCTCAGACACTCTCTGACACTCTCTATCTTTCTCTGACACTCTCTGATACACTCTGACACTCTCAGACACTCTCTGACACACTCAGACACTATCTACCACTCTCTATCACTCTCTGACACTCTCTGATACACTCTAACACTCTCAGACACTCTCTGACACTCTCTATCACTCTCTGACTCAATCTGACACTCTCAGACAGTCTCAGACACTCTCTATCACTCTCTGACACTCTCTGACACTCTCTGATACTCTCTGATACACTCTGACACTCTCTGACACTATCTATCATTCTCTGACACTCTCTGACAATCTCAGACACGCTCAGACACTCTCTGACACTCTATATCACTCTCTGACACTCTCTGACACTTTCAGGCACTTGCTGCCACTCTCTACCACTCTCTGACACTCTCTGACACTCTCAGACACTCTCTGCCACTCTCTATCACTCTCTATCACTCTCTATCACTCTCTATCACTCTCTGACACTTTCAGACACTCTCTGCCACTCTCTATCACTCGATATCACTCTCTGACACTTTTATACACTCTCCATCACTCTCTATCACTCTCTATCACTCTCTGACACTCTCTATCACTCTCTGACACTCTCTGACACTCTCTGCCACTCTCTGCCACTCTCTATCACTCTCTATCACTCTCTGACACTCTCTGACACTCTCTGACACTCGCACACTCTCTGACACTCTTTCACACTCTCTGACCCTTTCTGACACTCTCTGACTCTCTCTATCACTGTCAATCATTCTCAATCGCTCTCAATCACTCTCTGAACCTCTCTGACACTCTCTGGACTGTCAGATACTCTCAGACACACTCAGACACTCTCTCTCACTCTCTGACACTCTCTGACGCACTCTGGCACTCTCAGACACTCTCTGACACTCTCTATCATTCTCTGACACTCTCTGATACACTCTGACAGTCTCAGACACTCTCTGACACACTCAGACACTCTCTGACACTCTCTGACACTCTCTGACACTCTCTGCCACTCTCTATCACTCTCTGACACTCTCTGACACTCTCTGACACTCTCTGACACTCTCTGACACTCGCACACACTCTGACACTCTCTGACACTCTTTCACACTCTCTGACACTCTCTGACCCTCTCTGACCCTCTCTGATACTCTCAGACACTCTCTGGCACTCTCTATCACTCTCTGACACTCTCTATCACTGTCAATAATTCTCAATCACTCTCAATCACTCTCTGAACCTCTCTGACACTCTCTGGCACTTTCAGATACTCTCAGACACACTCAGACACTCTCTCTCACTCTCTATCACTCTCTGACACTCTCTGAAGCACTCTGGCACTCGCAGACACTCTCTGACACTCTCTATCACTCTCTGACATTCTCAGATACACTCTGACACTCTCAGACACTCTCAGACACTCTCTGACACACTCAGACACTCTCTACCACACTCTATCACTCTCTGAAACTCTCTGATAAACTCTAACACTCTCAGACACCCGCTGACACTCTCTATCACTCTCTGACACAATCTTACACTCTCAGACAGTCTCTGACGCTCTCTATCACTCACTGACACTCTGACAATCTCAGACACAATCAGACACTCTCTGACACTCTCTATCACTCTCTGACACTCTCTGACACTTTCAGACACTCTCTGCCACTCTCTATCACTCTCTGACACTCTCTATCACTCTCTGACACTCTCTGACACTCTCAGACCCACTCAGACACTCGCTGACACTCACTTTCACTCTCTGACACTCTCTGATACACTCTGACACTCTCAGACACTCGCAGACACTCTCTGACACACTCAGACACTCTCTACCACACTCTATCACTCTCTGAAACTCTCTGATACACTCTAACACTCTCAGACACCCGCTGACACTCTCTATCACTCTCTGACTCAATCTTACACTCTCAGACAGTATCTGACGCTCTCTATCTCTCTCTGACACTCCCTGACAATCTCATACACACTCAGACACTCTCTGACACTCTCTATCACTCTCTGAAACTCTCTGACACTTTCAGACACTCTCTGCCACTCTCTATCACTCTCTATCACTCTCAGACAGTCTCAGACTCTCTCTGACACTCTCTGATAATCTCTGATACTCTCACACACTCTCTGACACTCTCTATCACTCTCTGACACACTCTGACACTCTCTGATACACTCTGGCACTCTCAGACACTCTCTGACACTCTCTGAAATTCTCTGCCACTCTCTGACACTCTCTACCACTCTCTGACACTCTCTGACACTCTCTGACACTCTCTCTGACACTCTCTCACACTCTCTGACACTCTCTGGCACTCCCTGAGCCTCCCTGACACTGTCTGAGACTCTCTGACACTCTCTATCACTCTCTGACACTCTCTGCCAATCTCAGACACACTCAGACACTCTCTGCCACTCTCTATCACTCTCTGCCACTCTCTCTCACTCTCTGACACTCTCTGACACTCGATGACACTCTCAGACAGTCTCAGACACTCTCTATCACTATCTGACAATCTCTGACACTCTCTGACACTCTCTGACTCTCTCTGACACTCCCTGACCCTCCCTGACACTCTCTGAGACTCTCTGAGACTCTCTGACACTCTCTATCACTCTCTGACACTCTCTGACAATCTCAGACACACTCAGACACTCTCTGCCACTCTCTATCACTCTCTGCCACTCTCTCTCACTCTCTGACACTCGCTGACACTCTCAGACAGTCTCAGACACTCTCTATCACTATCTGACAATCTCTGACACTTTCTGACACTCTCTGATGCTCTCTGATACTCTCCAATACACTCTGACATTCTCTATCTCTCTCTGACACTCCCTGACAATCTCATACACACTCAGACACTCTCTGACAGACTCTATCACTCTCTGAAACTCTCTGACACTTTCAGACACTCTCTGCCACTCTCTATCACTCTCAGACAGTCTCAGACACTCTCTGACACTCTCTGATAATCTCTGATACTCTCAGACACTCTCTGACACTCTCTATCACTCTCTGACACCCTCTATCACTCTCTGACACACTCTGACACTCTCTGATACACTCTGGCACTCTCACACACTCTCTGACACTCTCTGAAATTCTCCGCCACTCTCTGACACTCTCTACCACACTCTGACACTCTCTGACACTCTCTCTCTGACACTCTCTCACACTCTCTGACACACTCTGACACTCTCTGATACACTCTAACACTCTCAGACACTCTCTGACACTCTCTATCACTCTCTGACAATCTCAGACACACGCAGACACTCTCTGACACTATCTGACACTCTGGATCACTCTCTGACACTCTCTGACACTTTCAGACACTCTCTGCCACTCTCTGTCACTCTCTATTACTCGCTGACACTTTCAGACACTCTCTGCCACTCTCTATCTCTCTCTATCACTCTCTGACAATCTCTGACACACTCTGACACACTCACACTCTCTGACACTCTCACACTCTCGGACCCTCTCTGACACTCTCTGACACTCTCTATCACTCTCTGACACTCTCCGACACTCTCTATCACTCTCTGACACTCTCTGACACTTTCAGACACTCTCTGCCACTCTCTATCACTCTCTGACACTCTCTGACACTCTCTGACACTCTCACACTCTCTGACACTCTCTCACACTCTCTGACACACTCTGACGCAATCTGTCCCTCTCTGACACTCTCTGACACTATCGGACACTCTCTGACACTCTCACACTCTCTGACACTCTCTGACACTCTCTGACAAACTCTATCACTCTCTGACACTCTCTGACACTTTCAGACACTCTCTGCCACTCTCTATCACTCTATATCACTCTCTGAAACTTTCAGACACTCTCTATCACTCTCTATCACTCTCTGACACTCTCTGACACTCTCGGACACTCTCGGACACTCAGACACTCTCTGACACTTTCAGACACTCTCTACCACTCTCTATCACACTCTGACACTCTCTGACACTCACACACTCTGAGACACTATCTGACTCTCTTTCACACTCTCTGACACTCTCTGACCCTCTCTGACCCTCTCTGACACTCTCAGACACTCTCTGGCATACTCTATCACTCTCTGACACTCTCTATCACTGTCAATCATTCTCAATCACTCTCAATCACTCTCTGACCCTCTCTGACTATCTCTGGCACTCTCAGACACTCTCTGACACTCTCTATCTTTCTCTGACACTCTCTGATACACTCTGACACTCTCAGACACTCTCTGACACACTCAGACACTATCTACCACTCTCTATCACTCTCTGACACTCTCTGATACACTCTAACACTCTCAGACACTCTCTGACACTCTCTATCACTCTCTGACTCAATCTGACACTCTCAGACAGTCTCAGACACTCTCTATCACTCTCTGACACTCTCTGACACTCTCTGATACTCTCTGATACACTCTGACACTCTCTGACACTATCTATCATTCTCTGACACTCTCTGACAATCTCAGACACGCTCAGACACTCTCTGACACTCTATATCACTCTCTGACACTCTCTGACACTTTCAGGCACTCGCTGCCACTCTCTACCACTCTCTGACACTCTCTGACACTCTCAGACACTCTCTGCCACTCTCTATCACTCTCTATCACTCTCTATCACTCTCTATCACTCTCTGACACTTTCAGACACTCTCTGCCACTCTCTATCACTCGATATCACTCTCTGACACTTTTATACACTCTCCATCACTCTCTATCACTCTCTATCACTCTCTGACACTCTCTATCACTCTCTGACACTCTCAGACACTCTCTGCCACTCTCTGCCACTCTCTATCACTCTCTATCACTCTCTGACACTCTCTGACACTCTCTGACACTCGCACACTCTCTGACACTCTTTCACACTCTCTGACACTCTCTGACCCTCTCTGACCATTTCTGACACTCTCTGACTCTCTCTATCACTGTCAATCATTCTCAATCGCTCTCAATCACTCTCTGAACCTCTCTGACACTCTCTGGACTTTCAGATACTCTCAGACACACTCAGACACTCTCTCTCACTCTCTGACACTCTCTGACGCACTCTGGCACTCTCAGACACTCTCTGACACTCTCTATCATTCTCTGACACTCTCTGATACACTCTGACAGTCTCAGACACTCTCTGACACACTCAGACACTCTCTGACACTCTCTGATACACTCAGATACTCTCTACCACACTCTACCACTCTCTGAAACTCTCTCATACACTCTAACACTCTCAGACACTCGCTGAAACTCTCTATCACTCTCTGACTCAATCTGACACTCTCAGACAGTCTCTGACGCTCTCTATCACTCACTGACACTCTCTGACAATCTCAGACACACTCAGACACTCTCTGACACTCTCTGACACTCTCTATCACTCTCTGGCACTCTCTGACACTTTCAGACACTCTCTGCCACTCTCTATCATTCTCTGACACTCTCTGACACTCTCTGCCACTCTCTATCACTCTCTGACACTCTCTGACACTCTCTGACACTCTCTGACACTCTCTGACACTCGCACACACTCTGACACTCTCTGACACTCTTTCACACTCTCTGACACTCTCTGACCCTCTCTGACCCTCTCTGATACTCTCAGACACTCTCTGGCACTCTCTATCACTCTCTGACACTCTCTATCACTGTCAATAATTCTCAATCACTCTCAATCACTCTCTGAACCTCTCTGACACTCTCTGGCACTTTCAGATACTCTCAGACACACTCAGACACTCTCTCTCACTCTCTATCACTCTCTGACACTCTCTGAAGCACTCTGGCACTCGCAGACACTCTCTGACACTCTCTATCACTCTCTGACATTCTCAGATACACTCTGACACTCTCAGACACTCTCAGACACTCTCTGACACACTCAGACACTCTCTACCACACTCTATCACTCTCTGAAACTCTCTGATAAACTCTAACACTCTCAGACACCCGCTGACACTCTCTATCACTCTCTGACTCAATCTTACACTCTCAGACAGTCTCTGACGCTCTCTATCACTCACTGACACTCTGACAATCTCAGACACAATCAGACACTCTCTGACACTCTCTATCACTCTCTGACACTCTCTGACACTTTCAGACACTCTCTGCCACTCTCTATCACTCTCTGACACTCTCTATCACTCTCTGACACTCTCTGACACTCTCAGACCCACTCAGACACTCGCTGACACTCACTTTCACTCTCTGACACTCTCTGATACACTCTGACACTCTCAGACACTCGCAGACACTCTCTGACACACTCAGACACTCTCTACCACACTCTATCACTCTCTGAAACTCTCTGATACACTCTAACACTCTCAGACACCCGCTGACACTCTCTATCACTCTCTGACTCAATCTTACACTCTCAGACAGTATCTGACGCTCTCTATCTCTCTCTGACACTCCCTGACAATCTCATACACACTCAGACACTCTCTGACACTCTCTATCACTCTCTGAAACTCTCTGACACTTTCAGACACTCTCTGCCACTCTCTATCACTCTCTATCACTCTCAGACAGTCTCAGACACTCTCTGACACTCTCTGATAATCTCTGATACTCTCACACACTCTCTGACACTCTCTATCACTCTCTGACACACTCTGACACTCTCTGATACACTCTGGCACTCTCAGACACTCTCTGACACTCTCTGAAATTCTCTGCCACTCTCTGACACTCTCTACCACTCTCTGACACTCTCTGACACTCTCTGACACTCTCTCTGACACTCTCTCACACTCTCTGACACTCTCTGGCACTCCCTGACCCTCCCTGACACTCTCTGAGACTCTCTGACACTCTCTATCACTCTCTGACACTCTCTGCCAATCTCAGACACACTCAGACACTCTCTGCCACTCTCTATCACTCTCTGCCACTCTCTCTCACTCTCTGACTCTCTCTGACACTCGCTGACACTCTCAGACAGTCTCAGACACTCTCTATCACTATCTGACAATCTCTGACACTTTCTGACACTCTCTGATACTCTCTGATACTCTCCAATACACTCTGACATTCTCTATCTCTCTCTGACACTCCCTGACAATCTCATACACACTCAGACACTCTCTGACAGACTCTATCACTCTCTGAAACTCTCTGCCACTTTCAGACACTCTCTGCCACTCTCTATCACTCTCTATCACTCTCAGACAGTCTCAGACACACTCTGACACTCTCTGATAATCTCTGATACTCTCAGACACTGTCTGACACTCTCTGACGCTCTCTACCACTATCAGACACTCTCTGACACTCTCTCTGACACTCTCTCACACTCTCTGACACTCTCTGACACTCCCTGACCCTCCCTGACACTCTCTGAGACTCTCTGACACTCTCTATCACTCTCTGACACTCTCTGACAATCTCAGACACACTCAGACACTCTCTGCCACTCTCTATCACTCTCTGACACTCTCTGACACTCTCTGACCCTCTCGATCACTCTCTGACCCTCTCTGATGCTCTCACACCCTCTCAGACACTCGCTGACACTCACTATCACTCTCTGATACTCTCTGACACATTCAGACATTCTCTGCCACTCTCTATTACTCTCTATCACTCGCTGACACTTTCAGACACACTCTGCCACTCTCTATCACTCTCTGTCACTCTCTGACACTCACTGACACTCTCACACTCACTGACACTCTAACTCTCTCGGACCCTCTCTGACACTCTCTATCACTCTCTGACACTCTCTGACACTCTCTATCACTCTCTGACACTCTCTGACAATCTCAGACACACTCAGACACTCTCTGACACTCTCTGACACTCTCTATCACTCTATGACACTCTCTGACACTTTCAGACACTCTCTGCCACTCTCTATCACTCTCTATCACTCTCGGACACTCTCTGACACTCTCTAACACTCTCTGACACTCTCTGACCCTTTCAGACACTCTCAGACACACTCAGACACTCTCTACCACTCTCTATCACTCTCTGACACTCTCTGATACACTCTGGCACTCTCAGACACTCTCTTACACTCTCCATCACTCTCTGACAATCTCTGATGCACTCTGAAACTCTCAGAGACACTCTGACACACTCAGACACTCTCCAGCACAGTCTATCACTCTCTCACACTGTCTGACACTCTCTGATACACTCTAACACTCATAGACACTCTCTGACACTCTCTATCACTATCTGACACTCTCTATCACTCTCAGACAGTCTCAGACACTCTCTGACACTCTCTGACACTCTTTGATACTCTCGGACACTCTCGGACACTCTCTGGCACTCTCTATTACTCTCTGACATTCTCAGACACACGCAGACACTCTCTGACACTATCTGACACTCTGGATCACTCTCTGACACTCTCTGACACTTTCAGACACTCTCTGCCACTCTCTGTCACTCTCTATTACTCGCTGACACTTTCAGACACTCTCTGACACTCTCACACTCTCTGACACTCTCACACTCTCTGACACTCTCTGACACTCTCTGACACTCTCTGACACTCTCTGACACTCTCTGACATTCTCTCACACTATCTGACACTCTCTGACCCTCTCTGACAATCTCTGACACTCTCTGACAAACTCTATCACGCTCTGACACTCTCTGACACTTTCAGACACTCTCTGCCACTCTCTGTCACTCTATATCACTCTCTGAAACTTTCAGACACTCTCTATCACTCCCTATCACTCTCTGACACTCTCTGACACTCTCGGACACTCTCGGACACTCTCTGCCACTCTCTATCACACTCTGACACTCTGACACTCACACACTCTGAGACACTCTCTGACACTCTTTCACACTCTCTGACACTCTCTGACACTCTCTGACCCTCTCTGACACTCTCAGACACTCTCTGGCATACTCTATCACTCTCTGACACTCTCTATCACTGTCAATCATTCTCAGTCACTCTCAATCACTCTCTGACCCTCTCTGACTATCTCTGGCACTCTCAGACACTCTCTGACACTCTCTATCACTCTCTGACACTCTCTGACAATCTCAGACACACTCAGACACTCTCTGACACTCTCTGACACTCTCTATCACTCTATGACACTCTCTGACACTTTCAGACACTCTCTGCCACTCTCTATCATTCTCTGACACTCTCTATCACTGTCAATCATTCTCAGTCACTCTCAATCACTCTCTGACCCTCTCTGATACACTCTGACACTCTCAGACACTCTCTGACACACTCAGACACTATCTACCGCTCTCTATCACTCTCTGACACTCTCTGATACACTCTAACACTCTCAGACACTCTCTGACACTCTCTATCACTCTCTGACTCAATCTGACACTCTCAGACAGTCTCAGACACTCTCTATCACTCTCTGACACTCTCTGACACTCTCTGATACTCTCTGATACACTCTGACACTCTCTGACACTCTCTATCATTCTCTGACACTCTCTGACAATCTCAGACACGCTCAGGCACTCTCTGACACTCTCTATCACTCTCTGACACTCTCTGACACTTTCAGGCACTCTCTGCCACTCTCTACCACTCTCAGACACTCTCTGACACTCTCAGACACTCTCTGCCACTCTCTATCACTCCATATCACTCTCTGACACTTTCATACACTCTCTATCACTCTCTATCACTCTCTATCACTCTCTGACACTTTCAGACACTCTCTGCCACTCTCTATCACTCGATATCACTCTCTGACACTTTCATACACTCTCCATCACTCTCTATCACTCTCTATCACTCTCTGACACTCTCTATCACTCTCTGACACTCTCTGACACTCTCTGCCACTCTCTGCCACGCTCTGCCACTCTCTGACACTCTCTGACACTCGCACACTCTCTGACACTCTTTCACACTCTCTGACACTCTCTGACCCTCTCTGACCCTCTCTGACCCTTCCTGACACTCTCTGAGACTCTCTGACACTCTCTATCACTCTCTGACACTCTCACACACTCTTACACACACTCTGACTCTCTCTGACCCACTCTGACACTCTCTGTTACTGTCTGACACTCTCTGACACTCTCACACTCTCTGACACTCTCACTCTCTCTGACACTCTCTGACTCTCTCTGAAACTCTCTCACACTCTCTGACACTCTCTGACCCTCTCTGGCACTCTCTGACACTCTCTGACACTCTATATCACTCTCTGAAACTCTCAGACACCCTCTTACACTCTCCATCACTCTCTGACACTCTCTGATACACTGTGACACTCTCAGAAACACTCTGACACACTCAGACACTCTCTACCACCCTCTATCACTCTCTCACACTGTCTGACACTCTCTGATACACTCTCACACTCTCAGACACTCTCTGACACTCTCTATCACTATCTGACACTCGCTGACACTCTCAGACAGTCTCAGACACTCTCTAGCACTATCTGACAATCTCTGACACTCTCTGACACTCTCTGACACTCTCTGATACTCTCTGATACTCTCTAATACACTCTGACACTCTCTATCTATCTCTGACACTCTCTGACAATCTCATACACACTCAGACACTCTCTGACACTCTCTATCACTCTCTGACACTTTCAGACACTCTCTGCCACTCTCTATCACTCTCTATCACTATCTGACACTCGCTGACACTCTCAGACAGTCTCAGACACTCTCTAGCACTATCTGACACTCTCTTACACTCTCTGACACTCTCTGATACTCTCTGACACTCTCTGACACTCTCTGACAATCTCAGACACACTCAGACACTCTCTGACACTTTCAGACACTCTCTGCCACTCTCTATCACTCTCTATCACTCTCTGAAACACTCTGCCACTCTGTGACTCTCTCTATCACTCTCTTACACTCTCTGACACTCTCTATCACTCTCTATCACTCTCTGACACTCTCTGACGCTCTCTGACACTCGCACACTCTCTGAAACTCTCTGACACTCTTTCACACTCTCTGACACTCTCTGACCCTCTCTGACCCTCTCTCAGACATTCTCTGGCACACACTATCACTCTCTGACACTCTCCATCACTCTCGATCACTCTCTGACACTCTCTGCTACACTCTGGCACTCTCAGACACTCTCTGACACTCTCTATCACTCTCTGAGACTCTCTGATACACTCTGACAGTCTCAGACACTCTCTGACACACTCAGACACTCTCTACCACTCTCTATCACTCTCTGACACTCTCTGATACACTCTAATACTCTCATACACTCTCTAACACTCTCGATCACTCTCTGACTCAATGTGAAACTCTCAGAGAGTCTCAGACACTCTCTATCACTCTCTGACACTCTCTGATACTCTCTAATACACTCTGACACTCTCTGACACTCCCTGACAATCTCAGACACACTCAGACACTCTCTGCCACTCTCTATCACTCTCTGCCACTCTATCACTCTCTGACACTATCTGACACTCGCTGACACTCTCAGACAGTCTCAGACACTCTCGATCACTATCTGACAATCTCTGACACTTTCTGACACTCTCTGATACTCTCTGATACTCTCTGATACTCTCCAATACACTCTGACATTCTCTATCTCTCTCTGACACTCCCTGACAATCTCATACACACTCAGACACTCTCTGACAGACTCTATCACTCTCTGAAACTCTCTGACACTTTCAGACACTCTCTGCCACTCTCTATCACTCTCTATCACTCTCAGACAGTCTCAGACACTCTCTGATAATCTCTGATACTCTCAGACACTCTCTGACACTCTCTATCACTCTCTGACACACTCTGACACTCTCTGATACACTCTGGCACACTCAGACACTCTCTGACACTTTCTGAAATTCTCTGCCACTCTCTGACACTCTCTACCACTCTCTGACACTCTCTGACACTCTCTCTGACACTCTCTCACACTCTCTGACACACTCTGACACTCTCTGATACACTCTAACACTCTCAGACACTCTCTGACACTCTCTATCACTATCTGACATTCTCTATCACTCTCAGACAGTCTCAGACACTTTCTGACACTCTCTGACACTCTCTGACACTCTTTGATACTCTCTGATACTCTCTGATACTCTCTGACACTCTCTATCACTCTCTGACAATCTCAGACACACGCAGACACTCTCTGACACTATCTGACACTCTGGATCACTCTCTGACACTCTCTGACACACTCAGACACTCTCTGCCACTCTCTGTCACTCTCTATTACTCGCTGACACTTTCAGACACTCTCTGCCACTCTCTATCTCTCTCTATCACTCTCTGACAATCTCTGACACACTCTGACACACTCACACTCTCTGACACTCTCACACTCTCGGACCCTCTCTGACACTCTCTGACACTCTCTATCACTCTCTGACACTCTCTATCACTCTCCGACACTCTCTATCACTCTCTGACACTCTCTGACACTTTCAGACACTCTCTGCCACTCTCTATCACTCTCTGACACTCTCTGACACTCTCTGACACTCTCACACTCTCTGACACTCTCTCACACTCTCTGACACACTCTGACGCAATCTGTCCCTCTCTGACACTCTCTGACACTATCGGACACTCTCTGACACTCTCACACTCTCTGACACTCTCACACTCTCTGACACTCTCTGACACTCTCTGACATTCTCTCACACTCTCTGACAATCTCTGACCCTCTCTGACAATCTCTGACACTCTCTGACAAACTCTATCACTCTCTGACACTCTCTGATACTTTCAGACACTCTCTGCCACTCTCTATCACTCTATATCACTCTCTGAAACTTTCAGACACTCTCTATCACTCTCTATCACTCTCTATCACTCTCTGACACTCTCTGACACTCTCGGACACTCTCGGACACTCTCGGACACTCTCAGACACTCTCTGACACTTTCAGACACTCTCTGCCACTCTCTAAAACACTCTGACACTCTCTGACACTCACACACTCTGAGACACTCTCTGACACTCTTTCACACTCTCTGACACTCTCTGACCCTCTCTGACCCTCTCTGACACTCTCAGACACTCTCTGGCATACTCTATCACTCTCTGACACTCTCTATCACTGTCAATCATTCTCAATCACTCTCAATCACTCTCTGACCCTCTCTGACTATCTCTGGCACTCTCAGACACTCTCTGACACTCTCTATCTTTCTCTGACACTCTCTGATACACTCTGACACTCTCAGACACTATCTACCACTCTCTATCACTCTCTGACACTCTCTGATACACTCTAACACTCTCAGACACTCTCTGACACTCTCTATCACTCTCTGACTCAATCTGACACTCTCAGACAGTCTCAGACACTGTCTATCACTCTCTGACACTCTCTGACACTCTCTGATACTCTCTGATACACTCTGACACTCTCTGACACTCTCTATCATTCTCTGACACTCTCTGACAATCTCAGACACGCTCAGACACTCTCTGACACTCTCTATCACTCTCTGACACTCTCTGACACTTTCAGGCACTCTCTGCCACTCTCTACCACTCTCTGACACTCTCTGACACTCTCAGACACTCTCTGCCACTCTCTATCACTCTATATCACTCTCTGACACTTTCATACACTCTCTATCACTCTCTATCACTCTCTATCACTCTCTGACACTTTCAGACACTCTCTGCCACTCTCTATCACTCGATATCACTCTCTGACACTTTCATACACTCTCCATCACTCTCTATCACTCTCTATCACTCTCTGACACTCTCTATCACTCTCTGACACTCTCTGACACTCTCTGCCACTCTCTGCCACTCTCTATCACTCTCTATCACTCTCTGACACTCTCTGACACTCGCACACTCTCTGACACTCTTTCACACTCTCTGACACTCTCTGACCCTCTCTGACCCTCTCTGACCCTCTCTGACACTCTCAGACACTCTCTGGCACACTCTATCACTCTCTGACACTCTCTATCACTGTCAATCATTCTCAATCGCTCTCAATCACTCTCTGAACCTCTCTGACACTCTCTGGACTTTCAGATACTCTCAGACACACTCAGACACTCTCTCTCACTCTCTCTCACTCTCTGACACTCTCTGAAGCACTCTAGCACTCTCAGACACTCTCTGACACTCTCTATCATTCTCTGACACTCTCTGATACACTCTGACAGTCTCAGACACTCTCTGACACACTCAGACACTCTCTGACACTCTCTGATGCACTCAGATACTCTCTACCACACTCTACCACTCTCTGAAACTCTCTCATACACTCTAACACTCTCAGACACTCGCTGAAACTCTCTATCACTCTCTGACTCAATCTGACACTCTCAGACAGTCTCTGACGCTCTCTATCACTCACTGACACTCTCTGACAATCTCAGACACACTCAGACACTCTCTGACACTCTCTGACACTCTCTATCACTCTCTGGCACTCTCTGACACTTTCAGACACTCTCTGCCACTCTCTATCATTCTCTGACACTCTCTGACACTCTCTGCCACTCTCTATCACTCTCTATCACTCTCTGACACTCTCTGACACTCTCTGACACTCTCTGACACTCGCACACACTCTGACACTCTCTGACACTCTTTCACACTCTCTGACACTCTCTGACCCTCTCTGACCCTCTCTGATACTCTCAGACACTCTCTGGCACTCTCTATCACTCTCTGACACTCTCCATCACTGTCAATAATTCTCAATCACTCTCAATCACTCTCTGAACCTCTCTGACACTCTCTGGCACTTTCAGATACTCTCAGACACACTCAGACACTCTCTCTCACTCTCTATCACTCTCTGAAGCACTCTGGCACTCGCAGACACTCTCTGACACTCTCTATCACTCTCTGACATTCTCTGATACACTCTGACATTCTCAGACACTCTCAGACACTCTCAGACACACTCAGACTCTCTCTCTCACTCTCTATCACTCTCTGACATTCTCTGAACCTCTCTGACACTCTCTGGCACTTTCAGATACTCTCAGACACACTCAGACACTCTCTGCCACTCTCTATCACTCTCTATCACTCTCTGACACTCTCTGACACTCTCTGACACTCTCTGACACTCTCTGACACTCGCACACACTCTGACACTCTCTGACACTCTTTCACACTCTCTGACACTCTCTGACCCTCTCTGACCCTCTCTGATACTCTCAGACACTCTCTGGCACTCTCTATCACTCTCTGACACTCTCCATCACTGTCAATAATTCTCAATCACTCTCAATCACTCTCTGAACCTCTCTGACACTCTCTGGCACTTTCAGATACTCTCAGACACACTCAGACACTCTCTCTCACTCTCTATCACTCTCTGAAGCACTCTGGCACTCGCAGACACTCTCTGACACTCTCTATCACTCTCTGACATTCTCTGATACACTCTGACACTCTCAGACACTCTCAGACACTCTCAGACACACTCAGACTCTCTCTCTCACTCTCTATCACTCTCTGACATTCTCTGAACCTCTCTGACACTCTCTGGCACTTTCAGATACTCTCAGACACACTCAGACACTCTCTGACACTCTCTATCACTATCTGACATTCTCTATCACTCTCAGACTGTCTCAGACACTCTCTGACACTCTCTGACACTCTCTGACAATCTTTGATACTCTTTGATACTCTCTGATACTCTCTGATACTCTCTGACACTCTCTATCACTCTCTGACAATCTCAGACACACGCAGACACTCTCTGACACTATCTGACACTCTGGATCACTCTCTGACACTCTCTGACACTTTCAGACACTTTCAGACACTCTCTGCCACTCTCTGTCACTCTCTATTACTCGCTGACACTTTCAGACACTCTCTGCCACTCTCTATCACTCTCTGACAATCTCTGACACACTCTGACACACTCACACTCTCTGACACTCTCACACTCTCGGACCCTCTCTGACATTCTCTGACACTCTCTATCACTCTCTGACACTCTCCGACACTCTCTATCACTCTCTGACACTCTCTGACACTTTCAGACACTCTCTGCCACTCCCTATCACTCTCTGACACTCTCTGACACTCTCTGACACTCTCACACTCTCTGACACTCTCTCACACTCTCTGACACTCTCTCACACTCTCTGACACACTCTGACGCAATCTGTCCCTCTCTGACACTCTCTGACACTATCGGACACTCTCTGACACTCTCACACTCTCTGACACTCTCACACTCTCTGACACTCTCTGACACTCTCTGACACTCTCTGACATTCTCTGACACTCTCTGACACTCTCTGACCCTCTCTGTCCCTCTCTGACACTCTCTGACACTATCGGACACTCTCTGACACTCTCACACTCTCTGACACTCTCACACTCTCTGACACTCTCTGACACTCTCTGACACTCTCTGACATTCTCTGACACTCTTTCACACTCTCTGACACTCTCTAGAACATAGAAAAATACAGCACAGAACAGGCCCTTCGGCCCACGATGTTGTGCCGATCCTTTGTCCTCTGTCAAGGACAATTTAATCTATACCCCATCATTCTCCTTTATCCATATACCTATCTAAAAGCCGTTTGAAAGTCCCTAAAGTTTCTGACTCAACAACTTCCCCAGGCAAGGCATTCCATGCCCCGACCACTCTCTGGGTAAAGAACCTTCCCCTGACATCCCCCTTATATCTCCCACCCTTCACCTTAAATTTATGACCCCTTGTAACGCTTTGCTCCACCCGGGGAAAAAGTTTCTGACTGTCTACCCTATCTATTCCCCTGATCATCTTATAAACCTCTATCATGTCACCCCTCATCCTTCTCCGTTCTAATGAGAAGAGGCCTAGAATGTTCAGCCTTTCCTCGTAAGACTTATTCTCCATTCCAGGCAACATCCTGGTAAATCTCCTCTGCACCCTCTCCAAGGCTTCCACATCCTTCCTAAAATGAGGCGACCAGAACTGCACACAGTACTCCAAATGAGGCCTTACCAAGGTCCTGTACAGCTGCATCATCACCTCACGGCTCTTAAATTCAATCCCTCTGCTAATGAACGCTAACACCCCATATGCCTTCTTCACAGCCCTATCCACTTGAGTTGCAACCTTCAACGATCTATGCACATAGACCCCAAGGTCTCTCTGCTCCTCCACATGCCCAAGAACCCTACCGTTAACCCAGTATTTTGCATTCGTGTTTGTCCTTCCAAAATGGACGACCTCACACTTTTCAGGGTTAAACTCCATCTGCCACTTTTCAGCCCAGCACTGCAACCTATCCAAGTCCCTTTGCAGACGACAATAGCCCTCCTCGGTATCCACAACTCCACCAACCTTTGTATCATCTGCAAATTTACTGACCCACCCTTCGACTTCCTCATCTAAGTCGTTAATAAAAATCACAAACAGGAGAGGACCCAGAACTGATCCCTGTGGCACGCCACTGGTAACTGGGCTCCAGGCTGAGTATTTACCATCTAAGACCACTCTCTGCCTTCTATCAGTTAGCCAATTCTTAATCCAACTGGCCACATTCCCCACTATCCCATGCCTCCTGACTTTCTCCATAAGTCTACCATGGGGGACCTTATCAAATGCCTTACTAAAATCCATGTACACCACATCCACTGGTTTACCCTCATCCACTTGCTTGGTCACCTGCTCAAAGAATTCAATCAGGCTTGTGAGGCAAGACCTACCCCTCACAAAACCGTGCTGACTGTCCCGAATCAAGCAGTGTCTTTCCAGATGCTCAGAAATCCTATCCCTCAGCACCTTTTCCATCAACTTGCCTACCACCGAAGTAAGACTAACTGGCCTGTAATTCCCAGGGTTGTTCCTATTCCCTTTCTTGAACAGGGGCACAACATTTGCCACCCTCCAATCACCTGGTACCACCCCCGTCAACAGAGAAGATGAAAAGATCATTGCCAGCGGCTCTGCAATTTCATCCCTTGCTTCCCATAACATCCTTGGATATACCCCGTCAGGCCCGGGAGACTTGTCTATCTTCAAGTTATTCAAAAACCCCAACACATCTTCCCTCCTAACGAGCACTTCCTCGAGCTTACCAGTCTGTTTCACACCGTCCTCTTCAGTAATACACCCCTTCTCATTCGTAAATACCGAAGAGAAGTACTCATTCAAAACCTCACTTATCTCTTCCGGCTCAACACATAGTCTCCCGCTATTGTCCTTGACCGGACCTACGGTCCCCCTAGTCATCCTCATATTTCTGACATACGCGTAAAAGGCCTTGGGGTTTTCTTTTATCCTACCCGCCAAGCATTTTTCATGCCCTCTCTTAGCTCTCCTAATCCCTTTCTTCAGATCCTTCCTGGCCATCTTGTATCCCTCCAGAGCTATGCCTGTGCCCTTTTTCCTCAACCTTATATACGCATCCTTCTTCTTCCTAACAAGACTCTCAACCTCTCTTGTCAACCACGGTTCCCTCACATGACCATCCCTTCCCTGTCTGACAGGGACATGCTTATCAATGGCCCCTACTATCTGCTCCTTGAAAAAGTTCCACATTTCGACCGTGCCCTTCCCTGCCAGCATATGCTCCCAACTTATGCTCCTCAGTTCCTGCCTGACAGCATCATATCTACCCTTCCCCCAATTGTAAACCTTGCCCTGTTGCACATACCTATCCCTCTCCATTACCACAGTGAATGCTACAGAATTGTGATCACTATCTCCAAAGTGCTCGCCCACCAACAGCTCTATCACTTGCCCTGGTTCATTACCTAGTACCAAATCCAATATTGCCTCCCCTCTGGTCGGGCAGTCTACATACTGAGTCAGAAAAGCTTCCTGGACATACTGCACAAACACTACCCCATCCAAACTATTCGATCTAAAGAGTTGCCAATCAATATTTGGGAAGTTGAAATCCCCCATAATTACTACCCTGTGACTTCTGCTCCTTTCCAAAATCTGTTTCCCAATCTGCTCTTCCACCTCCCTGCTGCTATTGCTGCTATTGACCCTCTCTGACCCTCTCTGATACTCTCAGACACTCTCTGGCACTCTCTATCACTCTCTGACACTCTCTATCACTGTCAATAATTCTCAATCACTCTCAATCACTCTCTGAACCTCTCTGACACTCTCTGGCACTTTCAGATACTCTCAGACACACTCAGACACTCTCTCTCACTCTCTATCACTCTCTGAAGCACTCTGGCACTCGCAGACACTCTCTGAAACTCTCTATCACTCTCTGACATTCTCTGATACACTCTGACACTCTCAGACACTCTCAGACACTCTCAGACACACTCAGACACTCTCTCTCACTCTCTATCACTCTCTGACATTCTCTGATAAACTCTAACACTCTCAGACACTCTCTGACACTCTCTATCACTATCTGACATTCTCTATCACTCTCAGACAGTCTCAGACACTCTCTGACACTCTCTGACACTCTCTGACACTCTTTGATACTCTCTGATACTCTCTGATACTCTCTATCACTCTCGGACAATCTCAGACACACTCACACACTCTGGGACACTCTCTGACACTCTTTCACACTCTCTGACACTCTCTGACCCTCTCTGACACTCTCAGACACTCTCTGGCATACTCTATCACTCTCTGACACTCTCTATCACTGTCAATCATTCTCAGTCACTCTCAATCACTCTCTGACCCTCTCTGACTATCTCTGGCACTCTCAGACACTCTCTGACACTCTCTATCACTCTCTGACACTCTCTGACAATCTCAGACACACTCAGACACTCTCTGACACTCTCTGACACTCTCTATCACTCTATGACACTCTCTGACACTTTCAGACACTCTCTGCCACTCTCTATCACTCTCTATCACTCTTGGACACTCTCTGACACTCTCTAACACTCTCTGACACTCTCTGACACTTTCAGACACTCTCAGACACACACAGACACTCTCTACCACTCTCTATCACTCTCTGACACTCTCTGATACACTCTGGCACTCTCAGACACTCTCTTACACTCTCCATCACTCTCTGACAATCTCTGATGCACTCTGAAACTCTCAGAGACACTCTGACACACTCAGACACTATCTACCGCTCTCTATCACTCTCTGACACTCTCTGATACACTCTAACACTCTCAGACACTCTCTGACACTCTCTATCACTCTCTGACTCAATCTGACACTCTCAGACAGTCTCAGACACTCTCTATCACTCTCTGACACTCTCTGACATTCTCTGATACTCTCTGATACACTCTGACACTCTCTGACACTCTCTGACACTCTCTATCATTCTCTGACACTCTCTATCACTGTCAATCATTCTCAGTCACTCTCAATCACTCTCTGACCCTCTCTGATACACTCTGACACTCTCAGACACTCTCTGACACACTCAGACACTATCTACCGCTCTCTATCACTCTCTGACACTCTCTGATACACTCTAACACTCTCAGACACTCTCTGACACTCTCTATCACTCTCTGACTCAATCTGACACTCTCAGACAGTCTCAGACACTCTCTATCACTCTCTGACACTCTCTGACACTCTCTGATACTCTCTGATACACTCTGACACTCTCTGACACTCTCTATCATTCTCTGACACTCTCTGACAATCTCAGACACGCTCAGGCACTCTCTGACACTCTCTATCACTCTCTGACACTCTCTGACACTTTCAGGCACTCTCTGCCACTCTCTACCACTCTCAGACACTCTCTGACACTCTCAGACACTCTCTGCCACTCTCTATCACTCCATATCACTCTCTGACACTTTCATACACTCTCTATCACTCTCTATCACTCTCTATCACTCTCTGACACTTTCAGACACTCTCTGCCACTCTCTATCACTCGATATCACTCTCTGACACTTTCATACACTCTCCATCACTCTCTATCACTCTCTATCACTCTCTGACACTCTCTATCACTCTCTGACACTCTCTGACACTCTCTGACACTCTCTGCCACTCTCTGCCACTCTCTGCCACTCTCTGACACTCTCTGACACTCGCACACTCTCTGACACTCTTTCACACTCTCTGACACTCTCTGACCCTCTCTGACCCTCTCTGACCCTTCCTGACACTCTCTGAGACTCTCTGACACTCTCTATCACTCTCTGACACTCTCACACACTCTTACACACACTCTGACTCTCTCTGACCCACTCTGACACTCTCTGTTACTGTCTGACACTCTCTGACACTCTCACACTCTCTGACACTCTCACTCTCTCTGACACTCTCTGACTCTCTCTGAAACTCTCTCACACTCTCTGACACTCTCTGACCCTCTCTGGCACTCTCTGACACTCTCTGACACTCTATATCACTCTCTGAAACTCTCAGACACCCTCTTACACTCTCCATCACTCTCTGACACTCTCTGATACACTGTGACACTCTCAGAAACACTCTGACACACTCAGACACTCTCTACCACCCTCTATCACTCTCTCACACTGTCTGACACTCTCTGATACACTCTCACACTCTCAGACACTCTCTGACACTCTCTATCACTATCTGACACTCGCTGACACTCTCAGACAGTCTCAGACACTCTCTAGCACTATCTGACAATCTCTGACACTCTCTGACACTCTCTGACACTCTCTGATACTCTCTGATACTCTCTAATACACTCTGACACTCTCTATCTATCTCTGACACTCTCTGACAATCTCATACACACTCAGACACTCTCTGACACTCTCTATCACTCTCTGACACTTTCAGACACTCTCTGCCACTCTCTATCACTCTCTATCACTATCTGACACTCGCTGACACTCTCAGACAGTCTCAGACACTCTCTAGCACTATCTGACACTCTCTTACACTCTCTGACACTCTCTGATACTCTCTGACACTCTCTGACACTCTCTGACAATCTCAGACACACTCAGACACTCTCTGACACTTTCAGACACTCTCTGCCACTCTCTATCACTCTCTATCACTCTCTGAAACACTCTGCCACTCTGTGACTCTCTCTATCACTCTCTTACACTCTCTGACACTCTCTATCACTCTCTATCACTCTCTGACACTCTCTGACGCTCTCTGACACTCGCACACTCTCTGAAACTCTCTGACACTCTTTCACACTCTCTGACACTCTCTGACCCTCTCTGACCCTCTCTCAGACATTCTCTGGCACACACTATCACTCTCTGACACTCTCCATCACTCTCGATCACTCTCTGACACTCTCTGCTACACTCTGGCACTCTCAGACACTCTCTGACACTCTCTATCACTCTCTGAGACTCTCTGATACACTCTGACACTCTCAGACACTCTCTGACACACTCAGACACTCTCTACCACTCTCTATCACTCTCTGACACTCTCTGATACACTCTAATACTCTCATACACTCTCTAACACTCTCGATCACTCTCTGACTCAATGTGAAACTCTCAGAGAGTCTCAGACACTCTCTATCACTCTCTGACACTCTCTGATACTCTCTAATACACTCTGACACTCTCTGACACTCCCTGACAATCTCAGACACACTCAGACACTCTCTGCCACTCTCTATCACTCTCTGCCACTCTATCACTCTCTGACACTATCTGACACTCGCTGACACTCTCAGACAGTCTCAGACACACTCTGACACTCTCTGATACACTCTAACACTCTCAGACACTCTCTGACACTCTCTATCACTATCTGACATTCTCTATCACTCTCAGACAGTCTCAGACACTCTCTGACACTCTCTGACACTCTCTGACACTCTTTGATACTCTCTGATACTCTCTGATACTCTCTGACACTCTCTATCACTCTCTGACAATCTCAGACACACGCAGACACTCTCTGACACTATCTGACACTCTGGATCACTCTCTGACACTCTCTGACACACTCAGACACTCTCTGCCACTCTCTGTCACTCTCTATTACTCGCTGACACTTTCAGACACTCTCTGCCACTCTCTATCTCTCTCTATCACTGTCTGACAATCTCTGACACACTCTGACACACTCACACTCTCTGACACTCTCACACTCTCGGACCCTCTCTGACACTCTCTGACACTCTCTATCACTCTCTGACACTCTCTATCACTCTCCGACACTCTCTATCACTCTCTGACACTCTCTGACACTTTCAGACACTCTCTGCCACTCTCTATCACTCTCTGACACTCTCTGACACTCTCTGACACTCTCACACTCTCTGACACTCTCTCACACTCTCTGACACACTCTGACGCAATCTGTCCCTCTCTGACACTCTCTGACACTATCGGACACTCTCTGACACTCTCACACTCTCTGACACTCTCACACTCTCTGACACTCTCTGACACTCTCTGACATTCTCTCACACTCTCTGACAATCTCTGACCCTCTCTGACAATCTCTGACACTCTCTGACAAACTCTATCACTCTCTGACACTCTCTGATACTTTCAGACACTCTCTGCCACTCTCTATCACTCTATATCACTCTCTGAAACTTTCAGACACTCTCTATCACTCTCTATCACTCTCTATCACTCTCTGACACTCTCTGACACTCTCGGACACTCTCGGACACTCTCGGACACTCTCAGACACTCTCTGACACTTTCAGACACTCTCTGCCACTCTCTAAAACACTCTGACACTCTCTGACACTCACACACTCTGAGACACTCTCTGACACTCTTTCACACTCTCTGACACTCTCTGACCCTCTCTGACCCTCTCTGACACTCTCAGACACTCTCTGGCATACTCTATCACTCTCTGACACTCTCTATCACTGTCAATCATTCTCAATCACTCTCAATCACTCTCTGACCCTCTCTGACTATCTCTGGCACTCTCAGACACTCTCTGACACTCTCTATCTTTCTCTGACACTCTCTGATACACTCTGACACTCTCAGACACTATCTACCACTCTCTATCACTCTCTGACACTCTCTGATACACTCTAACACTCTCAGACACTCTCTGACACTCTCTATCACTCTCTGACTCAATCTGACACTCTCAGACAGTCTCAGACACTCTCTATCACTCTCTGACACTCTCTGACACTCTCTGATACTCTCTGATACACTCTGACACTCTCTGACACTCTCTATCATTCTCTGACACTCTCTGACAATCTCAGACACGCTCAGACACTCTCTGACACTCTCTATCACTCTCTGACACTCTCTGACACTTTCAGGCACTCTCTGCCACTCTCTACCACTCTCTGACACTCTCTGACACTCTCAGACACTCTCTGCCACTCTCTATCACTCTATATCACTCTCTGACACTTTCATACACTCTCTATCACTCTCTATCACTCTCTATCACTCTCTGACACTTTCAGACACTCTCTGCCACTCTCTATCACTCGATATCACTCTCTGACACTTTCATACACTCTCCATCACTCTCTATCACTCTCTATCACTCTCTGACACTCTCTATCACTCTCTGACACTCTCTGACACTCTCTGCCACTCTCTGCCACTCTCTATCACTCTATATCACTCTCTGACACTCTCTGACACTCGCACACTCTCTGACACTCTTTCACACTCTCTGAAACTCTCTGACCCTCTCTGACCCTCTCTGACCCTCTCTGACACTCTCAGACACTCTCTGGCACACTCTATCACTCTCTGACACTCTCTATCACTGTCAATCATTCTCAATCGCTCTCAATCACTCTCTGAACCTCTCTGACACTCTCTGGACTTTCAGATACTCTCAGACACACTCAGACACTCTCTCTCACTCTCTCTCACTCTCTGACACTCTCTGAAGCACTCTAGCACTCTCAGACACTCTCTGACACTCTCTATCATTCTCTGACACTCTCTGATACACTCTGACAGTCTCAGACACTCTCTGACACACTCAGACACTCTCTGACACTCTCTGATGCACTCAGATACTCTCTACCACACTCTACCACTCTCTGAAACTCTCTCATACACTCTAACACTCTCAGACACTCGCTGAAACTCTCTATCACTCTCTGACTCAATCTGACACTCTCAGACAGTCTCTGACGCTCTCTATCACTCACTGACACTCTCTGACAATCTCAGACACACTCAGACACTCTCTGACACTCTCTGACACTCTCTATCACTCTCTGGCACTCTCTGACACTTTCAGACACTCTCTGCCACTCTCTATCATTCTCTGACACTCTCTGACACTCTCTGCCACTCTCTATCACTCTCTATCACTCTCTGACACTCTCTGACACTCTCTGACACTCTCTGACACTCGCACACACTCTGACACTCTCTGACACTCTTTCACACTCTCTGACACTCTCTGACCCTCTCTGACCCTCTCTGATACTCTCAGACACTCTCTGGCACTCTCTATCACTCTCTGACACTCTCCATCACTGTCAATAATTCTCAATCACTCTCAATCACTCTCTGAACCTCTCTGACACTCTCTGGCACTTTCAGATACTCTCAGACACACTCAGACACTCTCTCTCACTCTCTATCACTCTCTGAAGCACTCTGGCACTCGCAGACACTCTCTGACACTCTCTATCACTCTCTGACATTCTCTGATACACTCTGACACTCTCAGACACTCTCAGACACTCTCAGACACACTCAGACTCTCTCTCTCACTCTCTATCACTCTCTGACATTCTCTGAACCTCTCTGACACTCTCTGGCACTTTCAGATACTCTCAGACACACTCAGACACTCTCTGCCACTCTCTATCACTCTCTATCACTCTCTGACACTCTCTGACACTCTCTGACACTCTCTGACACTCTCTGACACTCGCACACACTCTGACACTCTCTGACACTCTTTCACACTCTCTGACACTCTCTGACCCTCTCTGACCCTCTCTGATACTCTCAGACACTCTCTGGCACTCTCTATCACTCTCTGACACTCTCCATCACTGTCAATAATTCTCAATCACTCTCAATCACTCTCTGAACCTCTCTGACACTCTCTGGCACTTTCAGATACTCTCAGACACACTCAGACACTCTCTCTCACTCTCTATCACTCTCTGAAGCACTCTGGCACTCGCAGACACTCTCTGACACTCTCTATCACTCTCTGACATTCTCTGATACACTCTGACACTCTCAGACACTCTCAGACACTCTCAGACACACTCAGACTCTCTCTCTCACTCTCTATCACTCTCTGACATTCTCTGAACCTCTCTGACACTCTCTGGCACTTTCAGATACTCTCAGACACACTCAGACACTCTCTGACACTCTCTATCACTATCTGACATTCTCTATCACTCTCAGACTGTCTCAGACACTCTCTGACACTCTCTGACACTCTCTGACAATCTTTGATACTCTTTGATACTCTCTGATACTCTCTGATACTCTCTGACACTCTCTATCACTCTCTGACAATCTCAGACACACGCAGACACTCTCTGACACTATCTGACACTCTGGATCACTCTCTGACACTCTCTGACACTTTCAGACACTTTCAGACACTCTCTGCCACTCTCTGTCACTCTCTATTACTCGCTGACACTTTCAGACACTCTCTGCCACTCTCTATCACTCTCTGACAATCTCTGACACACTCTGACACACTCACACTCTCTGACACTCTCACACTCTCGGACCCTCTCTGACATTCTCTGACACTCTCTATCACTCTCTGACACTCTCCGACACTCTCTATCACTCTCTGACACTCTCTGACACTTTCAGACACTCTCTGCCACTCCCTATCACTCTCTGACACTCTCTGACACTCTCTGACACTCTCACACTCTCTGACACTCTCTCACACTCTCTGACACTCTCTCACACTCTCTGACACACTCTGACGCAATCTGTCCCTCTCTGACACTCTCTGACACTATCGGACACTCTCTGACACTCTCACACTCTCTGACACTCTCACACTCTCTGACACTCTCTGACACTCTCTGACACTCTCTGACATTCTCTGACACTCTCTGACACTCTCTGACCCTCTCTGTCCCTCTCTGACACTCTCTGACACTATCGGACACTCTCTGACACTCTCACACTCTCTGACACTCTCACACTCTCTGACACTCTCTGACACTCTCTGACACTCTCTGACATTCTCTGACACTCTTTCACACTCTCTGACACTCTCTAGAACATAGAAAAATACAGCACAGAACAGGCCCTTCGGCCCACGATGTTGTGCCGATCCTTTGTCCTCTGTCAAGGACAATTTAATCTATACCCCATCATTCTCCTTTATCCATATACCTATCTAAAAGCCGTTTGAAAGTCCCTAAAGTTTCTGACTCAACAACTTCCCCAGGCAAGGCATTCCATGCCCCGACCACTCTCTGGGTAAAGAACCTTCCCCTGACATCCCCCTTATATCTCCCACCCTTCACCTTAAATTTATGACCCCTTGTAACGCTTTGCTCCACCCGGGGAAAAAGTTTCTGACTGTCTACCCTATCTATTCCCCTGATCATCTTATAAACCTCTATCATGTCACCCCTCATCCTTCTCCGTTCTAATGAGAAGAGGCCTAGAATGTTCAGCCTTTCCTCGTAAGACTTATTCTCCATTCCAGGCAACATCCTGGTAAATCTCCTCTGCACCCTCTCCAAGGCTTCCACATCCTTCCTAAAATGAGGCGACCAGAACTGCACACAGTACTCCAAATGAGGCCTTACCAAGGTCCTGTACAGCTGCATCATCACCTCACGGCTCTTAAATTCAATCCCTCTGCTAATGAACGCTAACACCCCATATGCCTTCTTCACAGCCCTATCCACTTGAGTTGCAACCTTCAACGATCTATGCACATAGACCCCAAGGTCTCTCTGCTCCTCCACATGCCCAAGAACCCTACCGTTAACCCAGTATTTTGCATTCGTGTTTGTCCTTCCAAAATGGACGACCTCACACTTTTCAGGGTTAAACTCCATCTGCCACTTTTCAGCCCAGCACTGCAACCTATCCAAGTCCCTTTGCAGACGACAATAGCCCTCCTCGGTATCCACAACTCCACCAACCTTTGTATCATCTGCAAATTTACTGACCCACCCTTCGACTTCCTCATCTAAGTCGTTAATAAAAATCACAAACAGGAGAGGACCCAGAACTGATCCCTGTGGCACGCCACTGGTAACTGGGCTCCAGGCTGAGTATTTACCATCTAAGACCACTCTCTGCCTTCTATCAGTTAGCCAATTCTTAATCCAACTGGCCACATTCCCCACTATCCCATGCCTCCTGACTTTCTCCATAAGTCTACCATGGGGGACCTTATCAAATGCCTTACTAAAATCCATGTACACCACATCCACTGGTTTACCCTCATCCACTTGCTTGGTCACCTGCTCAAAGAATTCAATCAGGCTTGTGAGGCAAGACCTACCCCTCACAAAACCGTGCTGACTGTCCCGAATCAAGCAGTGTCTTTCCAGATGCTCAGAAATCCTATCCCTCAGCACCTTTTCCATCAACTTGCCTACCACCGAAGTAAGACTAACTGGCCTGCAATTCCCAGGGTTGTTCCTATTCCCTTTCTTGAACAGGGGCACAACATTTTCCACCCTCCAATCACCTGGTACCACCCCCGTCAACAGAGAAGATGAAAAGATCATTGCCAGCGGCTCTGCAATTTCATCCCTTGCTTCCCATAACATCCTTGGATATACCCCGTCAGGCCCGGGAGACTTGTCTATCTTCAAGTTATTCAAAAACCCCAACACATCTTCCCTCCTAACGAGCACTTCCTCGAGCTTACCAGTCTGTTTCACACCGTCCTCTTCAGTAATACACCCCTTCTCATTCGTAAATACCGAAGAGAAGTACTCATTCAAAACCTCACTTATCTCTTCCGGCTCAACACATAGTCTCCCGCTATTGTCCTTGACCGGACCTACGGTCCCCCTAGTCATCCTCATATTTCTGACATACGCGTAAAAGGCCTTGGGGTTTTCTTTTATCCTACCCGCCAAGCATTTTTCATGCCCTCTCTTAGCTCTCCTAATCCCTTTCTTCAGATCCTTCCTGGCCATCTTGTATCCCTCCAGAGCTATGCCTGTGCCCTTTTTCCTCAACCTTATATACGCATCCTTCTTCTTCCTAACAAGACTCTCAACCTCTCTTGTCAACCACGGTTCCCTCACATGACCATCCCTTCCCTGTCTGACAGGGACATGCTTATCAATGGCCCCTACTATCTGCTCCTTGAAAAAGTTCCACATTTCGACCGTGCCCTTCCCTGCCAGCATATGCTCCCAACTTATGCTCCTCAGTTCCTGCCTGACAGCATCATATCTACCCTTCCCCCAATTGTAAACCTTGCCCTGTTGCACATACCTATCCCTCTCCATTACCACAGTGAATGCTACAGAATTGTGATCACTATCTCCAAAGTGCTCGCCCACCAACAGCTCTATCACTTGCCCTGGTTCATTACCTAGTACCAAATCCAATATTGCCTCCCCTCTGGTCGGGCAGTCTACATACTGAGTCAGAAAAGCTTCCTGGACATACTGCACAAACACTACCCCATCCAAACTATTCGATCTAAAGAGTTGCCAATCAATATTTGGGAAGTTGAAATCGCCCATAATTACTACCCTGTGACTTCTGCTCCTTTCCAAAATCTGTTTCCCAATCTGCTCTTCCACCTCCCTGCTGCTATTGCTGCTATTGACCCTCTCTGACCCTCTCTGATACTCTCAGACACTCTCTGGCACTCTCTATCACTCTCTGACACTCTCTATCACTGTCAATAATTCTCAATCACTCTCAATCACTCTCTGAACCTCTCTGACACTCTCTGGCACTTTCAGATACTCTCAGACACACTCAGACACTCTCTCTCACTCTCTATCACTCTCTGAAGCACTCTGGCACTCGCAGACACTCTCTGACACTCTCTATCACTCTCTGACATTCTCTGATACACTCTGACACTCTCAGACACTCTCAGACACTCTCAGACACACTCAGACACTCTCTCTCACTCTCTATCACTCTCTGACATTCTCTGATAAACTCTAACACTCTCAGACACTCTCTGACACTCTCTATCACTATCTGACATTCTCTATCACTCTCAGACAGTCTCAGACACTCTCTGACACTCTCTGACACTCTCTGACACTCTTTGATACTCTCTGATACTCTCTGATACTCTCTGACACTCTCTATCACTCTCTGACAATCTCAGACACACGCAGACACTCTCTGACACTATCTGACACTCTGGATCACTCTCTGACACTCTCTGACACTTTCAGACACTTTCAGACACTCTCTGCCACTCTCTGTCACTCTCTATTACTCGCTGACACTTTCAGACACTCTCTGCCACTCTCTATCACTCTCTGACAATCTCTGACACACTCTGACACACTCACACTCTCTGACACTCTCACACTCTCGGACCCTCTCTGACACTCTCTGACACTCTCTATCACTCTCTGACACTCTCCGACACTCTCTATCACTCTCTGACACTCTCTGACACTTTCAGACACTCTCTGCCACTCCCTATCACTCTCTGACACTCTCTGACACTCTCTGACACTCTCACACTCTCTGACACTCTCTCACACTCTCTGACACTCTCTCACACTCTCTGACACACTCTGACGCAATCTGTCCCTCTCTGACACTCTCTGACACTATCGGACACTCTCTGACACTCTCACACTCTCTGACACTCTCACACTCTCTGACACTCTCTGACACTCTCTGACATTCTCTGACACTCTCTGACACTCTCTGACCCTCTCTGACCCTCTCTGACAATCTATGACACTCTCTGACAAACTCTATCACTCTCTGACACTCTCTGACACTTTCAGACACTCTCTGCCACTCTCTATCACTCTATATCACTCTCTGAAACTTTCAGACACTCTCTATCACTCTCTATCACTCTCTGACACTCTCTGACACTCTCGGACACTCTCGGACACTCTCGGACACTCTCAGACACTCTCTGACACTTTCAGACACTCTCTGCCACTCTCTATCACACTCTGACACTCTCTGACACTCACACACTCTGAGACACTCTCTGACACTCTTTCACACTCTCTGCACTCTCTGAACCTCTCTGACCATCTCTGACACTCTCAGACACTCTCTGGCATACTCTATCACTCTCTGACACTCTCTATCACTGTCAATCATTCTCAATCACTCTCAATCACTCTCTGACCCTCTCTGACTATCTCTGGCACTCTCAGACACTCTCTGACACTCTCTGACACTCTCTAAATTTCTCTGACACTCTCTGATACACTCTGACACTTTCAGACACTCTCTGACACACTCAGACACTATCTACCACTCTCTATCACTCTCTGACACTCTCTGATACACTCTAACACTCTCAGACACTCTCTGACACTCTCTATCACTCTCTGACTCAATCTGACACTCTCAGACAGTCTCAGACACTCTCTATCACTCTCTGACACTCTCTGACACTCTCTGATACTCTCTGATACACTCTGACACTCTCTGACACTCTCTATCATTCTCTGACACTCTCTGACAATCTCAGACACGCTCAGACACTCTCTGACACTCGCTATCACTCTCTGACACTCTCTGACACTTTCAGGCACTCTCTGCCACTCTCTACCACTCTCTGACACTCTCTGACACTCTCTGACCCTCTCTGACCCTCTCTGACAATCTCTGACACTGTCTGACAAACTCTATCACTCTCTGACACTCTCTGAAACTTTCAGACACTCTCTGCCACTCTCTATCACTCTATATCACTCTCTGAAACTTTCAGACACTCTCTATCACTCTCTATCACTCTCTGACACTCTCTGACACTCTCGGACACTCTCGGACACTCTCAGACACTCTCTGACACTTTCAGACACTCTCTGCCACTCTCTATCACACTCTGACACTCTCTGACACTCACACACTCTGAGACACTCTCTGACACTCTTTCACACTCTCTGCACTCTCTGAACCTCTCTGACCATCTCTGACCCTCTCAGACACTCTCTGGCATACTCTATCACTCTCTGACACTCTCTATCACTGTCAATCATTCTCAATCACTCTCAATCACTCTCTGACCCTCTCTGACTATCTCTGGCACTCTCAGACACTCTCTGACACTCTCTGACACTCTCTATCTTTCTCTGACACTCTCTGATACACTCTGACACTTTCAGACACTCTCTGACACACTCAGACACTATCTACCACTCTCTATCACTCTCTGACACTCTCTGATACACTCTAACACTCTCAGACACTCTCTGACACTCTCTATCACTCTCTGACTCAATCTGACACTCTCAGACAGTCTCAGACACTCTCTATCACTCTCTGACACTCTCTGACACTCTCTGATACTCTCTGATACACTCTGACACTCTCTGACACTCTCTATCATTCTCTGACACTCTCTGACAATCTCAGACACGCTCAGACACTCTCTGACACTCGCTATCACTCTCTGACACTCTCTGACACTTTCAGGCACTCTCTGCCACTCTCTACCACTCTCTGACACTCTCTGACACTCTCAGACACTCTCTGCCACTCTCTATCACTCTATATCACTCTCTGACACTTTCATACATTCTCTATCACTCTCTATCACTCTCTATCACTCTCTCACACTTTCAGACACTCTCTGCCACTCTCTATCACTCGATATCACTCTCTGACACTTTCATACACTCTCCATCACTCTCTATCAGTCTCTATCACTCTCTGACACTCTCTATCACTCTCTGACACTCTCTGACACTCTCTGACACTCTCTGACACTCTCTGCCACTCTCTGCCACTCTCTATCACTCTCTGACACTTTCTGACACTCTCTGACACTCGCACACTCGCTGACACTCTTTCACACTCTCTGACACTCTCTGACCCTCTCTGACCCTCTCTGACACTCTCAGACACTCTCTGGCACTCTCTATCACTCTCTGACACTCTCTATCACTGTCAATCATTCTCAATCGCTCTCAATCACTCTCTGAACCTCTCTGACACTCTCTGGACTTTCAGATACTCTCAGACACACTCAGACACTCTCTCTCACTCTCTCTCACTCTCTGACACTCTCTGAAGCACTCTGGCACTCTCAGACACTCTCTGACACTCTCGATCATTCTCTGACACTCTCTGATACACTCTGACAGTCTCAGACACTCTCTGACACACTCAGACACTCTCTGACACTCTCTGATACACTCAGATACTCTCTACCACACTCTACCACTCTCTGAAACTCTCTCATACACTCTAACACTCTCAGACACTCGCTGAAACTCTCTATCACTCTCTGACTCAATCTGACACTCTCAGACAGTCTCTGACGCTCTCTATCACTCACTGACACTCTCTGACAATCTCAGACACACTCAGACACTCTCTGACACTCTCTGACACTCTCTATCACTCTCTGGCACTCTCTGACACTTTCAGACACTCTCTGCCACTCTCTATCATTCTCTGACACTCTCTGACACTCTCTGCCACTCTCTATCACTCTCTATCACTCTCTGACACTCTCTGACACTCTCTGACACTCTCTGACACTCGCACACACTCTGACACTCTCTGACACTCTTTCACACTCTCTGACACTCTCTGACCCTCTCTGACCCTCTCTGATACTCTCAGACACTCTCTGGCACTCTCTATCACTCTCTGACACTCTCTATCACTGTCAATAATTCTCAATCACTCTCAATCACTCTCTGCACCTCTCTGACACTCTCTGGCACTTTCAGATACTCTCAGACACACTCAGACACTCTCTCTCACTCTCTGACATTCTCTGAAGCACTCTGGCACTCGCAGACACTCTCTGACACTCTCTATCACTCTCTGACATTCTCTGATACACTCTGACACTCTCAGACACTCTCAGACACTCTCTGACACACTCAGACACTCTCTACCACACTCTATCACTCTCTGAAACTCTCTGATACACTCTAACACTCTCAGACACCCGCTGACACTCTCTATCACTCTCTGACTCAATCTTACACTCTCAGACAGTCTCTGACGCTCTCTATCACTCACTGACACTCTCTGACAATCTCAGACACAATCAGACACTCTCTGACACTCTCTATCACTCTCTGACACGCTCTGACACTTTCAGACACTCTCTGCCACTCTCTATCACTCTCTGACACTCTCTATCACTCTCTGAACCTCACTGACACTCTCAGACCCACTCAGACACTCGCTGACACTCACTTTCACTCTCTGACACTCTCTGATACACTCTGACACTCTCAGACACTCTCAGACACTCTCTGACTCACTCAGACACTCTCTACCACACTCTATCACTCTCTGAAACTCTCTGATACACTCTAACACTCTCAGACACTCGCTGACACTCTCTATCACTCTCTGACTCAATCTTACACTCTCAGACAGTCTCTGACGCTCTCTATCTCTCTCTGACACTCCCTGACAATCTCATACACACTCAGACACTCTCTGACACTCTCTATCACTCTCTGAAACTCTCTGACACTTTCAGACACTCTCTGCCACTCTCTATCACTCTCTATCACTCTCAGACAGTCTCAGACACTCTCTGAAACTCTCTGATAATCTCTGATACTCTCACACACTCTCTGACACTCTCTATCACTCTCTGACACACTCTGACACTCTCTGATACACTCTGGCACTCTCAGACACTCTCTGACACTCTCTGAAATTCTCTGCCACTCTCTGACACTCTCTACCACTCTCTGACACTCTCTGACACTCTCTGACACTCTCTGACACTCTCTCTGACTCTCTCTCACACTCTCTGACACTCTCTGGCACTCCCTGACCCTCCCTGACACTCTCTGAGACTCTCTGACACTCTCTATCACTCTCTGACACTCTCTGACAATCTCAGACACACTCAGACACTCTCTGCCACTCTCTATCACTCTCTGCCACTCTCTCTCACTCTCTGACACTCTCTGACACTCGCTGACACTCTCAGACAGTCTCAGACACTCTCTATCACTATCTGACAATCTCTGACACTTTCTGACACTCTCTGATACTCTCTTATACTCTCCAATACACTCTGACATTCTCTATCTCTCTCTGACACTCCCTGACAATCTCATACACACTCAGACACTCTCTGACAGACTCTATCACTCTCTGAAACTCTCTGACACTTTCAGACACTCTCTGCCACTCTCTATCACTCTCTATCACTCTCAGACAGTCTCAGACACTCTCTGACACTCTCTGATAATCTCTGATACTCTCAGACACTCTCTGACACTCTCTATCACTCTCTGACACTCTCTATCACTCTCTGACACACTCTGATACTCTCTGATACACTCTGGCAATCTCAGACACTCTCTGCCACTCTCTATCTCTCTCTATCACTCTCTGACAATCTCTGACACACTCTGACACACTCACACTCTCTGACACTCTCACACTCTCGGACCCTCTCTGACACTCTCTGACACTCTCTATCACTCTCTGACACTCTCCGACACTCTCTATCACTCTCTGACACTCTCTGACACTTTCAGACACTCTCTGCCACTCTCTATCACTCTCTGACACTCTCTGACACTCTCACACTCTCTGACACTCTCTCACACTCTCTGACAATCTCTGACACTCTCTGACGCAATCTGTCCCTCTCTGACACTCTCTGACACTATCTGACACTCTCTGACACTCTCACACTCTCTGACACTCTCACACTCTCTGACACTCTCTGACACTCTCTGACATTCTCTCACACTCTCTGACACTCTCTGACCCTCTCTGACAATCTCTGACAAACTCTATCACTCTCTGACACTCTCTGACACTTTCAGACACTCTCTGCCACTCTCTATCACTCTATATCACTCTCTGAAACTTTCAGACACTCTCTATCACTCTCTATCACTCTCTATCACTCTCTGACACTCTCTGACACTCTCACACTCTCTGACACTCTCACACTCTCGGACCCTCTCTGACACTCTCTATCACTCTCTGACACTCTCTATCACTCTCTGACTCTCTCTGACACTCTCTGACAATCTCAGACACACTCAGACACTCTCTGACACTCTCTGACACTCTCTACCACTCTCTGACACTCTCTGACACTTTCAGACACTCTCTGCCACTCTCTATCACTCTCTATCACTCTCTGACACTCTCTGACACTCTCACACTCTCTGACACTCTCTGACACTCTCACGCACTCTCTGACACTCTCACGCACTCTCTGACACTCTCTGACCCACTCTGACACTCTCTGACATTGTCTGACACTCTCTGACACTCTCACACTCTCTGACACTCTCACTCTCTCTGACACTCTCTGAGACGCTCTCACGTTCTCTGACACTCTCTATCACTCTCTGACACTCTCCATCACTCTCTGACTCTGTCTGACACACTCTGACACTCTCAGGCACTCTCTGACACTCTCAGGTACTCTCTGAAACTCTCTATCACTCTCTGACACTCGCAGACACTCTCTGACACTTTCTGACACTCTTAGACACTCTCTGGCACTCTCTGATACTCTCACACACTCTGACACTCTCACACTCTCTGACACTCTCTGACACTCTCTCACATTCTCTCACACTCTCTGACAATCTCTGACCCTCTCTGACAATCTCTGACACTCTCTGACACACTCTGACACACTCAGACACTCTCTATCACTCTCTGACACTTTCAGACACTCTCTGCCACTCTCTATCACTCTTTATCACTCTCTGACACTTTCATACACTCTCTATCACTCTCTATCACTCTCTATCACTCTCTGACACTCTCTGACACTCTCTATCACTCTCTGACACTCTCTATCACTCTCTGACACTCTCTGACACTCGCACACTCTCTGACACTCTCTGACACTCTCTTACCCTGTCTGACCGTCTCTGACACTCTCTGGCACACTCTATCACTCTCTGACACTCTCTATCACTCTCTGAAACTCTCTGATACACTCTGGCACTCTCAGACACTCTCTGACACTCTCTATCACTCTCTGACACTCTCTGATACACTCTGACACTCTCTGATACACTCTGACACTCTCAGACACTCTCTGACACACTCAGACACTCTCTACCACTCTCTACCACTCTCTGACACTCTCTGACACTCTCTGACACTCTCTGATACACTCTAACACTCTCAGACACTCTCTGACACTCTCTAAAACTCACTGACTCAATCTGACACTCTCAGACAGTCTCAGACAGTCTCAGACACTCTCTATCACTCTCTGACACTCTCTGACGCTCTCTGATACACTCTAGCACTCTCAGACACTCTCTGACACTCTCTATCACTCTCTATCACTCTCTGACTCAATCTGACACTCTCAGACAGTCTCAGACACTCTCTATCACTCTCTGACACTCTCTGACACTCTCTGATACTCTCTGATACACTCTGACACTCTCTGACACTCTCTATCACTCTCTGACACTCTCTGACAATCTCAGACACTCTCTGACACTCTCTATCACTCTCTGACACTCTCTGACACTTTCAGACAGTCTCTGCCACTCTCTATCACTGTCTGACACTCTCTGACCCTCTCTGACACTCTCAGACCCACTCAGACACTCGCTGACACTCACTATCACTCTCTGACACTCTCTCACACTTTCAGACATTCTCTGCCACTCTCTATTACTCTCTATCACTCGCTGACACTTTCAGACACTCTCTGCCAATCTCTATCGCTCTCTGTCACTCTCTGACACTCTCTGTCACTCTCTGACACTCTCTGACACTCTCACACTCTCTGACACTCTCACACTCTCTGACACTCTCACACTCTCGGACCCTCTCTGACACTCTCTATCACTCTCTGACACTCTCTATCACTCTCTGACTCTCTCTGACACTCTCTGACACTCTCAGACACACTCAGACACTCTCTGAAACTCTGTGACACTGTCTGACACTCTCTATCACTCTCTATCACTCTCTGACACTCTCTGACACTCTCTGACACTCTCACACTCTCTGACACTCTCTGACACTCTCACGCACTCTCTGACACTCTCTGACCCACTCTGACACTCTCTGACATTGTCTGACACTCTCTGACACTCTCACACTCTCTGACACTCTCTGACACTCTCTATCACTCTCTGAAACGCTCTCACACTCTCTGACACTCTCTGTCACTCTCTGACACTCTCTATCACTCTCTGAGACTCTCTGACACTCTCTGACACTCTCTGACACACTCAGACACTCTCTGACACTCTCTATCCCTCTCTGACACTCTCTGACAATTTCAGACACTCTCTGCAACTCTCTATCACTCTCTGACACTTTCACACACTCTCTATCACTCTCTGACACTCTCTGACACTCTCTGATACTCTCTGACACTCTGACACTTTCAGACACTCTCTGCCACTCTATCACTCGCTGACACTCTCTATCACTCTCTGACACTCTCTGACACTCTCACACTCTCTGACACTCTCTGACACTCTCTCACACTCTCTCACACTCGCTCACACTCTCTGACGCTCTCTGACGCTCTCTGACCCTCTCGGACCCTCTCTGACCCTCTCTGACACTCTCTGAAATTTTATATCACTCTCTGACACTGTGACACTCTCTATCACTCTCTGACACTCGCAGACACTCTCTGACACTTTCTGACACTCTCAGACACTCTCTGGCACTCTCTATCTCTCTCTGACACTCTCTATCACTCTCTGACACTCTCCATCACTCTCAGACAATCCCTGACCCTCTCAGACACTCTCTGACACTCTCTATCACTCTCTGTCACTCTCTGACACTCTCTGGCACTCTGTTTCACTCTCAGACATTTTCTGACACTCTAAGACACTCTCTGACACTCCGTATCACTATCACTCTGTATCTTTCTCAGTCTTTTTCTGACACTCTCAGACACTCTCAGACACTCTCTGATTCTCTTTGACTCTCTCTGACTCTCTCAGACACTCTCTGACTCTCTCTGACTCTCTCTGACACTCTCTCACACTCTCTGTCACAGAGAGAGAGAGAGAACAGCGGGAGCAGAGCTTTGAAATGTGCGCCAAGAAGTCGGAAGCCACACAGAGAGAGAGAGAGAGAGTACAGCGGGAGCAGAGCTTTGAAAAGCGCACCAAGAAATGGGAAGCCACAGAGAGAGAGAGAGGGAGAACAGCGGCAGCACAGATTTGAAAAAGGCGCCAAGAAATCGGAAGCCACACAGAGAGAGAGAGAACAGCGGGAGCAAAGCTTTGAAAATCGCGCCAAGAAATCGTATGTCACAGAGAGATAGAGAGAACAGCGGGAGCTGAGCTTGGAAAAGCGCGCCAAGAAATCGGATGTCACAGAGAGAGAGAGAGAGAGAAAGAACAGCGGGAGCAGAGCTTTGAAATGCGCGCCAAGAAATCGGAAGCCACAGAGAGAGAGAGAGAGAGAGAACAGCGGGAGCTGAGCTTGGAAAAGCGCGCCAAAAAATCGGATGTCACAGAGAGAGAGAGAGAGAACAGCGGCAGGAGAGATTTGAAAAGCGCGCCAAGAAATCGGAAGCCACAGAGAGAGAGAGAACAGCGGGAGCTGAGCTTGGAAAAGCGCGCCAAGAAATCGGATGTCACAGAGAAAGAGAGAGAGAGAACAGCAGCAGCAGAGATTTGAAAAGCGTGCCAAGAAATCGAAAGCCACAGAGCCAGAGAGAGAACAGCGGGAGCTGAGCTTTGAAAAGTGTGCCAAGAAATCGGAAGACATTTCTCGTGTGCAGGCGGAGCGCACGCGGGACTGCTGGGTAAGTGAGGTTACATATTTGGGCAGTTGCTTGAGTGTCCCTGCTGACTGCACCGATGGGAAGTGCACCCAACTCCAGCTCCTCGAGAACCGCGTTAGGGAACTGGAGCTGGATGAACTTCGGATCATTCTGGAGGCGGAGGGGGTTATTGACAGGAGTTATAGGGAGGTAGTTACACCTCAGGTAAAAGAGGTAGGTAGATGGGTTACCGTCAGAGGAAGAAGGAGAGGGAACCAGCAGGCAGTGCAGGGATCCCCTGTGGCCGTTTCCCTCAACAACAGGTATACCGTTTTGGATACTGTTGGGGGGGACGACTTACCGGGGTAAGCAATGGGGTACAGGTCTCTGGCACAGAGTCTGTCCCTGTTGCTCAGAAGGGAAGGGGGAAGAGGAGCAGAGCATTAGTCATTGGGGACTCCATAGTTAGGGGAACAGATAGGAGGTTCTGTGGGAACGAGAGAGACTCATGGTTGGTGTGTTGCCTCCCAGGTTCGTGATGTCTCGGATCGTGTTTTTGGGATCCTTAAGGGGGAGGGGGAGAAGCCCCAAGTCGTGGTCCACATAGGCACCAACGACATAGGTAGGAAGAGAGATGGGGATTTAAGGCAGAAATTCAGGGAGCTAGGGTGGAAGCTTCGAGCGAGAACAAACAGAGTTGTTAGATTAGATTAGAGATACAGCACTGAAACAGGCCCTTCGGCCCACCGAGTCTGTGCCGAACATCAACCACCCATTTATACTAATCCTACACTAATCCCATAATCCTACCAAACATCCCCACCTGTCCCTATATTTCCCTACCACCTACCTACACTAGTGACAATTTATAATGGCCAATTTACCTATCAACCTGCAAGTCTTTTGGCTTGTGGGAGGAAACCGGAGCACCCGGAGAAAACCCACGCAGACACAGGGAGAACTTGCAAACTCCACACAGGCAGTACCCGGAATCGAACCCGGGTCGCTGGAGCTGTGAGGCTGCGGTGCTAACCACTGCGCCACTGTGCCTCTGGGTTGTTGCCCGTGCCACGTGCTAGCGAAGCGAGGAATAGGGAGAGAGAGGAGTTGAACACGTGGCTGCAGGGATGGTGTAGGAGGGAGGGTTTTGGTTTCCTGGATAATTGGGGCTCTTTCTGGGGTAGGTGGGACCTCTACAAACAGGATGGTCTTCACCTGAAGCAGAGGGGTACCAATATCCTGGGGGGCAGATTTGCTAGTGCTCTTCGGGGGGGGGGGGGCTTAAAATAATTCAGCAGGTGTTTGGGAACCTAAATTGTAGTTCCAGTGTACAGGATGTTGAGAGTAGTGAGGTCAGGGATAAGGTTACAAGGACGCAAGAGGGCACTGGCAAGCAAGAACTTGGTTTAAAGTGAGTCTACTTCAAAGCCAGGAGCATCCGAAATAAGGTGGGCGAGCTGGCAGCATGGATTGGTACCTGGGATCTCGACGTTGTGGCCATTTCAGAGCCATGGGTGGAGCAGGGACAGGAATGGATGTTGCAGGTTCCGGGATTTAGATGTTTCAGTAAGAACAGAAAAGATGGTAAAAGAGAGGGGGGGGAGGGGTGGCATTGTTAATCGAGGAGAGTATTACGGCGGCAGAAAGGACATTTGAGGACTCGTCTACTGAGGTAGTATGGGCCGAGGTTCGAAACAGGAGAGGAGAGGTCACCCTGTTGGGAGTCTTCTATAGACCTCCGAATAGTTCCAGAGATGTAGAGGAAAGGATAGCGAAGATGATTCTCGACAGGAGCGAGAGTAACAGGGTAGTTGTTATGGGGGACTTTAACTTTCCAAATATTGACTGGAAATACAAGAGTTCGAGTACTTTAGATGGGTCAGTGTTTGTCCAGTGTGTGCAGGAGGGTTTCCTGACACAGTATGTAGACTGGCCAACCAGGGGCGATGCCACATTGGATTTGGTACTGGGTAATGAACTCGGCCAGCTGTTAGATTTAGATGTTTAGTTTAGAGATACAGCACTGAAACAGGCCCTTCGGCCCACCGAGTCTGTGCCGACCATCAACCACGCATTTTATACTAATCCTGCACCAATCCCCACATTCCCACCACATCCCCACCTGTCCCTATATTTCCCTACCACCGACCTATACTAGGGGCAATTTACAATGGCCAATTTAACTACCAACCTGCAAGTCTTTTGGCTTGTGGGAGGAAACCGGAGCACCCGGAGAAAACCCACGCAGACACAGGGAGAACTTGCAAACTCCACACAGGCAGTACCCAGAATTGAACCCGGGTCGCTGGAGCTGTGGTGCTGACCACTGCGCCACTGTGCCTTTGGTGATAGTGATCACAATTCGGTTAGGTTTACCTTAGCGATGGGCAGGGACAGGTATATACCGCAGGGCAAGAATTATAGCTGGGGGAAAGGAAATTATGATGCGATTAGGCAAGATTTGGGATGCGCAGGATGGGGAAGGAAACTGCAGGGGATGGGCACCATCGAAATGTGGAGCTTATTCAAGGAGCAGCTACTGCGTGTCCTTGATAAGTATGTACCTGTCAGGCAGGGAGGAAGTTGTCGGGCGAGGGAGCCGTGGTTTACTGAAGAAGTTGAAGCGCTTGTCAAGAGGAAGAAGAAGGCTTATGTTAGGATGAGACGTGAAGGCTCAGTTAGGGCGCTTGAGAGTTACAAGCGAGCCAGGAAGGATCTAAAGGGAGAGCTAAGAAGAGAGAGGAGAGGACACGTGAAGTCATTGGCGGATAGGATCAAGAAAATCCCTAAGGCTTTCTATAGGTATATCAGGAATAAAAGAATGACTAGAGTTAGATTAGGGCCAATCAAGGATAGTAGTGGGAAGCTGTGTGTGGAATCAGAGGAGATAGGGGAAGCGTTAAATGAATATTTTTCGTCAGTATTTACAGTAGAGAAAGAAAATGTTGTCGAGGAGAATACTGAGATACAGACTACTAGGCTAGATTGGATTGAGGTTCACAAGGAGGAGCTGTTAGCAATTTTGGAAAGTGTGAAAATAGATAAGTCCCCTGGGCCAGATTTATCCTAGGATTCTCTGGGAAGCCAGGGAGGATATTGCAAAGCCTTTGTCCTTGATCTTTATGTCGTCATTGTCGACAGGAATAGTGCTGGAAGACTGGAGGATAGCAAGTGTTGTCGCCTTGTTGAAGAAGGGGAGTAGAGACAGCTCTGGTAATTATAGACCTTTGAGCCTTAATTCGGTTGTGGGTAAAATGTTGGAAAAGGTTATAAGAGATAGGATTTATAATCATCTTGAAAAGAATAAGTTCATTTGCGATAGTCAGCACGGTTTTTATGACGGGTAGGTCGTGCCTCACAAACCTTATTGAGTTTTTTGAGAAGGTGAACAAACAGGTGGATGAGGGTCAAGCCGTGGATGTGGTGTATATGGATTTCAGTAAGGCGTTTGAATTAGAATTAGAACATTACAGCGCAGTACAGGCCCTTTGGCCCTCGATGTTGCGCCGACCTGTGAAATCATCTGACCTAAACTATTCCATTTTCATCCATATGTCTATCCAATGACCACTTAAATACCCTTAAAGTTGGCGAGTCTACTACTGTCGCAGGCAGGGCGTTGCACGCCCCTACTACTCTCTGAATAATGAAACTACCTCTAACATCTGTCCGATATCTATCACCCTCAACTTAAAGCTATGTCCCCTCGTGTTTGCCATCACCATCCGAGGAAAAAGACTCTCACTACCCACCCTATCTAACTCTCTGATTATCTTATATGTCTCTATTAAGTCACCTCTCCTCCTCCTTCTCTCCAACGAAAACAACCTCAAGTCCCTCAGCCTTTCCTCGTAAGACCTTCCCTCCATACCAGGCAACATCCTAGAAAATCACCTCTGCACCCTTTCCAAAGCTTCCACATACATCCTATAATGCGGTGACCAGAACTGCACGCAATACTCCAGGTGCGGTCTCACCAGAGTTTTGTACAGCTGCAGCATGACCTCGTGGCTCCGAAACTCGATCCCCCTACGAATAAAAGCTAACACAACATATGCCTTCTTGACAGCCCTATTAACCTGGGTAGCAACTTTCAGGGATTTATGTACCTGGACACCAAGAGGTCTCTGTTCATCTACACTACCAAGAATCTTCCCATTAGCCCAGTACTCTGCATTCCTGTTACTCCTTCCAAAGTGAATCACCTCACACTTTTCCGCATGAAACTCCATTTGCCATCTCTCAGCCCAGCTCTGCAGCCTATCTATGTCCCTCTGTATCCTACAACATCCTTCGGCACAATCCACAACTCCACCGACCTTAGTGTCATCCGCAAATTTACTAACCCACCGTTCTACACACACATCCAGGTCATTTATAAAAATGACAAACAGCAGTGGCCCCAAAACAGATGCTTGCAGTACACCACTAGAAACAGAACTCCAGGATGAACATTTGCCATCAACCACCACCCTCTGTCTACTTTCAGCAAGCCAATTACTGATCCAAATATCTAAATACCCTTCAACCACATACTTCCGTATTTTCAGACAGTCTCTGACATTCTCAGCAACTCTCAGAAAGTCTCTGACACACTCTGTCACTCTCTGACACTCTCAATCACTCTCTATCACTCTCAGACACTCTCAGACTCTCTCTGACACTCTCTATCACTCTCCATCACTCTCTGACACTCTCTATCACTCTCAGACACCCTCTCACACTCTCTGACACTCTCTGGCATTCTATCTCACTCTCTGATACTCTCTAACACACTCTGACACTCACAGACACTCTCAGACACTCTCTGGCACTCTCTCGCACTCTCCGACACTCTATATCACTCTCTGACACTCTCTATCTCTCTCTGACACTCTCTGAAACTCTAAATCACTCTCTGACAATCTTTGACACACTCTGTTGCTCTCGGATACACTCTGACACTCGCTGACACACTCAGACTCTCTCTGACTCACTCTTTCACATGCTATCACACTCTGACACACTCTATCACACACTGACACTCGCTGACACTCTCTTACACCCTCTGACACTCTCTGGCACTCTCTGCAACTCTCCGGCTCTCTATATCACTTTCTGACACTCTCTGACACTCTCTATCACTCTCTGACACTCTCTGACACTCTCTGACACTCTCGATCACTCTCTATCACTCCCTATCACTCTCTGACACACTCAGACCCTCTCTGACACTCTCTGACACTCTCAGACACTCTCCATCACTCTTTGACACTCTCTATCACTCTCTGACACTCTATATCATTCTCTGACACTCACTGACACACTCGGACACTCTCAGAAACTCTCTGACACTCTGTATCACTCTCTGACACTCTCTGACACTCTCTATCACTCTATCACTCTCTGACAATCTCTGACACTCTCTGATACACTCTGAAACTCTCAGACACTCTCTGACACTCTCTATCACTCTCTGACACTCTCTGAAAATCTCTGATACACTCTGACACTCACAGACACTCTCAGACACTCTCTGACAATCTCTGATACTCTCTATCACTCTCTGATACACTCTGACACTCTCAGACACTCTCTGACACTCTCTGGCACTCTCTCGCACTCTCTGACACTCTATATCACTCTCTGACACTCTCTGACAATCTCAGACACAATCAGACACTCTCTGGCACTCTCTGGGACTCTCTATCACGCTCTGACACTCTCTGACAATCTCAGACACAATCAGACACAGTCTGGAGCTCTCTGGCGCTCTGTATCACTCTCTGGCACTCTCTATCACTCTCTCACACTCTCTGACACCATCTGAATGTTTATATCACTCTCTGACACACTCTATCACTGTCTGACACTGCCTGACACTCTCAGACTCTCCCTGACAATCTCAGACGCTCTCTGGCTCTCTCTATCACTCTCTGACACTCTCAGACACTCTCTGTCAATCTCAGACACTCTCAGACACTCTCTGATACTCTCTGAGACTCTCTGACGCTCTCAGTCACTCTCTCTCACTCTCTATCACTCTCTGACACGCTCTATCACTTTCTGACACTGCCTGACACACACTGACACTCTCAGGCACTCTCTGAAATTCTCTATCACTCTCTGAAACTCTCTGACACTCGCAGACACTCTCTGACACATTCTATCTATTACTGACACTCTCAGACACTCTCAGACATTTTCAGACATTCTCTGACACACTCTATCACTCTCTGACACTCTCTGACACTCTCTATCACTCTCTGACAATCTCTGACACTCTCTGATACACTCTGACACTCTCAGACACTCTCTATCACGCTCTGACATTCTCTATCACTCTCTGACACTCACTGACACACTCTGACACTCTCAGACACTCTCAGACAGTCTCAGACACTCTCTATCACTCTCTGAAACTCTCTACCACGCTTTGACTCTCTCTATCTATCTCTATCACTCTCTGGCACTCTCTGACACTCGCGGATACACTCTGAAACTCCCTGACACTCTCTGACACTCTCTATCACTCTCTGACACTCTCTGACAATCTCAGACACACTCAGACACTCTTTGACACACTCAGTCACTCTCTGACATTCTCTGACACATTCAGACACTCTCAGACAATCTCTACCACTCTCTACCACTCTCTGACACTTTCTATGACTCTCTGACACTCTCTGACACTCTCTGACAGTCTCAGACACAATCAGAAACTCTCAGACACTCTATGTCACTCTCTGACACTCTCTGACACTTTCAGACACTCTCAGAGACACTCAGACACTCTCTGGCTCTCTCTGGCACTCTCTATCACTCTCTGGCCCTCTCTATCACTCTCTCTCACTCTCTGAGACTCTCTGACACTCTCTGAATGTTTATATCACTCTCTGACACACTCTATCACTGTTTGACACTCCCTGACACTATCAGAATCTCTCTGACTCTCTCTGTCACTCTCTGACACTCTGGGACACTCTCAGACACTCTCTGACACTCTCTGACGCTGTCAGACACTCTCTATCACTCTCCATCACTCTCTGACACTGTCGATCACTTTCTGACACTGCCTGACACACACTGACACTCTCAGGCACTCTCTGAAAGTCTCTATCACTCTCTGAAACTCTCTGACACACGCAGACACTCTCTGACACTTTCTATCACTTTCTAACACTCTCAGACAATCTCAGACATTTTCAGACACTCTCTGGCACTCTCTATCACTCTCTGACACTCTCTAACACTCTCTGATACACTCTGTCACTCTCTATCACTCTCAGACTCTCTCTATCACTCTCAGTCTCTCTCAGACACTCCCTGACACTCTCAGACACTCTCCAACACCCTCTGACGCACTCTATAACTCTCTGAAACTCACTGAAACTCTCTGACACTCTCTGTCACTCTCTGACACTCTCTACCACTCTATACCACTCTCTACAGCTCTCTGTCACTCTCTGACACTCTCTGACACTCTCTATCACTCTCTGACACTCTCAGACACTCTCTGACACACTCAGACCCTCTCAGACACTCATGACACTTTATATCACTGTATGACACACTCAAAAACTCTCAGACAGTCTCAGACAATTTATATCACTCTCTGACACTGCCTGACACTCTCTGACACTCTCAGACACTCTCTTTCACTCTCTATCCCTCTATGACACTCTCTGACACTCTCTGACACTCTCTGACACTCTCAGACACTCTCTGACACTCTCAGACACAGTTTGACACTCTCTGACACTCTGAGAAACTCTCAGACACAGTCTGACACTCTCAGACACTCTCTGACACTCTCTATCACTCTCAAACACCCTCTATCACTCTCTATAACTCTCTGACACTCTCTGACAATCTCAGGCACTCTCTGACACTTTCTAACACTCTCTGAAACTCTCTGACACTCTCTATCACTCTCTGACACTCTCTATCACTCTCTATAACTCTCTGACACTCTCTGACAATCTCAGGCACTCTCTGACACTTTCTATCACTCTCTGACACTCTCAGACACTCTCAGACACATTCTATCTCTCTTTGACACTCTCTGACACTCTCAGAGACTCTCAGGCAGTCTCAAAAGCTCTCTATCACTCTCTGCCATTGTTTGACACTCTCTGACACTCTCAGACACTCTCAGACACTCCCTGACACTCTCAGACACTTTCTATCACTCTCTGACACTGTCTGACATTCTCTGACACTCTCTGACACTCTCACACCCTCTCTGACACACTCTGACACTCTCAGGCACTCTCAGACACTCTCTATCACTCTCCATTACTCTCCGACACTCTCTCATACTCTCTTTCACTCTCCGACACTCTCAGACACTCTCTGGGACTCTCTGACACTCTCTATCACTTTCTGATACTCTCTGACTCTGTCTGACTCTCTCTGACATTCTCAGACACTCTCAGACTCTCTCTGACACACTCTGAAACTCTCTGACTCTCTCAGACACTCTCTTTCGCTCTCTATCACTCTGTGACACTCCCTATCACTCCCTGACGCTCTCAGATTCTGTCTGACAATCTCTTTCACTCTCCATCACTCTCTGACACTCTCTGACACTCTCTGACACTCTCAGACACTCTCTGACACTCTCTGACACCTCAGACATCTCTGCCACTCTCTATCACTATCTGATACTCTCTATCGCTCTCCGGCACTCTCTGAAACTCTCTGATACACTCTGACACTCTCAGACACTCACTGACACTCTGCATCACTCTCTGACACTCTCTGACACTCTCCATCACTCTCTGACACTCTCTGACACTTCTATCACTCTCTGACACACACTGACACTCTCTATCACTCTCTGACAATCTCTGACACTCTCTGATGCACTCTGAAACTCTCAGACACTCTCTGATACTCTCTATCACTCTCTGACAATGTCTATCACTCTCTGAAACACTCCACCACGCAATGCCACTCTCTATCTCTCTCCATCACTCTCGATCACACTCTGACACTCTCTGACACTTTCCGACACTCCCTGACACTCTCTGACACTCTCTGACTCTCTCTATCACTCTCTGACACTCTCTGACTCTCTCAGACACTCTCTGACACTTTTTATCAGTTTCTGACACTCTCAGACACTCGCAGACACTCTCTGACACTCTCTGACACTCTCTGACTCTCTCTATCACTCTCTGACACTCTCTGACTCTCTCAGACACTCTCTGACACTTTTTATCAGTTTCTGACACTCTCAGACACTCGCAGACACTCTCTGGCACTCTCTGGCACTCTCTATCACTCTCTGACACTCTCGATCACACTCTGACACTCTCTGTCACTCTCTGTCACTGTCTATCACTCTCTGACACTCTCTGGCACTCTCTGACACTCTCTGTCACTCTCTGTCACTCTCTGTCACTCTCTACCACTCTCTACCACTCTCTGACTCTCTCAGACACTCTCTGTCACTTTCTATCACTCTCTGACACTGTTTGACACTCTCTGACACTCTCAGACACTCTCAGACACTTTATATCACTCTCTGACACTCTCAGACAGTCTCTGACACTTTCTATCACTCGCTGACACTCTCTGACACTCTCAGAGACTCTCAGATAGTCTCAGACACTTTCTATCACTCTCTGACACTGTCTGACAATCTCTGACACTCTCAGACACTCTCTTTAACTCTCCATCCCTCTATGACACTCCCTATCACTCCCTAACACTCTCAGATAATCTATGGCACTCTCTTTCAGTCTCCATCACTCTCTGACACTGTCAGACACTCTCAGACTCTCTCAGACACTATCTATCACTCTATGAAACTCTCTGACACTCTCTATCACTCTCTGGCACACTCTGACTCTCTCTGACACTCTCTGACACTCTCAATCACTCTCTGACACTCTCTGACACTTTCCAACACTCTCAGACACTCTCTACCACTCTCTATCACTCTCTGACACTCTCTGAGACTCTCTGATACACTCTGACACTCCCTGACACTCTCTGACACTCTCCATCACTCTCTGACACTCACTGACACTCTCTGACAATCTCAGACACTCTCTATGGCTCTCTGACACTGTCTGACACGTTCAGACACTCTCAGACACACTCATACACTCTCTGGCGCTCTCTGGCACTCTCTATCACTCTCTGGCTCTCTCTATCACTCTCTGACACTCTCTGACACTCTCTGACACTCTCAGACTCTCCCTGACGCTCTCGGACTCTCTCTGACTCTATCACTCTCTGACACTCTCTGACACTCTCTGACACTCTCAGACACTCTCTATCACTCTCTGACACTCTATATCACTTTCTGACTCAGCCTGACACACACTGACACTCTCAGGCACTCTCTGAAACTCTCTGTCACTCTCTATCACTCCCAGGCACACTCTATCACTCTCTGACACTCTGTGACACTCTCTGACACTCTATGTCACTCTCTGACAATCTCTACTACTCTCTCCCAATCTCTGTCACTCTCTATCACTCTCTGACTCTCTCTGACACTCTCAGACACTCTCTGACTCTCTCACACACTCTCTGACACTTTCTATCATTCTCTGACACTCTCAGACACTCTCTTTCACTTTCTATCACTCTCTGACACTGTTTGACACTCTCTGACGCTCTCAGGCACTCTCAGACACTTTCTATCACTCTCTGACAATCTCAGACTCTCTCTAACACTTTCTATCACTCGCTGACACTCTCTGACACACTCAGAGACTCTCAGACAGTCTCAGACACTTTCTATCACTCTCTGACACTGTCTGACAATCTCTGACACTGTCAGACACTCACTTTCACTCTCTATCCCTCTATGACACTCCCTATCTCTCCCTTACACTCTCAGATTCTCTATGACTATCTCTTTCACTCTCCATCACTCTCAGAAACTCTCAGACACTCTCTAACACTCTCAGACTCTCTCAGACACAATCAGACACATTCTGGCACTCTATGGCGCTCTCTAACACTCTCTGGCACTCTCTATCACCCTCTCACACTCTCTGACACTCTCTGAATGTTTATATCACTCTCTGACACACTCCATCACTGTCTGACACTGCCTGACACTCTCAGACTCTCCCTGACAATCTCAGACTCTCTTTGACTCTCTCTATCACTCTCTGACGCTCTCAGACACTCTCTATCACTCTCTATCACTCTCTGACACTCTCTGACACTCTCTATCACTTTCTGACACTGCCTGACACACACTGACACTCTCAGGCACTCTCTGAAAGTCTCTATCACTCTCTGAAACTCTCTGACACTCGCAGACACTCTCTGACACATTCTATCAATTTCTGACACTCTCAGACAATCTCAGACATTTTCAGACACTCTCTGACACTCTCTATCACTCTCTGACAATCTCTGACACTCTCTGATACACTCTGACACTCTCAGACACTCTCTATCACGCTCTGACACTCTGTATCTCTCTCACACACTCACTGACACACTCTGACACTCTCAGACACTCTCAGACAATCTCAGACACTCTCTATCACTCTCTGAAACTCTGTACCACGCTTTGACTCTCTCTATCTATCTCTATCACTCTCTGACACTCGCGGATACACTCTGAAACTCCCTGAAATTCTCTGACACTCTCTATCACTCTCTGACACTCTCTGACAATCTCAGACACACTCAGACACTCTTTGACAGTCTCTATCACTCTCTGACATTCTCTGACACATTCAGACACTCTCAGACAATCTCTACCACACTCTACCACTCTCTGACACTTTCTATGACTCTCTGACACTCTCTGACAATCTCAGACACAATCAGAAACTCTCAGACACTCTATGTCACTCTCTGACACTCTCTGACACTTTCAGACACTCTCAGAGACACTCAGACACTCTCTGGCTCTCTCTGGCACTCTCTATCACCCTCTGGCCCTCTCTATCACTCTCTCTCTCACTCTCTGACACTCTCTGACACACTCTGACACCTTCTGACACTCTCTGAATGTTCATATGACTCTCTGACACACTCTAACACTGTCTGACACTCCCTGACACTATCAGAATCTCTCTGACTCTCTCTATCACTCTCTAACACTCTCTGACACTCTCTGACACTCTCGGACACTCTCGGACACTCTCTGACACTCTCTGACACTCTCAGATACCCTCAGACACTCCCTGACACTCTCAGACACTTTCAATCACTCTCTGACACTGTCTGACATTCTCTGACACTATCTGACACTCTCACACCCTCTCTGAGACACTCTGACAATCTCAGGCACTCTCAGACACTCTCTATCACTCTCCATCACTCTCCGACACTGTCTCATACTCTCTATCACTCTCTGACACTCTCAGACACTCTCTGGAACTCTCTGACACTCTCTATCACTTTCTGACACTCTCTGACTCTGTCTGACTCTCTCTGACATTCTCAGACACTCTCAGACACTCTCAGACACTCTCAGACACTCTCTGGCACACTCTGACACTCTCTGACACTCTCAGACACTCTCTTTCGCTCTCTATCACTCTATGACACTCCCTATCACTCCCTGACACTCTCAGATTCTGTCTGACAATCTCTTTTACTCTCCATCACTCTGTGACAGTCTCTGACACTCTCAGACACTCTCTGACACTCTCTGTCACCTCAGACATCTCTACCACTCTCTATCACTCTCTGATACTCTCTATCGCTCTCCAGCACTCTCTGAAACTCTCTGAAACACTCTGACACTCTCAGACACTCTCTGACACTCTGCATCACTCTCTGACACTCTCTGACACTCTCTATCACTCTTTGACACTGTCTGACAATCTTTGACACTGTCAGACACTCACTTACACTCTCTATCCCTCTATGACACTCCCTATCTCTCCCTTACACTCTCAGATTCTCTATGACAATCTCTTTCACTCTCCATCACTCTCAGACATTCTCAGACACTCTCTGACACTCTTAGACTCTCTCAGACACTCTCTATCAATCTCTATCACTCTTTGACACTCTCTGACACTCACTATCTCTCTCTATCACTCTCTTGCACACTCTGACATTCTCTGGCACTCTCAGACACTCTCTATCACTCTCTGACACACTCTGACAGTCTCTGACACTCTCAGACAGTCTCAGACACTCTCTATCACTCTCAGACACTCTCTATCGCTCTCCATCACTCTCTGACTCTCTCTGACACTCTCTGACACTCTCTATCACTCTCTGACACACTCAGACACTCTCTGACAATCTCTGACACTCTCTATCACTCTCTGAAACACTCCGTCACTCACAGACACTCTCTGACACTCTCGATCACTCTCTGACATTCTCTATCACTCTCTGACACTCAAAGACACTCTCGATCACTCTCTGACACTCTCTGACACACTCTGACACTCTCTGACACTCTCTGACAATCTCTGATACACTCTGACACTCTCAGACAGTCTCTGACACTTCTCTCACTCTCTGACACACTCTGGCACTCTCTATCAATCTCTGACCATCTCTGACACTCTCTGACACTCTCAGACACTCTCAGACACTCTCAGACACTCCCTGACACTCTCTGAGACTCTCTATCACTCTCTGAAACACTCCGTCACTCACAGACACTCTCTGACACTCTCGATCACTCTCTGACATTCTCTATCACTCTCTGACACTCAAAGACACTCTCGATCACTCTCTGACACTCTCTGACACACTCTGACACTCTCTGACACTCTCTGACAATCTCTGATACACTCTGACACTCTCAGACAGTCTCTGACACTTCTCTCACTCTCTGACACACTCTGGCACTCTCTATCAATCTCTGACCATCTCTGACACTCTCTGACACTCTCAGACACTCTCAGACACTCTCAGACACTCCCTGACACTCTCTGAGACTCTCTGACACTCTCACACCCTCTCTGACACTCTCACACCCTCTCTGACACACTCTGACACTCTCAGGCACTCTCAGACACTCTCCATCACTCTCTATCACTCTCTGAAACTCTCAGGCACTCTCTGGGACTCTCTGACACTCTCTATCACTATCTGACACTCTCTGACTCTGTCTGACGCCTTCTGGCATTCTCAGACACTCTCAGACACTCTTTGACAAACTCTGACACTCTCTATCACTCTCGCACACTCTCTGAAAATCTCTGATACACTCTGACACTCTCAGACACTCTCTGACACTCTGTATCACTCTCTAACACTCTCTGACACTCTCCATCACTCTCTGACAATCTCTGACACTCTCTGATGCACTCTGAAACTCTCAGACACTCTCTGACACTCTCTATCACTCTCTGACACTCTCTGAAAATCTCTGATACACTCTGACACTCACAGACACTCTCAGACACTCTCTGACACTCTCTGATACTCTCTATCACTCTCTGATACTCTCTGACACTCTCAGACACTCTCTGACACTATCTGGCACTCTCTCGCACTCTCTGACACTCTATATCAATCTCTGACACTCTCTATCTCTCTCTGACAATCTCTGAAGCTCTCTATCACTCTCTGACACACTCTGACACTCTCTGAAACTCTCTATCACTCTCTGACACTCTCTGACACTCTCTGACACTCTCTGTCACTCTCGGATACATTCTGACACTAGCTGACACTCTCAGACTCTATCTGACACTCTCTTACACACGCTATCACTCTCTGACACACTCTGTCACACACTGACACTCGCTGACACTCCCTTACACCCTCTGACACTCTCTGACACACTCTGACACTCTCTGACACTCTCTGACAGTCTCTCTCACTCTCGGATACATTCTGACACTCTCCGACACTCTCTGACACTCTCTGACACTCGCTATCACTCTCTGACACTCTCTATCACTCTCTGACACACTCTGACACTCTCTGACACTCTCAGACACTCGCTGTCACTCTCGGACACTCTCAGACACTTTCCATCACTCTCTGACACTCTCAGACTCTCTCTGAAATTCTCTTTCACACTCTATCACTCTCTGACACACTCTCTCACTCTCTGACACACTCTGACACTCTCTATCACTCTTTGACAATCTCTGAAACTCTCTGATACACTCTGGCACTCTCACACACTATCACTCTCTGACACTCTCTATCACTCTCTGACACTCACTGACACTCTCTGATACTCTCAGACACTCTCAGACAGTCTCAGACACACTCTATCACTCTCTGAAACTCTCTACCACGCTTTGACTCTCGCTATCTCTCTCTATCACTCTCTGGCACATTCTGACACTCTCGGATACACTCTGACACTCCCTGACTCTCACTGACACTCTCTTTCACTCTCTGACACTCTCTGACAATCTCAGACACACTCAGACACTCTCTGACACTCTCTATCACTCTCACACACTCTCTGACACATTCAGACACTCTCAGACACTCACTACCACTCTCTACCACTCTCTGCCACTCTCTGATACACTCTGACACACCCTGACACTCTCCGACACATTCTGTCACTCTCTGACACTCTCTGACAATCTCAGCCACAATCAGAATCTCTCAGACACTCTCTGTCACTCTCTGACACTCTCTGACTCTTTCAGACACTCTCAGACACACTCAGACACTCTCTGGCACTCTCTATCACTCTCTGACACTCTCTGACAATCTCAGACACAATCAGACACAGTCTGGCACTCTCTGGCGCTCCCTATCACTCTCTGACACTCTCTATCACTCTCTCACACTCTCTGACACTCTCTGAATGTTTATATCACTCTCTGACACACTCTATCACTGTCTGACACTGCCTGACACTCTCAGACTCTCCCTGACAATCTCAGACTCTCACTGACTCTCTCTACCACTCTCTGACACTCTCTGACACTCTCTGTCACTCTCTGACACTCTCAGACACTCTCAGACACTCTCTGACACTCTCTGACGCTCTCAGACACTCTCTCTCACTCTCTATCACTCTCTATCACTCTCTGACACTGCCTGACACACACTGACACTCTCAGGCACTCTCTGAAAGTCTCTATCACTCTCTGAAACTCTCTGACACTCGCAGACACTCTCTGACACATTCTATCAATTACTGACACTCTCAGACACTCTCAGACATTTTCAGACACTCTCTGACACACTCTATCACTCTCTGACACTCTCTGACACTCTCTATCACTCTCTGACAATCTCTGACACTCTCTGATACACTCTGACACTCTCAGACACTCTCTATCACGCTCTGACACTCTCTTTCACTCTTTGACACTCACTGACACACTCTGACACTCTCAGACAGTCTCAGACAGTCTCAGACACTCTCCATCACTCTCCATCACTCTCTATCACTCTCTGACACTGCCTGACACACACTGACACTCTCAGGCACTCTCTGAAAGTCTCTATCACTCTCTGAAACTCTCTGACACTCGCAGACACTCTCTGACACATTCTATCAATTACTGACACTCTCAGACACTCTCAGACATTTTCAGACACTCTCTGACACACTTTATCACTCGCTGACAATCTCTGACACTCTCTGATACACTCTGACACTCTCAGACACTCTCTATCACGCTCTGACACTCTCTTTCACTCTTTGACACTCACTGACACACTCTGACACTCTCAGACACTCTAAGACAGTCTCAGACACTCTCCATCACTCTCTATCACTCTCTGACACTGCCTGACACACACTGAAACACTCAGGCACTCTCTGAAAGTCTCTATCACTCTCTGACACTCTCTGACACTCTCAGATACCCTCAGACACTCCCTGACACTCTCAGACACTTTCTATCACTCTCTGACACTGTCTGACATTCTCTGACTCTATCTGACACTCTCACACCCTCTCTGAGACACTCTGACACTCTCAGGCACTCTCAGACACTCTCTATCACTCTCCATCACTCTCCGACACTGTCTCATACTCTCTATCACTCTCTGACACTCTCAGACACTCTCTGGGACTCTCTGACACTCTCTATCACTTTCTGACACTCTCTGACTCTGTCTGACTCTCTCTGACATTCTCAGACACTCTCAGACACTCTCAGACACTCTCAGACACTCTCTGACACACTCTGACACTCTCTGACACTCTCAGACACTCTCTTTCGCTCTCTATCACTCTATGACACTCCCTATCACTCCCTGACACTCTCAGATTATGTCTGACAATCTCTTTTACTCTCCATCACTCTGTGACAGTCTCTGACACTCTCAGACACTCTCTGACACCTCAGACATCTCTACCACTCTCTATCACTCTCTGATACTCTCTATCGCTCTCCAGCACTCTCTGAAACTCTCTGAAACACTCTGACACTCTCAGACACTCTCTGACACTCTGCATCACTCTCTGACACTCTCTGACACTCTCTATCACTCTTTGACACTGTCTGACAATCTTTGACACTGTCAGACAATCACTTACACTCTCTATCCCTCTATGACACTCCCTATCTCTCCCTTACACTCTCAAATTCTCTATGACAATCTCTTTCACTCTCCATCACTCTCAGACATTCTCAGACACTCTCTGACACTCTTAGACTCTCTCAGACACTCTCTATCAATCTCTATCACTCTTTGACACTCTCTGACACTCACTATCTCTCTCTATCACTCTCTTGCACACTCTGACATTCTCTGGCACTCTCAGACACTCTCTATCACTCTCTGACACACTCTGACAGTCTCTGACACTCTCAGACAGTCTCAGACACTCTCTATCACTCTCAGACACTCTCTATCGCTCTCCATCACTCTCTGACTCTCTCTGACACTCTCTGACACTCTCTATCACTCTCTGACACACTCAGACACTCTCTGACAATCTCTGACACTCTCTATCACTCTCTGAAACACTCCGTCACTCACAGACACTCTCTGACACTCTCGATCACTCTCTGACATTCTCTATCACTCTCTGACACTCAAAGACACTCTCGATCACTCTCTGACACTCTCTGACACACTCTGACACTCTCTGACACTCTCTGACAATCTCTGATACACTCTGACACTCTCAGACAGTCCCTGACACTTCTCTCACTCTCTGACACACTCTGGCACTCTCTATCAATCTCTGACCATCTCTGACACTCTCTGACACTCTCAGACACTCTCAGACACTCTCAGACACTCCCTGACACTCTCTGAGACTCTCTGACACTCTCACACCCTCTCTGACACTCTCACACCCTCTCTGACACACTCTGACACTCTCAGGCACTCTCAGACACTCTCCATCACTCTCTATCACTCTCTGAAACTCTCAGGCACTCTCTGGGACTCTCTGACACTCTCTATCACTATCTGACACTCTCTGACTCTGTCTGACGCCTTCTGGCATTCTCAGACACTCTCAGACACTCTTTGACAAACTCTGACACTCTCTATCACTCTCGCACACTCTCTGAAAATCTCTGATACACTCTGACACTCTCAGACACTCTCTGACACTCTGTATCACTCTCTAACACTCTCTGACACTCTCCATCACTCTCTGACAATCTCTGACACTCTCTGATGCACTCTGAAACTCTCAGACACTCTCTGACACTCTCTATCACTCTCTGACACTCTCTGAAAATCTCTGATACACTCTGACACTCACAGACACTCTCAGACACTCTCTGACACTCTCTGATACTCTCTATCACTCTCTGATACTCTCTGACACTCTCAGACACTCTCTGACACTATCTGGCACTCTCTCGCACTCTCTGACACTCTATATCAATCTCTGACACTCTCTATCTCTCTCTGACAATCTCTGAAGCTCTCTATCACTCTCTGACACACTCTGACACTCTCTGAAACTCTCTATCACTCTCTGACACTCTCTGACACTCTCTGACACTCTCTGTCACTCTCGGATACATTCTGACACTAGCTGACACTCTCAGACTTTATCTGACACTCTCTTACACACGCTATCACTCTCTGACACACTCTGTCACACACTGACACTCGCTGACACTCCCTTACACCCTCTGACACTCTCTGACACACTCTGACACTCTCTGACACTCTCTGACAGTCTCTCTCACTCTCGGATACATTCTGACACTCTCCGACACTCTCTGACACTTTCTGACACTCTCTATCACTCTCTGACACTCTCTATCACTCTCTGACACACTCTGACACTCTCTGACACTCTCAGACACTCGCTGTCGCTCTCGGACACTCTCAGACACTTTCCATCACTCTCTGACACTCTCAGACTCTCTCTGAAATTCTCTTTCACACTCTATCACTCTCTGACACACTCTCTCACTCTCTGACACACTCTGACACTCTCTATCACTCTTTGACAATCTCTGAAACTCTCTGATACACTCTGGCACTCTCACACACTATCACTCTCTGACACTCTCTATCAATCTCTGACACTCACTGACACTCTCTGATACTCTCAGACACTCTCAGACAGTCTCAGACACTCTCCATCACTCTCCATCACACTCTATCACTCTCTGACACTGCCTGACACACACTGACACACTCAGGCACTCTCTGAAAGTCTCTATCACTCTCTGACACTCTCTGACACTCTCAGATACCCTCAGACACTCCCTGACACTCTCAGACACTTTCTATCACTCTCTGACACTGTCTGACATTCTCTGACACTATCTGACACTCTCACACCCTCTCTGAGACACTCTGACACTCTCAGGCACTCTCAGACACTCTCTATCACTCTCCATCACTCTCCGACACTGTCTCATACTCTCTATCACTCTCTGACACTCTCAGACACTCTCTGGGACTCTCTGACACTCTCTATCACTTTCTGACACTCTCTGACTCTGTCTGACTCTCTCTGACATTCTCAGACACTCTCAGACACTCTCAGACACTCTCAGACACTCTCTGACACACTCTGACACTCTCTGACACTCTCAGACACTCTCTTTCGCTCTCTATCACTCTATGACACTCCCTATCACTCCCTGACACTCTCAGATTCTGTCTGACAATCTCTTTTACTCTCCATCACTCTGTGACAGTCTCTGACACTCTCAGACACTCTCTGACACCTCAGACATCTCTACCACTCTCTATCACTCTCTGATACTCTCTATCGCTCTCCAGCACTCTCTGAAACTCTCTGAAACACTCTGACACTCTCAGACACTCTCTGACACTCTGCATCACTCTCTGACACTCTCTGACACTCTCTATCACTCTTTGACACTGTCTGACAATCTTTGACACTGTCAGACACTCACTTACACTCTCTATCCCTCTATGACACTCCCTATCTCTCCCTTACACTCTCAAATTCTCAATGACAATCTCTTTCACTCTCCATCACTCTCAGACATTCTCAGACACTCTCTGACACTCTTAGACTCTCTCAGACACTCTCTATCAATCTCTATCACTCTTTGACACTCTCTGACACTCACTATCTCTCTCTATCACTCTCTTGCACACTCTGACATTCTCTGGCACTCTCAGACACTCTCTATCACTCTCTGACACACTCTGACAGTCTCTGACACTCTCAGACAGTCTCAGACACTCTCTATCACTCTCAGACACTCTCTATCGCTCTCCATCACTCTCTGACTCTCTCTGACACTCTCTATCACTCTCTGACACACTCAGACACTCTCTGACAATCTCTGACACTCTCTATCACTCTCTGAAACACTCCGTCACTCACAGACACTCTCTGACACTCTCGATCACTCTCTGACATTCTCTATCACTCTCTGACACTCAAAGACACTCTCGATCACTCTCTGACACTCTCTGACACACTCTGACACTCTCTGACACTCTCTGACAATCTCTGATACACTCTGACACTCTCAGACAGTCTCTGACACTTCTCTCACTCTCTGACACACTCTGGCACTCTCTATCAATCTCTGACCATCTCTGACACTCTCTGACACTCTCAGACACTCTCAGACACTCTCAGACACTCCCTGACACTCTCTGAGACTCTCTGACACTCTCACACCCTCTCTGACACTCTCACACCCTCTCTGACACACTCTGACACTCTCAGGCACTCTCAGACACTCTCCATCACTCTCTATCACTCTCTGAAACTCTCAGGCACTCTCTGGGACTCTCTGACACTCTCTATCACTATCTGACACTCTCTGACTCTGTCTGACGCCTTCTGGCATTCTCAGACACTCTCAGACACTCTTTGACAAACTCTGACACTCTCTATCACTCTCGCACACTCTCTGAAAATCTCTGATACACTCTGACACTCTCAGACACTCTCTGACACTCTGTATCACTCTCTAACACTCTCTGACACTCTCCATCACTCTCTGACAATCTCTGACACTCTCTGATGCACTCTGAAACTCTCAGACACTCTCTGACACTCTCTATCACTCTCTGACACTCTCTGAAAATCTCTGATACACTCTGACACTCACAGACACTCTCAGACACTCTCTGACACTCTCTGATACTCTCTATCACTCTCTGATACTCTCTGACACTCTCAGACACTCTCTGACACTATCTGGCACTCTCTCGCACTCTCTGACACTCTATATCAATCTCTGACACTCTCTATCTCTCTCTGACAATCTCTGAAGCTCTCTATCACTCTCTGACACACTCTGACACTCTCTGAAACTCTCTATCACTCTCTGACACTCTCTGACACTCTCTGACACTCTCTGTCACTCTCGGATACATTCTGACACTAGCTGACACTCTCAGACTCTATCTGACACTCTCTTACACACGCTATCACTCTCTGACACACTCTGTCACACACTGACACTCGCTGACACTCCCTTACACCCTCTGACACTCTCTGACACACTCTGACACTCTCTGACACTCTCTGACAGTCTCTCTCACTCTCGGATACATTCTGACACTCTCCGACACTCTCTGACACTCTCTGACACTCTCTATCACTCTCTGACACTCTCTATCACTCTCTGACACACTCTGACACTCTCTGACACTCTCAGACACTCGCTGTCGCTCTCGGACACTCTCAGACACTTTCCATCACTCTCTGACACTCTCAGACTCTCTCTGAAATTCTCTTTCACACTCTATCACTCTCTGACACACTCTCTCACTCTCTGACACACTCTGACACTCTCTATCACTCTTTGACAATCTCTGAAACTCTCTGATACACTCTGGCACTCTCACACACTATCACTCTCTGACACTCTCTATCACTCTCTGACACTCACTGACACTCTCTGATACTCTCAGACACTCTCAGACAGTCTCAGACACACTCTATCACTCTCTGAAACTCTCTACCACGCTTTGACTCTCGCTATCTCTCTCTATCACTCTCTGGCACATTCTGACACTCTCGGATACACTCTGACACTCCCTGACTCTCACTGACACTCTCTTTCACTCTCTGACACTCTCTGACAATCTCAGACACACTCAGACACTCTCTGACACTCTCTATCACTCTCACACACTCTCTGACACATTCAGACACTCTCAGACACTCACTACCACTCTCTACCACTCTCTGCCACTCTCTGATACACTCTGACACACCCTGACACTCTCTGACACATTCTGTCACTCTCTGACACTCTCTGACAATCTCAGCCACAATCAGAATCTCTCAGACACTCTCTGTCACTCTCTGACACTCTCTGACTCTTTCAGACACTCTCAGACACACTCAGACACTCTCTGGCACTCTCTATCACTCTCTGACACTCTCTGACAATCTCAGACACAATCAGACACAGTCTGGCAATCTCTGGCGCTCCCTATCACTCTCTGACACTCTCTATCACTCTCTCACACTCTCTGACACTCTCTGAATGTTTATATCACTCTCTGACACACTCTATCACTGTCTGACACTGCCTGACACTCTCAGACTCTCCCTGACAATCTCAGACTCTCACTGACTCTCTCTACCACTCTCTGACACTCTCTGACACTCTCTGTCACTCTCTGACACTCTCAGACACTCTCAGACACTCTCTGACACTCTCTGACGCTCTCAGACACTCTCTCTCACTCTCTATCACTCTCTATCACTCTCTGACACTGCCTGACACACACTGACACTCTCAGGCACTCTCTGAAAGTCTCTATCACTCTCTGAAACTCTCTGACACTCGCAGACACTCTCTGACACATTCTATCAATTACTGACACTCTCAGACACTCTCAGACATTTTCAGACACTCTCTGACACACTCTATCACTCTCTGACACTCTCTGACACTCTCTATCACTCTCTGACAATCTCTGACACTCTCTGATACACTCTGACACTCTCAGACACTCTCTATCACGCTCTGACACTCTCTTTCACTCTTTGACACTCACTGACACACTCTGACACTCTCAGACAGTCTCAGACAGTCTCAGACACTCTCCATCACTCTCCATCACTCTCTATCACTCTCTGACACTGCCTGACACACACTGACACTCTCAGGCACTCTCTGAAAGTCTCTATCACTCTCTGAAACTCTCTGACACTCGCAGACACTCTCTGACACATTCTATCAATTACTGACACTCTCAGACACTCTCAGACATTTTCAGACACTCTCTGACACACTCTATCACTCTCTGACACTCTCTGACACTCTCTGAAATTCTCTTTCACACTCTATCACTCTCTGACACACTCTCTCACTCTCTGACACACTCTGACACTCTCTATCACTCTTTGACAATCTCTGAAACTCTCTGATACACTCTGGCACTCTCACACACTATCACTCTCTGACACTCTCTATCAATCTCTGACACTCACTGACACTCTCTGATACTCTCAGACACTCTCAGACAGTCTCAGACACTCTCCATCACTCTCCATCACACTCTATCACTCTCTGACACTGCCTGACACACACTGACACACTCAGGCACTCTCTGAAAGTCTCTATCACTCTCTGACACTCTCTGACACTCTCAGATACCCTCAGACACTCCCTGACACTCTCAGACACTTTCTATCACTCTCTGACACTGTCTGACATTCTCTGACACTATCTGACACTCTCACACCCTCTCTGAGACACTCTGACACTCTCAGGCACTCTCAGACACTCTCTATCACTCTCCATCACTCTCCGACACTGTCTCATACTCTCTATCACTCTCTGACACTCTCAGACACTCTCTGGGACTCTCTGACACTCTCTATCACTTTCTGACACTCTCTGACTCTGTCTGACTCTCTCTGACATTCTCAGACACTCTCAGACACTCTCAGACACTCTCAGACACTCTCTGACACACTCTGACACTCTCTGACACTCTCAGACACTCTCTTTCGCTCTCTATCACTCTATGACACTCCCTATCACTCCCTGACACTCTCAGATTCTGTCTGACAATCTCTTTTACTCTCCATCACTCTGTGACAGTCTCTGACACTCTCAGACACTCTCTGACACCTCAGACATCTCTACCACTCTCTATCACTCTCTGATACTCTCTATCGCTCTCCAGCACTCTCTGAAACTCTCTGAAACACTCTGACACTCTCAGACACTCTCTGACACTCTGCATCACTCTCTGACACTCTCTGACACTCTCTATCACTCTTTGACACTGTCTGACAATCTTTGACACTGTCAGACACTCACTTACACTCTCTATCCCTCTATGACACTCCCTATCTCTCCCTTACACTCTCAAATTCTCAATGACAATCTCTTTCACTCTCCATCACTCTCAGACATTCTCAGACACTCTCTGACACTCTTAGACTCTCTCAGACACTCTCTATCAATCTCTATCACTCTTTGACACTCTCTGACACTCACTATCTCTCTCTATCACTCTCTTGCACACTCTGACATTCTCTGGCACTCTCAGACACTCTCTATCACTCTCTGACACACTCTGACAGTCTCTGACACTCTCAGACAGTCTCAGACACTCTCTATCACTCTCAGACACTCTCTATCGCTCTCCATCACTCTCTGACTCTCTCTGACACTCTCTATCACTCTCTGACACACTCAGACACTCTCTGACAATCTCTGACACTCTCTATCACTCTCTGAAACACTCCGTCACTCACAGACACTCTCTGACACTCTCGATCACTCTCTGACATTCTCTATCACTCTCTGACACTCAAAGACACTCTCGATCACTCTCTGACACTCTCTGACACACTCTGACACTCTCTGACACTCTCTGACAATCTCTGATACACTCTGACACTCTCAGACAGTCTCTGACACTTCTCTCACTCTCTGACACACTCTGGCACTCTCTATCAATCTCTGACCATCTCTGACACTCTCTGACACTCTCAGACACTCTCAGACACTCTCAGACACTCCCTGACACTCTCTGAGACTCTCTGACACTCTCACACCCTCTCTGACACTCTCACACCCTCTCTGACACACTCTGACACTCTCAGGCACTCTCAGACACTCTCCATCACTCTCTATCACTCTCTGAAACTCTCAGGCACTCTCTGGGACTCTCTGACACTCTCTATCACTATCTGACACTCTCTGACTCTGTCTGACGCCTTCTGGCATTCTCAGACACTCTCAGACACTCTTTGACAAACTCTGACACTCTCTATCACTCTCGCACACTCTCTGAAAATCTCTGATACACTCTGACACTCTCAGACACTCTCTGACACTCTGTATCACTCTCTAACACTCTCTGACACTCTCCATCACTCTCTGACAATCTCTGACACTCTCTGATGCACTCTGAAACTCTCAGACACTCTCTGACACTCTCTATCACTCTCTGACACTCTCTGAAAATCTCTGATACACTCTGACACTCACAGACACTCTCAGACACTCTCTGACACTCTCTGATACTCTCTATCACTCTCTGATACTCTCTGACACTCTCAGACACTCTCTGACACTATCTGGCACTCTCTCGCACTCTCTGACACTCTATATCAATCTCTGACACTCTCTATCTCTCTCTGACAATCTCTGAAGCTCTCTATCACTCTCTGACACACTCTGACACTCTCTGAAACTCTCTATCACTCTCTGACACTCTCTGACACTCTCTGACACTCTCTGTCACTCTCGGATACATTCTGACACTAGCTGACACTCTCAGACTCTATCTGACACTCTCTTACACACGCTATCACTCTCTGACACACTCTGTCACACACTGACACTCGCTGACACTCCCTTACACCCTCTGACACTCTCTGACACACTCTGACACTCTCTGACACTCTCTGACAGTCTCTCTCACTCTCGGATACATTCTGACACTCTCCGACACTCTCTGACACTCTCTGACACTCTCTATCACTCTCTGACACTCTCTATCACTCTCTGACACACTCTGACACTCTCTGACACTCTCAGACACTCGCTGTCGCTCTCGGACACTCTCAGACACTTTCCATCACTCTCTGACACTCTCAGACTCTCTCTGAAATTCTCTTTCACACTCTATCACTCTCTGACACACTCTCTCACTCTCTGACACACTCTGACACTCTCTATCACTCTTTGACAATCTCTGAAACTCTCTGATACACTCTGGCACTCTCACACACTATCACTCTCTGACACTCTCTATCACTCTCTGACACTCACTGACACTCTCTGATACTCTCAGACACTCTCAGACAGTCTCAGACACACTCTATCACTCTCTGAAACTCTCTACCACGCTTTGACTCTCGCTATCTCTCTCTATCACTCTCTGGCACATTCTGACACTCTCGGATACACTCTGACACTCCCTGACTCTCACTGACACTCTCTTTCACTCTCTGACACTCTCTGACAATCTCAGACACACTCAGACACTCTCTGACACTCTCTATCACTCTCACACACTCTCTGACACATTCAGACACTCTCAGACACTCACTACCACTCTCTACCACTCTCTGCCACTCTCTGATACACTCTGACACACCCTGACACTCTCTGACACATTCTGTCACTCTCTGACACTCTCTGACAATCTCAGCCACAATCAGAATCTCTCAGACACTCTCTGTCACTCTCTGACACTCTCTGACTCTTTCAGACACTCTCAGACACACTCAGACACTCTCTGGCACTCTCTATCACTCTCTGACACTCTCTGACAATCTCAGACACAATCAGACACAGTCTGGCAATCTCTGGCGCTCCCTATCACTCTCTGACACTCTCTATCACTCTCTCACACTCTCTGACACTCTCTGAATGTTTATATCACTCTCTGACACACTCTATCACTGTCTGACACTGCCTGACACTCTCAGACTCTCCCTGACAATCTCAGACTCTCACTGACTCTCTCTACCACTCTCTGACACTCTCTGACACTCTCTGTCACTCTCTGACACTCTCAGACACTCTCAGACACTCTCTGACACTCTCTGACGCTCTCAGACACTCTCTCTCACTCTCTATCACTCTCTATCACTCTCTGACACTGCCTGACACACACTGACACTCTCAGGCACTCTCTGAAAGTCTCTATCACTCTCTGAAACTCTCTGACACTCGCAGACACTCTCTGACACATTCTATCAATTACTGACACTCTCAGACACTCTCAGACATTTTCAGACACTCTCTGACACACTCTATCACTCTCTGACACTCTCTGACACTCTCTATCACTCTCTGACAATCTCTGACACTCTCTGATACACTCTGACACTCTCAGACACTCTCTATCACGCTCTGACACTCTCTTTCACTCTTTGACACTCACTGACACACTCTGACACTCTCAGACAGTCTCAGACAGTCTCAGACACTCTCCATCACTCTCCATCACTCTCTATCACTCTCTGACACTCGCAGACACTCTCTGACACATTCTATCAATTACTGACACTCTCAGACACTCTCAGACATTTTCAGACACTCTCTGACACACTTTATCACTCTCTGACACTCTCTGACACTCTCTATCACTCGCTGACAATCTCTGACACTCTCTGATACACTCAGACACCCTCTGACACTTTCTATAACACTCTGACACTCTCTGACACTCTCAGATAATCTCAGACAATCTCAGACACTTTCTATCACTCTCTGACACTGTCTGACAATCTCTGACACTCTCAGACACTCTCTTTCCCTCTCTATCCCTCCATGACACTCCTTATCACTCCCTAACACTCTCAGATTCTCTATGACACTCTCTTTCACTCTCCATCACTCTCTGACACTGTCAGACACTCTCTGACACTCTCAGACTCTCTCTGACTCTCTCTGACTCTCTCACTCTCAGACACTCTCTATCAATCTATATCACTCTCTGACACTATCTATCACTCTTTGAAACTCTCTGACACTCTCCATGACTCTCCATCACTCTCTGGCACACTCTGACTCACTCTGACCCTCTCTGACACGATCTGACACTCTCTGACACGCTCTGACAAACTCAGACACTCTCTATCACTCTCTATCACTCTCTATCAATCTCTATCATTCTCTGACACACTCTGACACTATCTGACACTCTCTATCACTCTCTGACACTCTCTATCACTATTTGACACTCTCAGACATTCTCTATCGCTCTCTGACACTCTCTATCACTCACTGACACTCTCTGACACACTCTGACACTCTCAGACACTCTCTATCACTCACTATCACTCTCTGACACACTCTGACAATCTCTGACACTCTCAGACACTCTCAGACACTCTCTAAACACTCTCTTACACTCTCTGACACACTCTGACACTCTCTATCACTCTGTGACACTCTCTGACATTCTCAGACACTCTCTATCACTCTCTCTCACTCACTGACACTCTCAGACACTCTCAGACACTCTCTATCACTCTCTATCACTCTCTGACACTCTCTATCACTATTTGACACTCTCAGACATTCTCTATCACTCACTGACACTCTCAGACACTCTCTATCACTCAGTATCACTCTCTGACACACTCTGACAATCTCTGACACTCTCAGACACTCTCAGACACTCTCTAAACACTCTCTGACACTCTCTGACACTCTCAGACACTCTCTATCACTCTGTGACACTCTCTGACATTCTCAGACACTCTCTATCACTCTCTCTCACTCACTGACACTCTCAGACACTCTCAGACACTCTCTATCACTCTCTATCACTCGCTGACACTCTCAGACACTCTCTATCACTCTCTGACACTCACTAAAACTCTCAGACACTCTCTGTCTCTCTCAGACACTCTGAAACACTCTCTCTCACTCTCTGACACTCTCTGAAACTCTCTGACACACTCACACTCTCTCTGACACTCTATCAATCTCTGACACTCTCTGACACTCTCTGACACTCTCTGACACACTCTGACACACTCTATCGCACTCTGACATTCTCTGACACTCTCTGACACTGTCAGACACTCTCTATCACTCTGCATCACTCTCCATCACTGTCTGACACACTCTGACACAATCTGACAATCTATGACTATCTCAGACACTCTCTATCTTTCTCTGACACTGACTGACACTCTCAGACACTCTCTATCACTCTCTGACACTTTATATCACTCTCTGAATCTCTCAGACACCCTCTGACACTTTCTATCACACTCTGACACTCTCTGACACTCTCAGATAATCTCAGAAAATCTCAGACACTTTCTATCACTCTCTGACACTGTCTGACAATCTCTGACACTCTCAGACACGCTCTTTCACTCTCTATCCCTCTATGACACTCCCTATCACTCCCTAACACTCTCAGATTCTCTATGACTCTCTCTTTCACTCTCCTTCACTCTCAGACATTCTCTATCACTCTCTGACATTCTCTGAAACTCTCAGACACTCTCTATCACTCTCTGACACTCTCTATCACTCTCTGACACTTTCTATCACTCTCTATCACTCTCTGACACACTCTGACACTTTCTGACACTCTCAGACACTCTCTCTCACTCTCTATCAAACTCTGACACACTCTGACAGTCTCTGACACTCTCTGACACTCTCGATCACTCTCGATCACTCCCTGTTACTCTCTGACACACTGTGACATTCTTTAACACTCTCTGACACACTCTGACAATCTCTGACACTTCCTATCACTCTCTGACACTCGCTATCACTCTCTGACACTCTCAGACACTCTCTATCAATCTCTGACACTCTCAGACACTCTCTATCACTCACTGACACTCTCTATCACTCTCTGACACTCTCTGACACACTCTGACACTCTCTGACATTCTCAGACACTCTCTATCACTCTCTATCACTCTCTGACACTCTCTGACACTTTCTGACACTCTCAGACACTCTCTATCACACTTTATCCCTCTCTGTTGCTCTCTGACACACTCTGACGCTCTCTGACACTCTCTGACAATCTCTGACACTCTCTATCACACTCTATCACTCTCTATCACTCTCTGACACTCTCGGACACTCTCTATCACTCTCTGACACTCTCTGACTCTCGGACTCTCTCTGACACTTTATAACACTCTCTGAATCTCTCAGACACTCTCTGACAGTTTCTATCACACTCTGACACTCTCAGATAATCTCAGACAGTCTCAGACACTTTCTATCACTCTCTGACACTGTCTGACAATCTCTGACACTCTCAGACACTCTCTTTCACTCTCTATCCCTCCATGACACTCCCTATCACTCACTAACACTCTCAGATTCTCTATGACACTCTCTTTCACTCTCCATCACTCTCTGACACTGTCAGACACTCTCTGACACTCTCAGACACTCTCTGACTCTCAGACACTCTCAGACACTCTCAGACACTCTCTATCACTCTACATCACTCTCTGACACTATCTATCACTCTATGAAACTCTCTGACACTCTCCATCACTCTCTATCACTCTCTGGCACACTCTGACTCACTCTGACACTCTCTGACACGATCTGACACTCTCTGACAGTCTCTGACACACTCAGACACTCTATGTCACTCTCTATCACTGTCTATCACTCTCTATCACTCTCTATCACTCTCTGACACTCTCTGACACTCTCTGACACTCTCAGACACTCTTTATCACTATCTATCTCTCTCTGACACACTCTGACTGTCTCTGACACTCTCTGACACTCTCTATCACTCTCTGACACGCTCTATCACTTTCTGACACTATCTATCATTCACTGACACTCTCTGACACACTCTGACACTCTCAGACACTCTCAGACACTCTCGATCACTCTCTATTACTCTCTGACAGACTCTGACAATCTCTGACACTCTCAGACACTCTCTATCACTCTCTGACAGACTCTGACAATCTCTGACACTCTCAGACACTCTCAGACACTCTCCAAACACTCTCTGACACTCACTGACACTCTCAGACACGCTCTGTCACTCTCGTACACTCTCAGACACACTCTATCACTCTCTATCACTCTCTGACACTCTCTGACACTCTCAGATACTCTCTATCACTCTCTATCACTCGCTGACACTCTCAGACACTCTCAGACACTCACTATCACTCTCTGACACTCACTGAAACTCTCAGACACTCTCTGTCTCTCTCAGACACTCTCAGACAATCTCTCTCACTCTCTGACACCCTCTGAAACTCTCTGACACACTCACACTCTCTCTGACACTCTCTATCACTCTCTGCCACTCTCTGACACACTCTGACACTCATTGACACTGTCAGACACTCTCTATCAATCTGCATCACTCTCTGACACACTCTGACACAATCTGACAATCTCTGACACTATCAGACACTCTCTATCACCCTCTGACACTGACTGACACCCTCAGACACTCTCTGTCACTCTCACGCACTCTCAGACACTCTCTAACAGTCTCTGACACTTTCTATCACTCTCGGACACTCTCTGGCACACTCTGAAACGCTCTGACACTCTCTATCACACTCTATCACTCTCTGACACAATTTGACACTCTCTATCACTCTCTGACACTCTCAGACACTCTCTGTCACTCTATGACATGCTCAGACACTCTCTATCACTCTCTGACACTCTCTGACACACTATGACACTCTCTGACACTCTCAGACACTCGCTATCACTCTCTATCACTCTCTGACACTCTCAGACACTCTCTATCACTCTATGTCACTCTCAATCACTCTATGACACTCTCAATCACTCTCAGACACTCTCTATCACTCTATGACACTCTCAATCACTCTCTGACACTCTGTGACACACTCTGACACTCTCTGACACTCTCAGATACTCGCTATCACTCTCTATCACTCTCTGACACTCTCTGACACTCGATATCACTTTCTGACTCTGCCTGACACACACTGACACTCTCAGGCACTCTCTGAAACTCTCTATCACACTCTGAAACTCTCTGACACTCTCTATCACACTCTGACACTTTCTATCACTCTCTGACTCTCTCTGTCACTCTCTATCACTCTCAGGCACTCTCTATCACTGTCTGACACTCACTGACATTCTCTGTCACTCTCTGACACTCTCTACCATTCTCTACCACTCTCTGACACTCTCTGACACTCTCTGACACTCTCAGACACTCTCTATCACTCTCTATCACTCTCTGACACTCTCTGACTGTCTCTGACACTCTCTATCATTCTCTGACACTCTCTACCACTTTTTGACACTCTCAGACACTCTCCATCGCTCTCTGACACTCTCTATCACTCACTGACACTCTCTGACACACTCTGCCACTCTCAGACACTCTCTATCACTCACTATCACTCTCTGACACACTCTGACAATCTCTGACACTCTCAGACACTCTCAGACACTCTCTATCACTCTCTCTAACTCACTGACTCTCTCAGACACTCTCTCTCACTCTCTGACACTCTCTGAAACTCTCTGACACACTCACACTCTCTCTGACACTCTCTGTCACTCTCTGTCACTCTCTGTCACTCTCTGCCACTCTCTGACACTCTGACACTCTCTGACACACTCTGACACTCTCTGACACTGTCAGACACTCTCTATCACTCTCAATCACTCTCTGACACACTCTGACACAATCTGACAATCTCTGACTATCTCAGACACTCTCGACCTTTCTCTGACACTGACTGACACCCTCAGATACTCTCTGTCACTCTCAGACACTCTCAGGCGCTCTCTATCACTCTCTGACACTTTCTATCACTCTCTGACACTCTCTGACACACTCTGAAACTCTCTGACACTCTCTATCACTCTCTTTCACTCTCTGACACAATTTGACACTCTCTATCACTCTCTGACACTCTCAGCCACTCTCTGACACTCTCAGACACTCTCTGACACTATCTATCACTCTATGAAACTCTCTGACACACTCCATCACTCTCTCTCACTCTCTGGCACACTCTGACTCACTCTGACCCTCTCTGACACACTCTGACACACTCAGACACTCTCTATCACTGTCTATCACTCTCCAACACTCTCTGACACTCACTGACACTCTCAGACACGCGCTGTCACTCTCTGACACTCTCAGACACGCTCTATCACTCTCTATCACTCTCTGACACTCTCTGACATTCTCAGAAACTCTCTATCACTCTCTATCACTCGCTGACACTCTCAGACACTCTCAGACACTCTCTATCACTCTCTGACACTCACTGAAACTCTCAGACACTCTCTGTATCTCTCAGACACTCTCAGACACTCTCTCACACTCTCTGACACTCTCTGAAACTCTCTGACACACTCACACTCTCTCTGACACTCTCTATCACTCTCTGACACTCTCTGACACACTCTGACACTCTCTGACAATCTCTATCACTCTCTGACACTCTCTGACACTCTGTGACACACTCTGACACACTCTATCGCTCTCTGACATTCTCTGACACACTCTGACACTCTCTGACACTCTCAGACACTCTCAGACACTCTCTATCACTCTATATCACTCTCTGACACTATCTATCACTCTATGAAACTCTCTGACACACTCCATCACTCTCTCTCACTCTCTGGCACACTCTGACTCACTCTGACCCTCTCTGACACACTGTGACACACTCAGACACTCTCTATCACTGTCTATCACTCTCCATCACTCTCTGACACTCTCTGACACACTCTGACACTCTCTGACACTCTCAGACAATCTCTATCGCTCTCTATCACTCTCTGACGCACTCTGACTGTCTCTGACACTCTCTGACACTCTCTATCACTCTCTGCCACTCTCTATCACTTTCTGACACTCTCAGACTCTATCTATCACTCTCTGACACTCTCTATCACTCACTGACACTCTCTGACACACTCTGACACTCTCAGAATATCTCAGACACTCTCTGTCACTCTCTATCATTCTCTGACACACTCTGACAATCTCTGACAATCTCAGACACTCTCAGACACACTCTAAACACTCTCTGACACTCACTGACACTCTCAGACACGCGCTGTCACTCTCTGACACTCTCAGACACGCACTATCACTCTCTATCACTCTCTGACACTCTCTGACATTCTCAGAAACTCTCTATCACTCTCTATCACTCGCTGACACTTTCAGACACTCTCAGACACTCTCTATCACTCTCTGACACACTCTGACACTCTCTGACACTCTCAGACACTCTCTATCACTCTCTGACGCACTCTGACTGTCTCTGACACTCTCTGACACGCTCTGACACTCTCTATCACTCTCTGACACTCTCTTTCACTTTCTGACACTCTCAGACTCTATCTATCACTCTCTGACACTCTCTATCACTCACTGACACTCTCTGACACACTCTGACAATCTCAGAAAATCTCAGACACTCTCTGTCACTCTCTATCACTCTCTGACACACTCTGACTATCTCTGACAATATCAGACACTCTCAGACACTCTCTAAACACTCTCTGACACTCACTGACACTCTCAGACACGCGCTGTCACTCTCTGACACTCTCAGACACGCTCTATCACTCTCTGACACTCTCTGACATTCTCAGAAACTCTCTATCACTCTCTATCACTCGCTGACACTCTCAGACACTCTCAGACACTCTCTATCACTCTCTGACAATCACTGAAACTCTCAGACACTCTCTGTATCTCTCAGACACTCTCAGACACTCTCTCACACTCTCTGACACTCTCTGAAACTCTCTGACACACTCACACTCTCTCTGACACTCTCTATCACTCTCTGACACTCTCTGACACACTCTGACACTCTCTGACAATCTCTATCACTCTCTGACTCTCTCTGACACTCTGTGACACACTCTGACACACTCTATCGCTCTCTGACATTCTCTGACACACTCTGACACTCTCTGACACTCTCAGACACCCTCTATCACTCTCTGACACTGACTGACACCCTCAGACACTCTCTGTCACTCTCAGAGACTCTCAGACACTCTATATCACTCCCTGACACTTACTATCATTCTCTGACACTCTCTGACACAGTCTGAAACTCTCTGACACTCTCTATCACTCTCTATCACTCTCTGACACTCTCTGACACTCTGTGACACACTCTGACACACTCTATCGCTCTCTGACATTCTCTGACACACTCTGACACTCTCTGACACTCTCAGACACTCTCTATCACTCTCTGACACTGACTGACACCCTCAGACAGTCTCTGTCACTCTCAGACACTCTCAGACACTCTCGATCACTCTCTGACACTTTCTATCACTCTCTGACACTCTCTGACACAGTCTGAAACTCTCTGAATCTCTCTATCACTCTCTGTTACTCTCTGACACTCTCTATCACTATCTGACACTCTCAGACACTCTCTATCAATCTCTGACACTCTCAGACACTCTCTATCACTCACTGACACTCTCTATCACTCTCTGACACTCTCTGACACACTCTGACACTCTCAGACACTCTCCATCACTCGCTGTCACTCTCTGACACACTCTGACACTTTCTGACACTCTCAGACACTCTCAGACACTCTCTATCACTCACTATGCCTCTCTGTTACTTTCTGACACACTCTGACACTCTCTGACAATCTCTGACACTCTCGGACACACTCTGACACTCCCTGACACTCTCTATCACTCTGTGACATACTCTGTCACTCACAGACACTCTCAGACACACTCGATAACTCTCTGACTTTCTCTATCACTCTCTGACACTCTCTGAAACTCAAATACACTCTCTATCGCTCTCTGACACTCTCTGACACTCTCCATAAATCTCTGACACTCTCAGACACTCTCTATCACTCACTGACACTCTCTATCACTCTCTGACACACTCTGACACTCTCAGACACTTTCTATCACTCTCTATCACTCTCTGACGCACTCTGACACTCTCAGACACTTTCTATCACTCTCTATCACTCTCTGTCACACTCTGACACTCTCAGACACTTTCTATCACTCTCTATCACTCTCTGACACACTCTGACACACACTGACACTCTCTGACACTCTCTGACACTCTCTGACACACTCTGACAATCTCTGACGCTCTCTATCACTCTCTGACATACTCTGTCACTCACAGACACTCTCAGACACTCTCGATCACTCTCTGAAATTCTCTATCACTCTCTGACACTCAAAGATTCTCTCTATCACCCTCTATCTCTCTCTATCACTCTCTGACACTCTCGGACACTCTCTATCACTCTCTGACACTCTCTGACAGTCTCTGACACTCTCAGACACTCTCTATGACACTCAGACACTCACTATCACTGTCAGACACTCTCTATCACTCTCTGACATTCTCTGAAAATCTCAGACACTCTCTATCACTCTCTGACACTCTCAGACACTCACTATAACTCTCTGACACATCCTATCACTCTCTATCACTCTCTGACACACTCTGACACTTTCTGACACTCTCAGACACTCTCTCTCACTCTCTATCAAACTCTGACACACGCTGACAGTCTCTGACACTCTCTGACACTCTCTATCACTCTCCATCACTCGCTGTTACTCTCTGACACACTCTGACATTCTCTGACACTCTCTGACACACTCTGACAATCTCTGAAACTTTCTATCACTCTCTGACACGCTCTATCACTCTCTGACACTCTCAGACACACTCTATCAATCTCTGACACTCTCAGACACTCTCTATCACTCACTGACACTCTCTATCACTCTCTGACACTCTCTGACACACTCTGACACTCTCAGACACTCTCTATCACTCTCCATCACTCTCTGACACACTCTGACACTTTCTGACACTCTCAGACACTCTCTATCACTCTCTGTTACTCTCTGACACACTCTGACACTCTCTGACACTCTCTGACACTCTCAGACACTCTCTATCACTCTCCATCACTCTCTGACACACTCTGTCACTTTCTGACACTCTCAGACACTCTCTATGACTCTCTATCCCTCTCTGTTACTCTCTGACACACTCTGACACTGTCTGACACTCTCTGACACACTCTGACTCTCTCTGACACTCTATATCACTCTCTGACATACTCTGTCACTCACAGACACTCACAGACACTCTCAGACACACTCGATCACTCTCTGAGTTTCTCTATCACTCTCTGACACTCAAAGACACTCTCTGTCACACTCTATCACTCTCTATCACTCTCTTACACTCTCTGACACTCTCAGACACTCTCTATGACACTCAGACACTCACTATCACTGTCAGACACTCTCTATCACACTCTGACATTCTCTGAAAATCTCAGACACTCTCTATCTCTCTCTGACACTCTCAGACACTCACTATAACTCTCTGACACATCCTATCACTCTCTATCACTCTCTGACACACTCTGACACTTTCTGACACTCTCAGACACTCTCTCTCACTCTCTATCAAACTCTGACACACGCTGACAGTCTCTGACACTCTCTGACACTCTCTATCACTCTCCATCACTCGCTGTTACTCTCTGACACACTCTGACATTCTCTGACACTCTCTGACACACTCTGACAATCTCTGAAACTTTCTATCACTCTCTGACACGCTCTATCACTCTCTGACACTCTCAGACACACTCTATCAATCTCTGACACTCTCAGACACTCTCTATCACTCACTGACACTCTCTATCACTCTCTGACACTCTCTGACACACTCTGACACTCTCAGACACTCTCTATCACTCTCTATCCCTCTCTGTTACTCTCTGACACACTCTGACACTCTCAGACACTCTCTATCATTCTCTGTTACTCTCTGACACTCACTGACACTCTCAGACACGCGCTGTCACTCTCTGACACTCTCAGACACGCTCTATCACTCTCTATCACTCTCTGACACTCTCTGACATTCTCAGAAACTCTCTATCACTCTCTATCACTCGCTGACACTCTCAGACACTCTCAGACACTCTCTATCACTCTCTGACACTCACTGAAACTCTCAGGCACTCTCTGTATCTCTCAGACACTCTCAGACACTCTCTCACACTCTCTGACACTCTCTGAAACTCTCTGACACACTCACACTCTCTCTGACACTCTCTATCACTCTCTGACACTCTCTGACACACTCTGACACTCTCTGACAATCTCTATCACTCTCTGACTCTCTCTGACACTCTGTGACACACTCTGACACACTCTATCGCTCTCTGACATTCTCTGACACACTCTGACACTCTCTGACACTCTCAGACACTCTCTATCACTCTCTGACACTATCTATCACTCTATGAAACTCTCTGACACACTCCATCACTCTCTCTCACTCTCTGGCACACTCTGACTCACTCTGACCCTCTCTGACACACTCTGACACACTCAGACACTCTCTATCACTGTCTATCACTCTCCATCACTCTCTGACACTTTCTGACACACTCTGACACTCTCTGACACTCTCAGACAATCTCTATCACTCTCTATCACTCTCTGACGCACTCTGACTGTCTCTGACACTCTCTGACACTCTCTATCACTCTCTGACACTCTCTATCACTTTCTGACACTCTCAGACTCTATCTATCACTCTCTGACACTCTCTATCACTCACTGACACTCTCTGACACACTCTGACACTCTCAGAATATCTCAGACACTCTCTGTCACTCTCTATCATTCTCTGACACACTCTGACAATCTCTGACAATCTCAGACACTCTCAGACACACTCTAAACACTCTCTGACACTCACTGACACTCTCAGACATGCCCTGTCACTCTCTGATACTCTCAGACACGCACTATCACTCTCTATCACTCTCTGACACTCTCTGACATTCTCAGAAACTCTCTATCACTCTCTATCACTCGCTGACACTTTCAGACACTCTCAGACACTCTCTATCACTCTCTGACACACTCTGACACTCTCTGACACTCTCAGACACTCTCTATCACTCTCTGACGCACTCTGACTGTCTCTGACACTCTCTGACACGCTCTGACACTCTCTATCACTCTCTGACACTCTCTTTCACTTTCTGACACTCTCAGACTCTATCTATCACTCTCTGACACTCTCTATCACTCACTGACACTCTCTGACACACTCTGACAATCTCAGAAAATCTCAGACACTCTCTGTCACTCTCTATCATTCTCTGACACACTCTGTCTATCTCTGACAATATCAGACACTCTCAGACACTCTCTAAACACTCTCTGACACTCACTGACACTCTCAGACACGCGCTGTCACTCTCTGACACTCTCAGACACGCTCTATCACTCTCTGACACTCTCTGACATTCTCAGAAACTCTCTATCACTCTCTATCACTCGCTGACACTCTCAGACACTCTCAGACACTCTCTATCACTCTCTGACAATCACTGAAACTCTCAGACACTCTCTGTATCTCTCAGACACTCTCAGACACTCTCTCACACTCTCTGACACTCTCTGAAACTCTCTGACACACTCACACTCTCTCTGACACTCTCTATCACTCTCTGACACTCTCTGACACACTCTGACACTCTCTGACAATCTCTATCATTCTCTGACTCTCTCTGACACTCTGTGACACACTCTGACACACTCTATCGCTCTCTGACATTCTCTGACACACTCTGACACTCTCTGACACTCTCAGACACCCTCTATCACTCTCTGACACTGACTGACACCCTCAGACACTCTCTGTCACTCTCAGAGACTCTCAGACACTCTATATCACTCCCTGACACTTACTATCATTCTCTGACACTCTCTGACACAGTCTGAAACTCTCTGACACTCTCTATCACTCTCTATCACTCTCTGACACTCTCTGACACTCTGTGACACACTCTGACACACTCTATCGCTCTCTGACATTCTCTGACACACTCTGACACTCTCTGACACTCTCAGACACTCTCTATCACTCTCTGACACTGACTGACACCCTCAGACAGTCTCTGTCACTCTCAGACACTCTCAGACACTCTCGATCACTCTCTGACACTTTCTATCACTCTCTGACACTCTCTGACACAGTCTGAAACTCTCTGAATCTCTCTATCACTCTCTGTTACTCTCTGACACTCTCTATCAATCTCTGACACTCTCAGACACTCTCTATCACTCACTGACACTCTCTATCACTCTCTGACACTCTCTGACACACTCTGACACTCTCAGACACTCTCCATCACTCGCTGTCACTCTTTGACACACTCTGACACTTTCTGACACTCTCAGACACTCTCAGACTCTCTATCACTCACTATGCCTCTCTGTTACTCTCTGACACACTCTGACACTCTCTGACAATCTCTGACACTCTCGGACACACTCTGACACTCCCTGACACTCTCTATCACTCTGTGACATACTCTGTCACTCACAGACACTCTCAGACACACTCGATAACTCTCTGACTTTCTCTATCACTCTCTGACACTCTCTGATACTCAAATACACTCTCTATCGCTCTCTGACACTCTCTGACACTCTCCATAAATCTCTGACACTCTCAGACACTCTCTATCACTCACTGACACTCTCTATCACTCTCTGACACACTCTGACACTCTCAGACACTTTCTATCACTCTCTATCACTCTCTGACGCACTCTGACACTCTCAGACACTTTCTATCACTCTCTATCACTCTCTGTCACACTCTGACACTCTCAGACACTTTCTATCACTCTCTATCACTCTCTGACACACTCTGACACTTTCTGACACTCTCAGACACTCTCTATCACTCTCTATCCCTCTCTGTTACTCTCTGACACACACTGACACTCTCTGACACTCTCTGACACTCTCTGACACACTCTGACAATCTCTGACGCTCTCTATCACTCTCTGACATACTCTGTCACTCACAGACACTCTCAGACACTCTCGATCACTCTCTGAAATTCTCTATCACTCTCTGACACTCAAAGATTCTCTCTATCACCCTCTATCTCTCTCTATCACTCTCTGACACTCTCGGACACTCTCTATCACTCTCTGACACTCTCTGACAGTCTCTGACACTCTCAGACACTCTCTATGACACTCAGACACTCACTATCACTGTCAGACACTCTCTATCACTCTCTGACATTCTCTGAAAATCTCAGACACTCTCTATCACTCTCTGACACTCTCAGACACTCACTATAACTCTCTGACACATCCTATCACTCTCTATCACTCTCTGACACACTCTGACACTTTCTGACACTCTCAGACACTCTCTCTCACTCTCTATCAAACTCTGACACACGCTGACAGTCTCTGACACTCTCTGACACTCTCTATCACTCTCCATCACTCGCTGTTACTCTCTGACAACCTCTGACATTCTCTGACACTCTCTGACACACTCTGACAATCTCTGAAACTTTCTATCACTCTCTGACACGCTCTATCACTCTCTGACACTCTCAGACACACTCTATCAATCTCTGACACTCTCAGACACTCTCTATCACTCACTGACACTCTCTATCACTCTCTGACACTCTCTGACACACTCTGACACTCTCAGACACTCTCTATCACTCTCTATCCCTCTCTGTTACTCTCTGACACACTCTGACACTCTCAGACACTCTCTATCATTCTCTGTTACTCTCTGACACACTCTGACACTCTCTGACACTCTCTGACACTCTCAGACACTCTCTATCACTCTCCATCACTCTCTGACACACTCTGACACTTTCTGACACTCTCAGACACTCTCTATCACTCTCTATCCCTCTCTGTTACTCTCTGACACACTCTGACACTCTCTGACACTCTCTGACACACTCTGACACTCTCTGACACTCTATATCACTCTCTGACATACTCTGTCACTCACAGACACTCTCAGACACACTCGATCACTCTCTGACTTTCTCTATCACACTCTGACACTCAAAGACACACTCTGTCGCACTCTATCGCTCTCTAAAACTCTCTGACACTCTCGGACACTCTCTATCACTCTCTGACACTCTCTGACTCTCTCTGACTCTCTCAGACACTCTCTGACACTTTATATCACTCTCTATCACTCTCTGACACTCTCTGACACACTCTGACACTCTCAGACACTCTCTATCACTCTCTATCACTCTCTGACACACTCTGACACTTTCTGGCACTCTCAGACACTCTCTATCACTCTCTATCCCTCTCTGTTACTCTCTGACACACTCTGACACTCTCTGACATACTCTGTCACTCACAGACACTCTCAGACACTCTCGATCACTCTCAGACACTCTCGATCACTCTCTGACATTCTCTATCACTCTCTGACACTCTCTGAAACTCAAAGACACTCTCTATCACACTCTATCACTCTCTATCACTCTCTGACACTCTCGGACACTCTCTATCACTCTCTGACACTCTCTGACAGTCTCTGACACGCTCAGACACTCTCTATGACTCTCAGACACTCATTAACACTGTCAGACACTCTCTATCACTCTCTGACACTCTCAGACACACTCTATCACTCTCTGACACGTTCTATCATTCTCTATCACTCTCTGAAACACTCTGACACTTTCTTACACTCTCAGACACTCTCTCTCACTCTCTATCAAACTCTGACACACTCTGACAGTCTCTGACACTCTCTGACACTCTCTATCACTCTCTATCACTCTCTGTTACTCTCTGACACACTCTGACATTCTCTGACACTCTCTGACACAATCTGACAATTTCTGAAACTTTCTATCACTCTCTGACACTCTCTATCACTCTCTGACACTCTCAGACACTCTCTATCAAACTCTGACACTCTCAGACACTCTCTATCAATCTCTGACACTCTCAGACACTCTCTATCACTCACTGACACTCTCTGACACACTCTGACACTCTCAGACACGCTCGATCACTCTCGATCACTCTCTGACACACTCTGACACTTTCTGACACTCTCAGACACTCTCTCTCACTCTCTATCCCTCTCTGTTACTCTCTGACACACTCTGACACTCTCTGACACTCTCTGACACTTTCTGACACTGTCTGACACACTCTGACACTCTCTGACACTCTATCACTCTCTGACATACTCTGTCACTCACAGACACTCTCAGACACACTCGATCGATCACTCTCTGACTTTCTCTATCACTCTCTGACACTCAAAGACACTCTCTATCACTCTCTATCCCTCTCTGTTACTCTCTGACACACTCTGACACTCTCTGACACTCTCTGACACTTTCTGACACTGTCTGACACTTTCTGACACTGTCTGACACACTCTGACAATCTCTGACACTCTCTATCACACTCTATCACTCTCTATCACTCTCTGACACTCTCGGACACTCTCTATCACTCTCTGACACTCTCTGACGCTCGCTGACTCTCTCGGACTCTCTCTGACACTTTATAACACTCTCTGAATCTCTCAGACACTCTCTGACAGTTTCTATCGCACTCTGACACTCTCAGATAATCTCAGACAGTCTCAGACACTTTCTATCACTCTCTGACACTGTCTGACAATCTCTGACACTCTCAGACACTCTCTTTCACTCTCTATCCCTCCATGACACTCCCTATCACTCACTAACACTCTCAGATTCTCTATGACACTCTCTTTCACTCTCCATCACTCTCTGACACTGTCAGACACTCTCTGACACTCTCAGACACTCTCTGACTCTCAGACACTCTCAGACACTCTCAGACACTCTCTATCACTCTACATCACTCTCTGACACTATCTATCACTCTATGAAACTCTCTGACACTCTCCATCACTCTCTATCACTCTCTGGCACACTCTGACTCACTCTGACACTCTCTGACACGATCTGACACTCTCTATCACTCTCTATCCCTCTCTGTTACTCTCTGACACACTCTGACACTGTCTGACACTCTCTGACACACTCTGACTCTCTCTGACACTCTATATCACTCTCTGACATACTCTGTCACTCACAGACACTCTCAGACACACTCGATCACTCTCTGACTTTCTCTATCACTCTCTGACACTCAAAGACACTCTCTGTCACACTCTATCACTCTCTATCACTCTCTTGCACTCTCTGACACTCTCAGACACTCTCTATGACACTCAGACACTCACTATCACTGTCAGACACTCTCTATCACACTCTGACATTCTCTGAAAATCTCAGACACTCTCTATCTCTCTCTGACACTCTCAGACACTCACTATAACTCTCTGACACATCCTATCACTCTCTATCAAACTCTGACACACGCTGACAGTCTCTGACACTCTCTGACACTCTCTATCACTCTCCATCACTCGCTGTTACTCTCTGACACACTCTGACATTCTCTGACACTCTCTGACACACTCTGACAATCTCTGAAACTTTCTATCACTCTCTGACACGCTCTATCACTCTCTGACACTCTCAGACACACTCTATCAATCTCTGACACTCTCAGACACTCTCTATCACTCACTGACACTCTCTATCACTCTCTGACACTCTCTGACACACTCTGACACTCTCAGACACTCTCTATCACTCTCTATCCCTCTCTGTTACTCTCTGACACACTCTGACACTCAGACACTCTCTATCATTCTCTGTTACTCTCTGACACACTCTGACACTCTCTGACACTCTCTGACACTCTCAGACACTCTCTATCACTCTCCATCACTCTCTGACACACTCTGACACTTTCTGACACTCTCAGACACTCTCTATCACTCTCTATCCCTCTCTGTTACTCTCTGACACACTCTGACACTCTCTGACACTCTCTGACACACTCTGACACTCTCTGACACTCTATATCACTCTCTGACATACTCTGTCACTCACAGACACTCTCAGACACACTCGATCACTCTCTGACTTTCTCTATCACACTCTGACACTCAAAGACACACTCTGTCGCACTCTATCACTCTCTAAAACTCTCTGACACTCTCGGACACTCTCTATCACTCTCTGACACTCTCTGACTCTCTCTGACTCTCTCAGACACTCTCTGACACTTTATATCACTCTCTATCACTCTCTGACACTCTCTGACACACTCTGACACTCTCAGACACTCTCTATCACTCTCTATCACTCTCTGACACACTCTGACACTTTCTGGCACTCTCAGACACTCTCTATCACTCTCTATCCCTCTCTGTTACTCTCTGACACACTCTGACACTCTCTGACATACTCTGTCACTCACAGACACTCTCAGACACTCTCGATCACTCTCAGACACTCTCGATCACTCTCTGACATTCTCTATCACTCTCTGACACTCTCTGAAACTCAAAGACACTCTCTATCACACTCTATCACTCTCTATCACTCTCTGACACTCTCGGACACTCTCTATCACTCTCTGACACTCTCTGACAGTTTCTGACACGCTCAGACACTCTCTATGACTCTCAGACACTCATTAACACTGTCAGACACTCTCTATCACTCTCTGACACTCTCAGACACACTCTATCACTCTCTGACACGTTCTATCATTCTCTATCACTCTCTGAAACACTCTGACACTTTCTTACACTCTCAGACACTCTCTCTCACTCTCTATCAAACTCTGACACACTCTGACAGTCTCTGACACTCTCTGACACTCTCTATCACTCTCTATCACTCTCTGTTACTCTCTGACACACTCTGACATTCTCTGACACTCTCTGACACAATCTGACAATTTCTGAAACTTTCTATCACTCTCTGACACTCTCTATCACTCTCTGACACTCTCAGACACTCTCTATCAAACTCTGACACTCTCAGACACTCTCTATCAATCTCTGACACTCTCAGACACTCTCTATCACTCACTGACACTCTCTGACACACTCTGACACTCTCAGACACGCTCGATCACTCTCGATCACTCTCTGACACACTCTGACACTTTCTGACACTCTCAGACACTCTCTCTCACTCTCTATCCCTCTCTGTTACTCTCTGACACACTCTGACACTCTCTGACACTCTCTGACACTTTCTGACACTGTCTGACACACTCTGACAATCTCTGACACTCTCTATCACTCTCTGACATACTCTGTCACTCACAGACACTCTCAGACACACTCGATCGATCACTCTCTGACACACTCTGACACTCTCTGACACTCTCTGACACTTTCTGACACTGTCTGACACTTTCTGACACTGTCTGACACACTCTGACAATCTCTGACACTCTCTATCACACTCTATCACTCTCTATCACTCTCTGACACTCTCGGACACTCTCTATCACTCTCTGACACTCTCTGACGCTCGCTGACTCTCTCGGACTCTCTCTGACACTTTATAACACTCTCTGAATCTCTCAGACACTCTCTGACAGTTTCTATCACACTCTGACACTCTCAGATAATCTCAGACAGTCTCAGACACTTTCTATCACTCTCTGACACTGTCTGACAATCTCTGACACTCTCAGACACTCTCTTTCACTCTCTATCCCTCCATGACACTCCCTATCACTCACTAACACTCTCAGATTCTCTATGACACTCTCTTTCACTCTCCATCACTCTCTGACACTGTCAGACACTCTCTGACACTCTCAGACACTCTCTGACTCTCAGACACTCTCAGACACTCTCAGACACTCTCTATCACTCTACATCACTCTCTGACACTATCTATCACTCTATGAAACTCTCTGACACTCTCCATCACTCTCTATCACTCTCCGGCACACTCTGACTCACTCTGACACTCTCTGACACGATCTGACACTCTCTGACAGTCTCTGACACACTCAGACACTCTATGTCACTCTCTATCACTGTCTATCACTCTCTATCACTCTCTATCACTCTCTGACACTCTCTGACTCTCGCTGACTCTCTCGGACTCTCTCTGACACTTTATAACACTCTCTGAATCTCTCAGACACTCTCTGACAGTTTCTATCACACTCTGACACTCTCAGATAATCTCAGACAGTCTCAGACACTTTCTATCACTCTCTGACACTGTCTGACAATCTCTGACACTCTCAGACACTCTCTTTCACTCTCTATCCCTCCATGACACTCCCTATCACTCACTAACACTCTCAGATTCTCTATGACACTCTCTTTCACTCTCCATCACTCTCTGACACTGTCAGACACTCTCTGACACTCTCAGACACTCTCTGACTCTCAGACACTCTCAGACACTCTCAGACACTCTCTATCACTCTACATCACTCTCTGACACTATCTATCACTCTATGAAACTCTCTGACACTCTCCATCACTCTCTATCACTCTCTGGCACACTCTGACTCACTCTGACACTCTCTGACACGATCTGACACTCTCTGACAGTCTCTGACATACTCAGACACTCTATGTCACTCTCTATCACTGTCTATCACTCTCTATCACTCTCTGACACTCTCTGACACTCTCAGACACTCTTTATCACTATCTATCTCTCTCTGACACACTCTGACTGTCTCTGACACTCTCTGACACTCTCTATCACTCTCTGACACGCTCTATCACTTTCTGACACTATCTATCATTCACTGACACTCTCTGACACACTCTGACACTCTCAGACACTCTCAGACACTCTCGATCACTCTCTATTACTCTCTGACAGACTCTGACAATCTCTGACACTCTCAGACACTCTCTATCACTCTCTGACAGACTCTGACAATCTCTGACACTCTCAGACACTCTCAGACACTCTCCAAACACTCTCTGACACTCACTGACACTCTCAGACACGCTCTGTCACTCTCGTACACTCTCAGACACTCTCTATCACTCTCTATCACTCTCTGACACTCTCTGACACTCTCAGATACTCTCTATCACTCTCTATCACTCGCTGACACTCTCAGACACTCTCAGACACTCTCAGACACTCACTATCACTCTCTGACACTCACTGAAACTCTCAGACACTCTCTGTCTCTCTCAGACACTCTCAGACAATCTCTCTCACTCTCTGACACTCTCTGAAACTCTCTGACACACTCACACTCTCTCTGACACTCTCTACCACTCTCTGCCACTCTCTGACACACTCTGACACTCATTGACACTGTCAGACACTCTCTATCAATCTGCATCACTCTCTGACACACTCTGACACAATCTGACAATCTCTGACACTATCAGACACTCTCCATCACCCTCTGACACTGACTGACACCCTCAGACACTCTCTGTCACTCTCACGCACTCTCAGACACTCTCTAACAGTCTCTGACACTTTCTATCACTCTCGGACACTCTCTGGCACACTCTGAAACGCTCTGACACTCTCTATCACACTCTATCACTCTCTGACACAATTTGACACTCTCTATCACTCTCTGACACTCTCAGACACTCTCTGTCACTCTATGACATGCTCAGACACTCTCTATCACTCTCTGACACTCTCTGACACACTATGACACTCTCTGACACTCTCAGACACTCGCTATCACTCTCTATCACTCTCTGACACTCTCAGACACTCTCTATCACTCTATGTCACTCTCAATCACTCTATGACACTCTCAATCACTCTCAGACACTCTCAGACACTCTCTATCACTCTATGACACTCTCAATCACTCTCTGACACTCTGTGACACACTCTGACACTCTCTGACACTCTCAGATACTCGCTATCACTCTCTATCACTCTCTGACACTCTCTGACACTCGATATCACTTTCTGACTCTGCCTGACACACACTGACACTCTCAGGCACTCTCTGAAACTCTCTATCACACTCTGAAACTCTCTGACACTCTCTATCACACTCTGACACTTTCTATCACTCTCTGACTCTCTCTGTCACTCTCTATCACTCTCAGGCACTCTCTATCACTGTCTGACACTCACTGACACTCTCTGTCACTCTCTGACACTCTCTACCATTCTCTACCACTCTCTGACACTCTCTGACACTCTCTGACACTCTCAGACACTCTCTATCACTCTCTATCACTCTCTGACACACTCTGACTGTCTCTGACACTCTCTATCACTCTCTGACACTCTCTACCACTTTTTGACACTCTCAGACACTCTCCATCGCTCTCTGACACTCTCTATCACTCACTATCACTCTCTGACACACTCTGACAATCTCTGACACTCTCAGACACTCTCAGACACTCTCTATCACTCTCTCTAACTCACTGACTCTCTCAGACACTCTCAGACAGTCTCTCTCACTCTCTGACACTCTCTGAAACTCTCTGACACACTCACACTCTCTCTGACACTCTCTGTCACTCTCTGTCACTCTCTGTCACTCTCTGACACTCTGACACGCTCTGACACACTCTGAAACACTCTATCGCTCTCTGACATTCTCTGACACACTCTGAAACTCTCTGACACTGTCAGACACTCTCTATCACTCTCAATCACTCTCTGACACACTCTGACACAATCTGACAATCTCTGACTATCTCAGACACTCTCGACCTTTCTCTGACACTGACTGACACCCTCAGATACTCTCTGTCACTCTCAGACACTCTCAGGCGCTCTCTATCACTCTCTGACACTTTCTATCACTCTCTGACACTCTCTGACACACTCTGAAACTCTCTGACACTCTCTATCACTCTCTTTCACTCTCTGACACAATTTGACACTCTCTATCACTCTCTGACACTCTCAGCCACTCTCTGACACTCTCAGACACTCTCAGACACTCTCTATCACTCTATATCACTCTCTGACACTATCTATCACTCTATGAAACTCTCTGACACACTCCATCACTCTCTCTCACTCTCTGGCACACTCTGACTCACTCTGACCCTCTCTGACACACTCTGACACACTCAGACACTCTCTATCACTGTCTATCACTCTCCAACACTCTCTGACACTCACTGACACTCTCAGACACGGGCTGTCACTCTCTGACACTCTCAGACACGCTCTATCACTGTCTATCACTCTCTGACACTCTCTGACATTCTCAGAAACTCTCTATCACTCTCTATCACTCGCTGACAAACTCAGACACTCTCAGACACTCTCTATCACTCTCTGACACTCACTGAAACTCTCAGACACTCTCTGTATCTCTCAGACACTCTCAGACACTCTCAGACACTCTCTCACACTCTCTGACACTCTCTGAAACTCTCTGACACACTCACACTCACTCTGACACTCTCTATCACTCTCTGACACTCTCTGACACACTCTGACACTCTCTGACAATCTCTATCACTCTCTGACTCTCTCTGACACTCTGTGACACACTCTGACACACTCTATCGCTCTCTGACATTCTCTGACACACTCTGACACTCTCTGACACTCTCAGACACTCTCAGACACTCTCTATCACTCTATATCACTCTCTGACACTATCTATCACTCTATGAAACTCTCTGACACACTCCATCACTCTCTCTCACTCTCTGGCACACTCTGACTCACTCTGACACTCTCTGACACACTCTGACACACTCAGACACTCTCTATCACTGTCTATCACTCTCCATCACTCTCTGACACTCTCTGACACACTCTGACACTCTCTGACACTCTCAGACAATCTCTATCACTCTCTATCACTCTCTGACGCACTCTGACTGTCTCTGACACTCTCTGACACTCTCTATCACTCTCTGACACTCTCTATCACTTTCTGACACTCTCAGACTCTATCTATCACTCTCTGACACTCTCTATCACTCACTGACACTCTCTGACACACTCTGACACTCTCAGAATATCTCAGACACTCTCTGTCACTCTCTATCATTCTCTGACACACTCTGACAATCTCTGACAATCTCAGACACTCTCAGACACACTCTAAACACTCTCTGACACTCACTGACACTCTCAGACACGCGCTGTCACTCTCTGACACTCTCAGACACGCACTATAACTCTCTATCACTCTCTGACACTCTCTGACATTCTCAGAAACTCTCTATCACTCTCTATCACTCGCTGACACTTTCAGACACTCTCAGACACTCTCTATCACTCTCTGACACACTCTGACACTCTCTGACACTCTCAGACACTCTCTATCACTCTCTGACGCACTCTGACTGTCTCTGACACTCTCTGACACGCTCTGACACTCTCTATCACTCTCTGACACTCTCTTTCACTTTCTGACACTCTCAGACTCTATCTATCACTCTCTGACACTCTCTATCACTCACTGACACTCTCTGACACACTCTGACAATCTCAGAAAATCTCAGACACTCTCTGTCACTCTCTATCATTCTCTGACACACTCTGACTATCTCTGACAATCTCAGACTCTCTCAGACACTCTCTAAACACTCTCTGACACTCACTGACACTCTCAGACACGCGCTGTCACTCTCTGACACTCTCAGACACGCTCTATCACTCTCTGACACTCTCTGACATTCTCAGAAACTCTCTATCACTCTCTATCACTCGCTGACACTCTCAGACACTCTCAGACACTCTCTATCACTCTCTGACACTCACTGAAACTCTCAGACACTCTCTGTATCTCTCAGACACTCTCAGACACTCCCTCACACTCTCTGACACACTCTGAAACTCTCTGACACACTCACACTCTCTCTGACACTCTCTATCACTCTCTGACACTCTCTGACACACTCTGACACTCTCTGACAATCTCTATCACTCTCTGACTCTCTCTGACACTCTGTGACACACTCTGACACACTCTATCGCTCTCTGACATTCTCTGACACACTCTGACACTCTCTGACACTCTCAGACACCCTCTATCACTCTCTGACACTGACTGACACCCTCAGACACTCTCTGTCACTCTCAGAGACTCTCAGACACTCTATATCACTCTCTGACACTTACTATCATTCTCTGACACTCTCTGACACTCTCTATCAATCTCTGACACTCTCAGACACTCTCTATCACTCACTGACACTCTCTATCACTCTCTGACACTCTCTGACACACTCTGACACTCTCAGACACTCTCCATCACTCGCTGTCACTCTCTGACACACTCTGAAACTTTCTGACACTCTCAGACACTCTCAGACACTCTCTATCACTCACTATGCCTCTCTGTTACTCTCTGACACACTCTGACACTCTCTGACAATCTCTGACACTCTCGGACACACTCTGACACTCCCTGACACTCTCTATCACTCTGTGACATACTCTGTCAATCACAGACACTCTCAGACACACTCGATAACTCTCTGACTTTCTCTATCACTCTCTGACACTCTCTGATACTCAAATACACTCTCTATCGCTCTCTGACACTCTCTGACACTCTCCATAAATCTCTGACACTCTCAGACACTCTCTATCACTCACTGACACTGTCTATCACTCTCTGACACACTCTGAAACTCTCAGACACTTTCTATCACTCTCTATCACTCTCTGACGCACTCTGACACTCTCAGACACTTTCTATCACTCTCTATCACTCTCTGTCACACTCTGACACTCTCAGACACTTTCTATCACTCTCTATCACTCTCTGACACACTCTGACACTTTCTGACACTCTCAGACACTCTCTATCACTCTCTATCCCTCTCTGTTACCCTCTGACACACACTGACACTCTCTGACACTCTCTGACACTCTCTGACACTCTCTGACACACTCTGACAATCTCTGACGCTCTCTATCACTCTCTGACATACGCTGTCACTCACAGACACTCTCAGACACTCTCGATCACTCTCTGAAATTCTCTATCACTCTCTGACACTCAAAGATTCTCTCTATCACCCTCTATCTCTCTCCATCACTCTCTGACACTCTCGGACACTCTCTATCACTCTCTGACACTCTCTGACAGTCTCTGACACTCTCAGACACTCTCTATGACACTCAGACACTCACTATCACTGTCAGACACTCTCTATCACTCTCTGACATTCTCTGAAAATCTCAGACACTCTCTATCACTCTCTGACACTCTCAGACACTCACTATAACTCTCTGACACATCCTATCACTCTCTATCACTCTCTGACACACTCTGACACTTTCTGACACTCTCAGACACTCTCTCTCACTCTCTATCAAACTCTGACACACGCTGACAGTCTCTGACACTCTCTGACACTCTCTATCACTCTCCATCACTCGCTGTTACTCTCTGACACACTCTGACATTCTCTGACACTCTCTGACACACTCTGACAATCTCTGAAACTTTCTATCACTCTCTGACACGCTCTAACACTCTCTGACACTCTCAGACACACTCTATCAATCTCTGACACTCTCAGACACTCTCTATCACTCACTGACACTCTCTATCACTCTCTGACACTCTCTGACACACTCTGACACTCTCAGACACTCTCTATCACTCTCCATCACTCTCTGACACACTCTGACACTTTCTGACACTCTCAGACACTCTCTATCACTCTCTGATACTCTCTGACACACTCTGACACTCTCTGACACTCTCTGACACTCTCAGACACTCTCTATCACTCTCCATCACTCTCTGACACACTCTGTCACTTTCTGACACTCTCAGACACTCTCTATCACTCTCTATCCCTCTCTGTTACTCTCTGACACACTCTGACACTGTCTGACACTCTCTGACACACTCTGACTCTCTCTGACACTCTATATCACTCTCTGACATACTCTGTCACTCACAGACACTCTCAGACACACTCGATCACTCTCTGACTTTCTCTATCACTCTCTGACACTCAAAGACACTCTCTGTCACACTCTATCACTCTCTATCACTCTCTTACACTCTCTGACACTCTCAGACACTCTCTATGACACTCAGACACTCACTATCACTGTCAGACACTCTCTATCACACTCTGACATTCTCTGAAAATCTCAGACACTCTCTATCTCTCTCTGACACTCTCAGACACTCACTATAACTCTCTGACACATCCTATCACTCTCTATCACTCTCTGACACACTCTGACACTTTCTGACACTCTCAGACACTCTCTCTCACTCTCTATCAAACTCTGACACACGCTGACAGTCTCTGACACTCTCTGACACTCTCTATCACTCTCCATCACTCGCTGTTACTCTCTGACACACTCTGACATTCTCTGACACTCTCTGACACACTCTGACAATCTCTGAAACTTTCTATCACTCTCTGACACGCTCTATCACTCTCTGACACTCTCAGACACAATATATCAATCTCTGACACTCAGACACTCTCTATCACTCACTGACACTCTCTATCACTCTCTGACACTCTCTGACACACTCTGACACTCTCAGACACTCTCTATCACTCTCTATCCCTCTCTGTTACTCTCTGACACACTCTGACACTCTCAGACACTCTCTATCATTCTCTGTTACTCTCTGACACACTCTGACACTCTCTGACACTCTCAGACACTCTCTATCACTCTCCATCACTCTCTGACACTCTCTGACACTTTCTGACACTGTCTGACACTTTCTGACACTGTCTGACACACTCTGACACTCTCTATCACACTCTATCACTCTCTATCACTCTCTGACACTCTCGGACACTCTCTATCACTCTCTGACACTCTCTGACTCTCGCTGACTCTCACGGACTCTCTCTGACACTTTATAACACTCTCTGAATCTCTCAGACACTCTCTGACAGTTTCTATCACACTCTGACACTCTCAGATAATCTCAGACAGTCTCAGACACTTTCTATCACTCTCTGACACTGTCTGACAATCTCTGACACTCTCAGACACTCTCTTTCACTCTCTATCCCTCCATGACACTCCCTATCACTCACTAACACTCTCAGATTCTCTATGACACTCTCTTTCACTCTCCATCACTCTCTGACACTGTCAGACACTCTCTGACACTCTCAGACACTCTCTGACTCTCAGACACTCTCAGACACTCTCAGACACTCTCTATCACTCTACATCACTCTCTGACACTATCTATCACTCTATGAAACTCTCTGACACTCTCCATCACTCTCTATCACTCTCTGGCACACTCTGACTCACTCTGACACTCTCTGACACGATCTGACACTCTCTGACAGTCTCTGACACACTCAGACACTCTATGTCACTCTCTATCACTGTCTATCACTCTCTATCACTCTCTATCACTCTCTGACACTCTCTGACTCTCGTTGACTCTCTCGGACTCTCTCTGACACTTTATAACACTCTCTGAATCTCTCAGACACTCTCTGACAGTTTCTATCACACTCTGACACTCTCAGATAATCTCAGACAGTCTCAGACACTTTCTATCACTCTCTGACACTCTCTGACACTCTCAGACACTCTTTATCACTATCTATCTCTCTCTGACACACTCTGACTGTCTCTGACACTCTCTGACACTCTCTATCACTCTCTGACACGCTCTATCACTTTCTGACACTATCTATCATTCACTGACACTCTCTGACACACTCTGACACTCTCAGACACTCTCAGACACTCTCGATCACTCTCTATTACTCTCTGACAGACTCTGACAATCTCTGACACTCTCAGACACTCTCTATCACTCTCTGACAGACTCTGACAATCTCTGACACTCTCAGACACTCTCAGACACTCTCCAAACACTCTCTGACACTCACTGACACTCTCAGACACGCTCTGTCACTCTCGTACACTCTCAGACACTTTCTATCACTCTCTATCACTCTCTGACACTCTCTGACACTCTCAGATACTCTCTATCACTCTCTATCACTCGCTGACACTCTCAGACACTCTCAGACACTCTCAGACACTCACTATCACTCTCTGACACTCACTGAAACTCTCAGACACTCTCTGTCTCTCTCAGACACTCTCAGGCAATCTCTCTCACTCTCTGACACTCTCTGAAACTCTCTGACACACTCACACTCTCTCTGACACTCTCTATCACTCTCTGCCACTCTCTGACACACTCTGACACTCATTGACACTGTCAGACACTCTCTATCAATCTGCATCACTCTCTGACACACTCTGACACAATCTGACAATCTCTGACACTATCAGACACTCTCTATCACCCTCTGACACTGACTGACACCCTCAGACACTCTCTGTCACTCTCACGCACTCTCAGACACTCTCTAACAGTCTCTGACACTTTCTATCACTCTCGGACACTCTCTGGCACACTCTGAAACGCTCTGACACTCTCTATCACACTCTATCACTCTCTGACACAATTTGACACTCTCTATCACTCTCTGACACTCTCAGACACTCTCTGTCACTCTATGACATGCTCAGACACTCTCTATCACTCTCTGACACTCTCTGACACACTATGACACTCTCTGACACTCTCAGACACTCGCTATCACTCTCTATCACTCTCTGACACTCTCAGACACTCTCTATCACTCTATGTCACTCTCAATCACTCTATGACACTCTCAATCACTCTCAGACACTCTCAGACACTCTCTATCACTCTATGACACTCTCAATCACTCTCTGACACTCTGTGACACACTCTGACACTCTCTGTCACTCTCAGATACTCGCTATCACTCTCTATCACTCTCTGACACTCTCTGACACTCGATATCACTTTCTGACTCTGCCTGACACACACTGACACTCTCAGGCACTCTCTGAAACTCTCTATCACACTCTGAAACTCTCTGACACTCTCTATCACACTCTGACACTTTCTATCACTCTCTGACTCTCTCTGTCACTCTCTATCACTCTCAGGCACTCTCTATCACTGTCTGACACTCACTGACACTCTCTGTCACTCTCTGACACTCTCTACCATTCTCTACCACTCTCTGACACTCTCTGACACTCTCAGACACTCTCTATCACTCTCTATCACTCTCTGACACACTCTGACTGTCTCTGACACTCTCTATCACTCTCTGACACTCTCTACCACTTTTTGACACTCTCAGACACTCTCCATCGCTCTCTGACACTCTCTATCACTCACTGACACTCTCTGACACACTCTGCCACTCTCAGACACTCTCTATCACTCACTATCACTCTCTGACACACTCTGACAATCTCTGACACTCTCAGACACTCTCAGACACTCTCTATCACTCTCTCTAACTCACTGACTCTCTCAGACACTCTCAGACACTGTCTCTCACACTCTGACACTCTCTGAAACTCTCTGACACACTCACACTCACTCTGAAACTCTCTGTCACTCTCTGTCACTCTCTGTCACTCTCTGCCACTCTCTGACACTCTGACACTCTCTGACACACTCTGAAACACTCTATCGCTCTCTGACATTCTCTGACACACTCTGACACTCTCTGACACTGTCAGACACTCTCTATCACTCTCAATCACTCTCTGACACACTCTGACACAATCTGACAATCTCTGACTATCTCAGACACTCTCGACCTTTCTCTGACACTGTCTGACACCCTCAGATACTCTCTGTCACTCTCAGACACTCTCAGGCGCTCTCTATCACTCTCTGACACTTTCTATCACTCTCTGACACTCTCTGACACACTCTGAAACTCTCTGACACTCTCTATCACTCTCTTTCACTCTCTGACACAATTTGACACTCTCTATCACTCTCTGACACTCTCAGCCACTCTCTGACACTCTCAGACACTCTCAGACACTCTCTATCACTCTATATCACTCTCTGACACTATCTATCACTCTATGAAACTCTCTGACACACTCCATCACTCTCTCTCACTCTCTGGCACACTCTGACTCACTCTGACCCTCTCTGACACACTCTGACACACTCAGACACTCTCTATCACTGTCTATCACTCTCCAACACTCTCTGACACTCACTGACACTCTCAGACACGGGCTGTCACTCTCTGACACTCTCAGACACGCTCTATCACTGTCTATCACTCTCTGACACTCTCTGACATTCTCAGAAACTCTCTATCACTCTCTATCACTCGCTGACACTCTCAGACACTCTCTATCACTCTCTGACACTCACTGAAACTCTCAGACACTCTCTGTATCTCTCAGACACTCTCAGACACTCTCTCACACTCTCTGACACTCTCTGAAACTCTCTGACACACTCACACTCTCTCTGACACTCTCTATCACTCTCTGACACTCTCTGACACACTCTGACACTCTCTGACAATCTCTATCACTCTCTGACTCTCTCTGACACTCTGTGACGCACTCTGACAGACTCTATCGCTCTCTGACATTCTCTGACACACTCTGACACTCTCTGACACTCTCAGACACTCTCAGACACTCTCTATCACTCTATATCACTCTCTGACACTATCTATCACTCTATGAAACTCTCTGACACACTCCATCACTCTCTCTCACTCTCTGGCACACTCTGACTCACTCTGACCCTCTCTGACACACTCTGACACACTCAGACACTCTCTATCACTGTCTATCACTCTCCATCACTCTCTGACACTCTCTGACACACTCTGACACTCTCTGACACTCTCAGACAATCTCTATCACTCTCTATCACTCTCTGACGCACTCTGACTGTCTCTGACACTCTCTGACACTCTCTATCACTCTCCGACACTCTCTATCACTTTCTGACACTCTCAGACTCTATCTATCACTCTCTGACACTCTCTATCACTCACTGACACTCTCTGACACACTCTGACACTCTCAGAATATCTCAGACACTCTCTGTCACTCTCTATCATTCTCTGACACACTCTGACAATCTCTGACAATCTCAGACACTCTCAGACACACTCTAAACACTCTCTGACACTCACTGACACTCTCAGACACGCGCTGTCACTCTCTGACACTCTCAGACACGCACTATCACTCTCTATCACTCTCTGACACTCTCTGACATTCTCAGAAACTCTCTATCACTCTCTATCACTCGCTGACACTTTCAGACACTCTCAGACACTCTCTATCACTCTCTGACACACTCTGACACTCTCAGACACTCTCTATCACTCTCTGACACACTCTGACACTCTCTGACACTCTCAGACACTCTCTATCACTCTCTGACGCACTCTGACTGTCTCTGACAATCTCAGACAATCTCAGACACTCTCTAAACACTCTCTGACACTCACTGACACTCTCAGACACGCGCTGTCACTCTCTGACACTCTCAGACACGCTCTATCACTCTCTGACACTCTCTGACATTCTCAGAAACTCTCTATCACTCTCTATCACTCGCTGACACTCTCAGACACTCTCAGACACTCTCTATCACTCTCTGACACTCACTGAAACTCTCAGACACTCTCTGTATCTCTCAGACACTCTCAGACACTCTCTCACACTCTCTGACACTCTCTGAAACTCTCTGTCACACTCACACTCTCTCTGACACTCTCTATCACTCTCTGACACTCTCTGACACACTCTGACACTCTCTGACAATCTCTATCACTCTCTGACTCTCTCTGACACTCTGTGACACACTCTGACACACTCTATCGCTCTCTGACATTCTCTGACACACTCTGACACTCTCTGACACTCTCAGACACCCTCTATCACTCTCTGACACTGACTGACACCCTCAGACACTCTCTGTCACTCTCAGAGACTCTCAGTCACTCTATATCACTCTCTGACACTTACTATCATTCTCTGACACTCTCTGACACAGTCTGAAACTCTCTGACACTCTCTATCACTCTCTATCACTCTCTGACACTCTCTGACACTCTGTGACACACTCTGACACACTCTATCGCTCTCTGACATTCTCTGACACACTCTGACACTCTCTGACACTCTCAGACACTCTCTATCACTCTCTGACACTGACTGACACCCTCAGACAGTCTCTGTCACTCTCAGACACTCTCAGACACTCTCGATCACTCTCTGACACTTTCTATCACTCTCTGACACTCTCTGACACAGTCTGAAACTCTCTGAATCTCTCTATCACTCTCTGTTACTCTCTGAAACTCTCTATCACTCTCTGACACTCTCAGACACTCTCTATCAATCTCTGACATTCTCAGACACTCTCTATCACTCACTGACACTCTCTATCACTCTCTGACACTCTCTGACACACTCTGACACTCTCAGACACTCTCCATCACTCACTGTCACTCTCTGACACACTCTGACACTTTCTGACACTCTCAGACACTCTCAGACACTCTCTATCACTCACTATGCCTCTCTGTTACTCTCTGACACACTCTGACACTCTCTGACAATCTCTGACACTCTCGGACACACTCTGACACTCCCTGACACTCTCTATCACTCTGTGACATACTCTGTCACTCACAGACACTCTCAGACACACTCGATAACTCTCTGACTTTCTCTATCACTCTCTGACACTCTCTGATACTCAAATACACTCTCTATCGCTCTCTGACACTCTCTGACACTCTACATAAATCTCTGACACTCTCGGACACTCTCTATCACTCACTGACACTCTCTATCACTCTCTGACACACTCTGACAACTCTCAGACACTTTCTATCACTCTCTATCACTCTCTGACGCACTCTGACACTCTCAGACACTTTCTATCACTCTCTATCACTCTCTGTCACACTCTGACACTCTCAGACACTTTCTATCACTCTCTATCACTCTCTGACACACTCTGACACTTTCTGACACTCTCAGACACTCTCTATCACTCTCTATCACTCTCTGACACACTCTGACACTTTCTGACACTCTCAGACACTCTCTATCACTCTCTATCCCTCTCTGTTACTCTCTGACACACACTGACACTCTCTGACACTCTCTGACACTCTCTGACACACTCTGACAATCTCTGACGCTCTCTATCACTCTCTGACATACTCTGTCACTCACAGACACTCTCGGACACTCTCTATCACTCTCTGACACTCTCTGACTCTCTCAGACACTCTCTGACACTTTATATCACTCTCTATCACTCTCTGACACTCTCTGACACACTCTGACACTCTCAGACACTCTCTATCACTCTCTATCACTCTCTGACACACTCTGACACTTTCTGGCACTCTCAGACACTCTCTATCACTCTCTATACCTCTCTGTTACTCTCTGACACACTCTGACACTCTCTGACATACTCTGTCACTCACAGACACTCTCAGACACTCTCGATCACTCTCAGACACTCTCGATCACTCTCTGACATTCTCTATCACTCTCTGACACTCTCTGAAACTCAAAGACACTCTCTATCACACTCTATCACTCTCTATCACTCTCTGACACTCTCGGACACTCTCTATCACTCTCTGACACTCTCTGACAGTCTCTGACACGCTCAGACACTCTCTATGACTCTCAGACACTCACTATCACTGTCAGACACTCTCTATCACTCTCTGACACTCTCAGACACACTCTATCACTCTCTGACACGTTCTATCATTCTCTATCACTCTCTGAAACACTCTGACACTTTCTTACACTCTCAGACACTCTCTCTCACTCTCTATCAAACTCTGACACACTCTGACAGTCTCTGACACTCTCTGACACTCTCTATCACTCTCTATCACTCTCTGTTACTCTCTGACACACTCTGACATTCTCTGACACTCTCTGACACAATCTGACAATCTCTGAAACTTTCAATCACTCTCTGACACTCTCTATCACTCTCTGACACTCTCAGACACTCTCTATCAAACTCTGACACTCTCAGACACTCTCTATCAATCTCTGACACTCTCAGACACTCTCTATCACTCACTGACACTCTCTGACACACTCTGACACTCTCAGACACGCTCTATCACTCTCTGACACACTCTGACACTTTCTGACACTCTCAGACACTCTCTCTCACTCTCTATCCCTCTCTGTTACTCTCTGACACACTCTGACACTCTCTGACACTCTCTGACACTTTCTGACACTGTCTGACACACTCTGACACTCTCTGACACTCTCTATCACTCTCTGACATACTCTGTCACTCACAGACACTCTCAGACACACTCGATCGATCACTCTCTGACTTTCTCTATCACTCTCTGACACTCAAAGACACTCTCTATCACACTGTATCACTCTCTATCACACTCTGACACTCTCGGACACTATCACTCTCTGACACTCTCTGACTCTCTCTGACTCTCTCAGACACTCTCTGAAACTTTCTATCACTCTCTGGCACTTTCTGACAATCTCTGACACGCTCAGACACTCTATTTCACTCTCTATCCCTCTATGACACTCCCTATCACTCCCTAACACTCTCAGATTCTCTATGACACTCTCCATCACTCTCTGACACTGTCAGACACTCTCTGACACTCTCAGACACTCTCTGACTCTCTCAGACACTCTCAGACACTCTCTATCACTCTATATCACTCTCTGACACTATCAATCACTCTCCATCACTCTCTGACACTCTCCATCACTCTCTATCACTCTCTGAAACACTCTGACACACTCAGACACTCTCTATTACTCTCTATCAATGTCTATCACTCTCTATCACTCTCGATCACTCTCTATCACTCTCTGACACACTCTGACACTCTCTGACACTCTCAGACACTCTCTATCACTCTCTATCACTCTCTGAAACACTCTGACTCTCTCTGACACGCTCTATCACTCTCTATCACTCTCTGACACACTCTGACTCTCTCTGACACTCTTTGACACTCTCTATCACTCTCTGACACGCTCTATCACTTTCTGACACTCTCAGACACTCTCTATCACTCTCTATCACTCTCTGACACACTCTGACACTCTCTGACACTCTCAGACACTCTCTATCAATCTCTATCACTCTCTGAAACACTCTGACTCTCTCTGACACGCTCTATCACTCTCTATCACTCTCTGACACTCTCAGACACTCTCTATCACTCTCTATCACTGTCTATCACTCTCTATCACTCTCTGACACACCCTGACACTCTCTGACACTCTCAGACACTCTCTATCACTCTCTATCACTCTCTGACACACTCTGACAATCTCTGACACTCTCAGACACTCTCTATCACTCTCTGACACTCACTGACACTCTCAGACACGCTCTGTCACTCTCTGATACTCTCAGACACACTCTATCACTCTCTGACATTCTCAGAAACTGTCTATCACTCTCTATCACTCGCTGACACTCTAAGACACTCTCAGACACTCTCTATCACTCTCTATCACTCGCTGACACTCTCAGACACTCTCAGACACTCTCTGTCACTTCTGATGCTCTCTGACACTCTCTGACACTCTCTATCACTCTCTGACACTCTCTGACACTCTCTGACACACTTTGACACTCTCTATCACTCTCTGACACTTTCTATCACTCTCTATCACTCTCTGACACTCTCTGACACGCTCTATCACACTCTATCACTCTCTATCACTCTCTGACACTCTCGGACACTCTCTAACACTCTCTGACACTCTCTGACTCTCTCAGACACTCTCTGACACTTTATATCAATCTCTGAACCTCTCAGACACTCTCTGACAATTTCTATCACACTCTGACACTCTCTGACACTCTCAGATAATCTCAGACAGTCTCAGACACTTTATATCACTCTCTGACACTGTCTGACAATCTCTGACACTCTCAGACACTCTCTTTCACTCTCTATCCCTCTATGACAGTCCCGATCACTCCCTAACACTCTCAGATTCTCTATGACACTCTCTTTCACTCTCCATCACTCTCTGACACTGTCAGACACTCTCTGACACTCTCAGACACTCTCCATCACTCTCTATCACTCTCTATCACTCTCTGGCAATCTCTGACATTCTCAGAAACTCTCTGTCACTCTCTATCACTCGCTGACACTCTCAGACACTCTCAGACACTCTCTATCACTCTCTATCACTCGTTGACACTCTCAGACACTCTCAGACACTCTCTATCACTCTCTGACACTCTCTGAAACTCTCTGACACACTCACACTCTCTCTGACTCTCTCTATCACTCTCTGACACTCTCTGACACACTCTGACACTCTCTGACAATCTCTATCACTCTCTGACACTCTCCGACAATCTCTGACACACTCTGACACACTCTATCGCTCTCTGACATTCTCTGACACACTCTGACACTCTCTGACACTGTCAGACACTCTCTATCACTCTCCATCACTCTCTGACACACTCTGACACAATCTGACAATCTCTGACACTCTCAGACACTCTCTATCACTCTCTGACACTGACTGACACCCTCAGACACTCTCTGTCACTCTCAGACACTCTCTATCACTCTCTGACACTTTCTATCACTATCTGACACTCTCTGACACACTCTGAAACTCTCTGACACTCTCCATCACTCTCTATCACTCTCTGACACAATTTGACACTCTCTATCTCTCTCTGACACTCTCAGACACTCTCTATCACTCTGCGACACTCTCAGACACTCTCTATCACTCTCTGACACTCTCTGACACTCTCTGACACTCTCAGACACTCTCAGACACTCGCTATCACTCTCTGACACTCTCTATCACTCTCTATCACTCTCTGACAGTCTCTGACACTCTCAGACACTCTCTATCACTCTCTGACACTGACTGACACCCTCAGACACTCTCTGTCACTCTCAGACACTTTCTATCACTATCTGACACTCTCTGACACACTCTGAAACTCTCTGACACTCTCCATCACTCTCTATCACTCTCTGACACAATTTGACACTCTCTATCTCTCTCTGACACTCTCAGACACTCTCTATCACTCTACGACACTCTCAGACACTCTCTATCACTCTCTGACACTCTCTGACACTCTCTGACACACTCTGACACTCTCTGACACTCTCAGACACTCGCTATCACTATCTGACACTCTCTATCACTCTCTATCACTCTCTGACAGTCTCTGACACTCTCAGACACTCTCTATCACTCTCAGACACTCTCTATCACTCTCTGACATTCTCTGAAACTCTCAGACACTCTCTGACACTCTCTGACACTCTCTGACACTCTCAGACACTCTCTGTCACTCTCTAATCACTCTCTGACACACTCTGACTGTCTCTGACACTCTTTGACACTCTCTATCACTCACTGACACTCTCTGACACACTCTGACACTCTCAGACACTCTCTATCACTCTCAGACACTCTCTATCACTCTGACACTCTCAGACACTCTCTATCACTCTCTGACACTTTCGATCACTCTCTATCACTCTCTGATAACCTCTGACACTTTCTGACACTCTCAGACACTCTCTCTCACTCTCTATCAAACTCTGACACACTCTGGCACTCTCTATCACTCTCTGTCACTCTCTGTTGCTCTCTGACACACTCTGACACTCTCAGAAACTCTCTATCAATCTCTGACACTCTCAGACAGTCTCTATCACTCACTGACACTCTCTATCACTCTCTGACACTCTCTGAAACACTCTGACAATCTCTGACACTCTCTATCACTCTCTGACATACTCTGTCACTCACAGACACTCTCAGACACTCTCGATAACTCTCTGATATTCTCTATCACTCTCTGACACTCTGTGACACTCTCTATCACACTCTATCACCCTGTATCACTCTCAGACACTCTCTATCACTCTCAGACACTCTGTATCACTCTCTGACATTCTCTGAAACTCTCAGACACTCTCTATCACTCTCTGACACTCTCAGACACTCTCTATCACTCTCTGACACTTTATATCACTCTCTGAATCTCTCAGACACTCTCAGATAATCTCAGACAATCTCAGACACTTTCTATCACTCTCTGACACTCTCCATGACTCTCTATCACACTCTGGCACACTCTGACTCACTCTGACCCTCTCTGACACGATCTGACACTCTCTGACACACTCTGACACTCTCTATCACTCTCCATCACTGTCTATCACACTCTATCACTCTCGGACGCACTCTGACACTCTCTGACACTCTCAGACACTCTCTGTCACTCTCTATCACTCTCTGACACACTCTGACTGTCTCTGACACTCTCTGACACTCTCTATCACTCTCTGACACTCTCTCTCACTATTTGACATTCTCAGACACTCTCTATCGCTCTCTGACACTCTCTATCACTCACTGACACTCTCTGACACACTCTGACACTCTCAGACACTCTCTATCACTCACTATCACTCTCTGACACACTCTGACAATCTCTGACACTCTCAGACACTCTCAGACACTCTCTAAACACTCTCTGACACTCACTGACACTCTCAGACACGCTCTGTCACTATCTGACACTCTCAGACACTCTCTATCACTCTGTGACACTCTCTGACATTCTCAGACACTCTCTATCACTCTCCATCACTCACTGACACTCTCAGACACTCTCAGACACCCTCTAAACACTCTCTGACACTCACTGACACTCTCAGACACGCTCTGTCACTCTCTGACACTCTCAGACACTCTCTATCACTCACTGACACTCTCAGACACCCTCAGACACTCTCTGTCACTCTCTATCACTCGTTGACACTCTCAGACACTCTCTATCACTCTCTGACACTCACTAAAACTCTCAGACACTCTCTGTCTCTCTCAGACACTCTCAGACACTCTCTCTCACTCTCTGACACTCTCTGAAACTCTCTGACACACTCACACTCTCTCTGACACTCTCTATCAATCTCTGACACTCTCTGACACTCTCTGACACTCTCTGACACACTCTGACACACTCTATCGCTCTCTGACATCCTCTGACACACTCTGACACTCTCTGACACTGTCAGACACTCTCTATCACTCTCCATCACTCTCTGACACACTCTGACACAATCTGACAATCTCTGACTATCTCAGACACTCTCTGACACTCTCAGGCACTCTCTGTCACTCTCTGACACTTTCTATCACTCTCTGACACTCTCTGACACAATTTGACACACTCTATCACTCTCTGACACTCTCAGCCACTCTCTATCACTTTCTGACACACTCTGACACTCTCTGACACTCTCAGACACTCGCTATCACTCTCTATCACTCTCTGACACGCTCGATCACTCTCTATCACTCTCTGACAGTGTCTGACACTCTCAGACACTCTCTATCACTCTCAGACACTCTCCATCACTCTCAGACACTCTCTATCACTCTCTGACACTCTCTATCGCTCTCTGACACTTTCTGTCACTCTCTATTACTCTCTGACACACTCTGACACTTTCTGACAATCTCAGACGCTCTCTCTCACTCTCTATCAAACTCTGACACACACTGACAGTCTCTGACACTCTCTGACACTCTCTATCACTCTCTATCCCTCTCTGTTACTCTCTGACACACTCTGACATTCTTTAACACTCTCTGACACACTCTGACAATCTCTGACACTTCCTATCACTCTCTGACACTTTCTATCACTCTCTGACACTCTCAGACACTCTCTATCAATCTCTGACACTCTCAGACACACTCTATCACTCTCTGACACTCTCTGACACACACTGACACTCTCTGACACTCTCAGACACTCTCTATCACCCTCTGTCACTCTCTGACACTCTCTGACAATCTCTGAAACTCTCTATCACACTCTATCACTCTCTATCACTCTCTATCACTCTCTGACACTCTCGGACACACTCTGTCACTCTCTGACACTCTCTGACTCTCGCTGACTCTCTCGGACTCTCTCTGACACTTGATAACACTCTCTGACACACTCTGACAATCTCTGACACTCACAGACACTCTCAGACACTCTCGATAACTCTCTGATATTCTCTATCACTCTCTGGCACTCTCTGACACTCTCTATCACACTCTATCACCCAGTATCACTCTCTGACAGTCTCTGACACTCTCTGACATTCCCTGAAACTCTCAGACACTGTCTATCACTCTCTGACACTCTCAGACACTCTCAGACACTCTCTATCACTCTCTGACACTTTATATCACTCTCTGAATCTCTCAGACACCCTCTGACACTTTCTATCACACTCTGACACTCTCTGACACTCTCAGATAATCTTAGACAATCTCAGACACTTTCTATCACTCTCTGACACTGTCTGACAGTCTCTGACACTCTCAGACACTCTCTTTCACTCTCTATCCTTCTATGACACTCCCTATCACTCCCTAACACTCTCAGATTCTCTATGACACTCTCTTTCACTCTCCATCACTCTCTGACACTGTCAGGCACTCTCTGACACTCTCAGACTCTCACTGACTCTCTCACTCTCAGACACTCTCTATCAATCTATATCACTCTCTGACACTATCTATCACTCTTTGAAACTCTCTGACACTCTCCATCACTCTCTAACACACTCTGGCACACTCTGACTCACTCTGACCCTCTCTGACACGATCTGACACTCTCTGACACACTCTGACACTCTCTATCACAATCCATCACTGTCTATCACTCTCTATCACTCTCTATCACTCTCTGACACACTCTGACACTCTCTGACACTCTCAGACACTCTCTGTCACTCTCTATCACTCTCTGACACACTCTGACTGTCTCTGACACTCTCTGACACTCTCTATCACTCTCTGACACACTCTCTCACTATTTGACATTCTAAGACACTCTCTATCGCTCTCTGACACTCTCCATCACTCACTGACACTCTCTGACACACTCTGACACTCTCAGACACTCTCTATCACTCACTATTACTCTCTGACACACTCTGACAATCTCTGACACTCTCAGACACTCTCAGACACTCTCAGACACTCTCTAAACACTCTCTGACACTCACTGACACTCTCAGACACGCTCTGTCACTATCTGACACTCTCAGACACTCTCTATCACTCTCTGACACTCTCTGACATTCTCAGACACTCTCTATCACTCTCCATCACTCACTGACACTCTCAGACACTGTCAGACACCCTCTAAACACTCTCTGACACTCACTGACACTCTCAGACACGCTCTGTCACTCTCTGACACTCTCAGACACTCTCTATCACTCACTGACACTCTCAGACACTCTCAGACACTCCCTATCACTCTCTATCACTCGCTGACACTCTCAGACACTCTCTATCACTCTCTGACACTCACTAAAACTCTCAGACACTCTCTGTCTCTCTCAGACACTCTCAGACACTCTCTCTCACTCTCTGACTCTCTCTGAAACTCTCTGACACACTCACACTCTCTCTGACACTCTCTATCAATCTCTGACACTCTCTGACACTCTCTGACACACTCTGACACACTCTATCGCTCTCCGACATCCTCTGACACACTCTGACACTCTCTGACACTGTCAGACACTCTCTATCACTCTCCATCACTCTCTGACACACTCTGACACAATCTGACAATCTCTGACTATCTCAGACACTCTCTATCTTTCTCTGACACTGACTGACACCCTCAGACACTCTCTGTCACTCTCAGACACTCTCAGGCACTCTCTATCACTCTCTGACACTTTCTATCACTCTCTGACACAATTTGACACAGTCTATCAATCTCTGACACTCTCAGCCATTCTCTATCACTTTCTGACACACTCTGACACTCTCTGACACTCTCTATCACTCTCTGACAGTGTCTGACACTCTCAGACACTCTCTATCACTCTCAGACACTCTCCATCACTCTCAGACACTCTCTATCACTCTCTGACACTCTCTATCGCTCTCTGACACTTTGTATCACTCTCTATCACTCTCTGACACACTCTGACACTTTCTGACAATCTCAGACGCTCTCTCTCACTCTCTATCAAACTCTGACACACTCTGACAGTCTCTGACACTCTCTGACACTCTCTGTCACTCTCTATCACTCTCTGTTACTCTCTGACACACTCTGACATTCTTTAACACTCTCTGACACACTCTGACAATCTCTGACACTTCCTATCACTCTCTGACACTCTCTATCACTCTCTGACACTCTCAGACACTCTCTATCAATCTCTGACACTCTCAGACACACTCTATCACTCACTGACACTCTCTATCAGTCTCTGACACTCTCTGACACTCTCTGACAATCTCTGACACTCTCTATTACACTCTATCACTCTCTATCACTCTCTATCACTCTCTGACACTCTCGGACACACTCTATCACTCTCTGACACTCTCTGACTCTCGCTGACTCTCTCGGACTCTCTCTGACACTTTATAACACTCTCTGAATCTCTCAGACACTCTCTGACACTTTCTATCACACTCTGACACGCTCAGATAATCTCAGACAGTCTCAGACACTTTCTATCACTCTCTGACACTGTCTGACAATCTCTGACACTCTCAGACACTCTCTGACACTGTCAGACACTCTCTGACACTCTCAGACACTCTCTGACTCTCTCAGACACTCTCTGACACTCTCTGACACACTCTGACACACTCTATCGCTCTCTGACATGCTCTGATACACTCTGACACTGATTGACACTGTCAGACACTCTCTATCAATCTGCATCACTCTCTGACACACTCTGACACACTCTGACAATCTCTGACACTTCCTATCACTCTCTGACACTCTCTATCACTCTCTGATAACCTCAGACACTCTCTATCAATCTCTGACACTCTCAGACACTCTCTATCACCCTCTATCACTCTCTGACACTCTCTGACAATCTCTGACACTCTCTATTACACTCTATCACTCTCTATCACTCTCTATCACTCTCTGACACTCTCGGACACACTCTATCACTCTCTGACACTCTCTGACTCTCGCTGACTCTCTCGGACTCTCTCTGACACTTTATAACACTCTCTGAATCTCTCAGACACTCTCTGACACTTTCTATCACACTCTGACACGCTCAGATAATCTCAGACAGTCTCAGACACTTTCTATCACTCTCTGACACTGTCTGACAATCTCTGACACTCTCAGACACTCTCTTTCACTCTCTATCCCTCCATGACACTCCCTATCACTCACTAACACACTCAGATTCTCTATGACACTCTCTTTCACTCTCCATCACTCTCTGACACTGTCAGACACTCTCTGACACTCTCAAACACTCTCTGACTCTCTCAGACACTCTCTGACACTCTCTATCACTCTCTGACACTCTCTGACACACCCTGACACACTCTATCGCTCTCTGACATGCTCTGACACACTCTGACACTCATTGACACTGTCAGACACTCTCTATCAATCTGCATCACTCTCTGACACACTCTGACACAGTCTGACAATCTCTGACACTCTCAGACACTCTCTATCACCCTCTGACACTGACTGACACCCTCAGACACTATCTGTCACTCTCAGACACTCTCAGACACTCTCTAACAGTCTCTGACACTTTCTATCACTCTCTGACACTCTCTGACACTCTCTGACACACTCTGACACTCTCTGACACTCTCAGACTCTCTCTATCACTCTCTATCTCTCTCTGACACACTCTGACTGTCTCTGACACACTCTGACACTCTCTGACACTCTCAGACACTCTCTTTCACTCTCTATCCCTCCATGACACTCCCTATCACTCACTAACACTCTCAGATTCTCTATGACACTCTCTTTCACTCTCCATCACTCTCTGACACTGTCAGACACTCTCTGACACTCTCAGACACTCTCTGACTCTCTCAGACACTCTCAGACACTCTCAGACACTCTCTATCACTCTACATCACTCTCTGACACTATTTATCACTCTATGAAACTCTCTGACACTCTCCATCACTCTCTATCACTCTCTGGCACACTCTGAATCACTCTGACACTCTCTCACACGATCTGACACTCTCTGACACACTCTGACACACTCAGACACTCTCTATCACTCTCTATCACTGTCTATCACTCTCTATCACTCTCTATCACTCACTGACACAGTCTGACACAGTCAGACACTCTCTGACACTCTCAGACACTCTCTGACTCTCTCAGACACTCTCAGACACTCTCAGACACTCTCTATCACTCTACATCACTCTCTGACACTATTTATCACTCTATGAAACTCTCTGACACTCTCCATCACTCTCTATCACTCTCTGGCACACTCTGAATCACTCTGACACTCTCTGACACGATCTGACACTCTCTGACACACTCTGACACACTCAGACACTCTCTATCACTCTCTATCACTGTCTATCACTCTCTATCACTCTCTATCACTCACTGACACAGTCTGACACAGTCTGACACTCTCTGACACTCTCAGACACTCTCTATCACTCTCTATCTCTCTCTGACACACTCTGACTGTCTCTGACACTCTCTGACACTCTCTATCACTCTCTGACACGCTCTATCACTTTCTGACACTATCTATCATTCACTGACACTCTCTGACACTCTCTGACATACTCTGTCACTCACAGACACTCTCAGACACTCTCGATCACTCTCTGACATTCTCTATCACTCTCTGACACTCTCTGACACTCAAAGACACTCTCTATCACACTCTATCACTCTCTATCACTCTCTGACACTCTCTGACAGTCTCTGACACGCTCAGACACTCTCTATGACTCTCAGACACTCAATATCACTGTCAGACACTCTCTATCACTCTCTGACATTCTCTGAAACTCTCAGACACTCTCTATCACTCTCTGACACGTTCTATCACTCTCCATCACTCTCTGAAACTTTCTGACACTTTCTGACACTCTCAGACACTCTCTCTCACTCTCTATCAAACTCTGACACACTCTGACAGTCTCTGACACTCTCTGACACTCTCTATCACTCTCTGTCACTCTCTGTTACTCTCTGACATACTCTGACATTCTCTGACACTCTCTGACACACTCTGACTATCTCTGAAACTTTCTATCACTCTCTGACACTCTCTATCACTCGCTGACACTCTCAGACACTCTCTATCAATCTCTGACACTCTCAGACACTCTCTATCACTCACTGACACTCTCTGACACTCTCTGACACTCTCTGACACTCTCAGACACACTCTATCACACTCTATCACTCTCTGACACACTCTGACACTTTCTGACACTCTCAGACACTCTCTATCACTCTCTATCCCTCTCTGTTACTCTCTGACACACTCTGACACTCTCTGACACTCTCTGACACTGTCTGACACACTCTGACACTCTCTGACACTCTCTATCACTCTCTGACATACTCTGTCACTCACAGACACTCTCAGATACACTCGATCACTCTCTGACTTTCTCTATCACTCTCTGACACTCTCTGACACTCAAAGACACTCTCTATCACACTCTATCACTCTCTATCACTCTCTGACACTCTCTGACAGTCTCTGACACGCTCAGACACTCTCTATGACTCTCAGACACTCAATATCACTGTCAGACACTCTCTATCACTCTCTGACATTCTCTGAAACTCTCAGACACTCTCTATCACTCTCTGACACGTTCTATCACTCTCCATCACTCTCTGAAACACTCTGACACTTTCTGACACTCTCAGACACTCTCTCTCACTCTCTATCAAACTCTGACACACTCTGACAGTCTCTGACACTCTCTGACACTCTCTATCACTCTCTGTCACTCTCTGTTACTCTCTGACATACTCTGACACTCTCTGACACACTCTGACTATCTCTGAAACTTTCTATCACTCTCTGACACTCTCTATCACTCTCTGACACTCTCAGACACTCTCTATCAATCTCTGACACTCTCAGACACTCTCTATCACTCACTGACACTCTCTGACACTCTCTGACACTCTCAGACACACTCTATCACACTCTATCACTCTCTGACACACTCTGACACTTTCTGACACTCTCAGACACTCTCTATCACTCTCTATCCCTCTCTGTTACTCTCTGACACACTCTGACACTCTCTGACACTCTCTGACACTGTCTGACACACTCTGACACTCTCTGACACTCTCTATCACTCTCTGACATACTCTGTCACTCACAGACACTCTCAGATACACTCGATCACTCTCTGACTTTCTCTATCACTCTCTGACACTCTCTGACACTCAAAGACACTCTCTATCACACTCTATCACTCTCTATCACTCTCTGACACTCTCTGACAGTCTCTGACACGCTCAGACACTCTCTATGACTCTCAGACACTCAATATCACTGTCAGACACTCTCTATCACTCTCTGACATTCTCTGAAACTCTCAGACACTCTCTATCACTCTCTGACACGTTCTATCACTCTCCATCACTCTCTGAAACACTCTGACACTTTCTGACACTCTCAGACACTCTCTCTCACTCTCTATCAAACTCTGACACACTCTGACAGTCTCTGACACTCTCTGACACTCTCTATCACTCTCTGTCACTCTCTGTTACTCTCTGACATACTCTGACATTCTCTGACACTCTCTGACACACTCTGACTATCTCTGAAACTTTCTATCACTCTCTGACACTCTCTATCACTCTCTGACACTCTCAGACACTCTCTATCAATCTCTGACACTCTCAGACACTCTCTATCACTCACTGACACTCTCTGACACTCTCTGACACTCTCTGACACTCTCAGACACACTCTATCACACTCTATCACCTCTGACACACTCTGACACTTTCTGACACTCTCAGACACTCTCTATCACTCTCTATCCCTCTCTGTTACTCTCTGACACACTCTGACACTCTCTGACACTCTCTGACACTGTCTGACACACTCTGACACTCTCTGACACTCTCTATCACTCTCTGACATACTCTGTCACTCACAGACACTCTCAGATACACTCGATCACTCTCTGACTTTCTCTATCACTCTCTGACACTCAAAAACACTCTCTATCACACTCTATCACTCTCTATCACTCTCTGACACTCTCTGACACTTTCTGACACTCTCAGACACTCTCTATCACTCTCTATCCCTCTCTGTTACTCTCTGACATACTCTGTCACTCACAGACACTCTCAGACACACTCGATCACTCTCTGACTTTCTCTATCACTCTCTGACACTCAAAAACACTCTCTATCACACTCTATCACTCTCTATCACTCTCTGACACTCTCGGACACAATCACTCTCTGACACTCTCTGACTCTCTCTGACTCTCTCAGACACTCTCTGACACTTTATATCACTCTCTGAACCTCTCAGACACTCTCTGACACTTTCTATCACTCTCTGACACTTTCTGACAATCTCTGACACTCTCAGACACTCTATTTCACTCTCTATCCCTCTATGACACTCCCTATCACTCCCGAACACTCTCAGATTCTCTATGACACTCTCTTTCACTCTCCATCACTCTCTGACACTGTCAGACACTCTCTGAGACTCTCAGACACTCTATTTCACTCTCTATCCCTCTATGACACTCCCTATCACTCCCTAACACTCTCAGATTCTCTATGACACTCTCTTTCACTCTCCATCACTCTCTGACACTGTCAGACTCTCTCAGACACTCTCAGACACTAACAATCACTCGATGAAACTCTCTGACACTCTCCATCACTCTCTATCACTCTCTGGCACACTCTGACTCACTCTGACCATCTCTGACACTATCTGACACTCTCTGACACTCTCTGACACACTCAGACACTGTCTATTACTCTCTATCACTGTCTATCACTCTCTATCACTCTCTATCACTCTCTATCACTCTCTGACACACTCTGACACTCTCTGACACTCTCAGACACACTCTATCACTCTCTATCACTCTCTGACACACTCTGACTCTCTCTGACACTCTCTGACACTCTCTATCACTCTCTGACACGCTCTAGCACTTTCTGGCAATCTCAGACACTCTCTATCACTCTCTGACACTCTCCATCACTCACTGACACTCTCTGACACACTCTGACACACTCTGACACTCTCTGACACTCTCAAACACTCTCTATCACTCTCTATCACTCTCTATCACTCTCTATCACTCTCTATCACTCTCTGACACACTCTGACAATCTCTGACAATCTCAGACACTCTCTATCACTCTCTATCACTCTCTTTCACTCGCTGACACTCTCAGACACTCTCAGACACTCTCTGACATACTCTGCCACTCACAGACAATCTCAGACACACTCGATCACTCTCTGATTTTCACAATCATCTCTGACACTCAAAGACACTCTCTATCACACTCTATCACTCTCTGACAATCTCGGACACTATCACTCTCTGACACTCTCTGACTCTCTCTGCCTCTCTCAGACACTCTTTGACACTTTATATCACTCTCTGAACCTCTCAGACACTCTCTGACACTTTCTGTCACTCTCTGACACTTTCTGACAATCTCTGACACTCTCAGACACTCTATTTCACTCTCTATCCCTCTATGACACTCCCTATCACTCCCTCACACTCTCAGATTCTCTATGACACTCTATTTCACTCTCCATCACTCTGTGACACTGTCAGACACTCTCTGACACTCTCAGACACTCTCTGACTCTCTCAGACACTCTCTATCACTCGCTGACACTCTCAGACACTCTCAGACACTCTCTATCACTCTCTGACACTCACTGAAACTCACTGACACTCTCAGACACGCTCTGTCACTCTCTGACACTCTCAGACACTCTCTATCACTCTCTGAAATTTTCAGAAACTGTCCATCACTCTCTATCACTCGCTGACACTCTCAGACACTCTCAGACACTCTCTATCACTCTCTATCACTCGCTGACACTCTCAGACACTCTCAGACACTCTCTATCACTCTCTGACACTCACTGAAACTCTCAGACACTCTCTGTCTCTCTCAGACACTCTCAGACACTCTCTCACACTCTCTGATGCTCTCTGAAACTCTCTGACACACTCACACTCTCTCTGACACTCTCTATCACTCTCTGACACTCTCTGACACACTCTGACACTCTCTGACACACTCTGTCACTCTCTGACACTCTCTGACACTCTCTGACACACTCGATCACTCTCTGACTTTCTCGATCACTCTCTGACACTCAAAGACACTCTCTATCACACTCTATCACTCTCTATCACTCTCTGACACTCTCGGACACTATCACTCTCTGACACTCTCTGACTCTCTCTGCCTCTCTCAGACACTCTCTGACACTTTATATCACTCTCTGAACCTCTCAGACACTCTCTGACACTTTCTATCACTCTCTGACACTTTCTGACAATCTCTGACACTCTCAGACACTCTATTTCACTCTCTATCCCTTTATGACACTCCCTATCACTCCCTAACACTCTCAGATTCTCTATGACACTCTCTTTCACTCTCCATCACTCTCTGACACTATCAGACACTCTCTGACACTCTCAGACACTCTCTGACTCTCTCTATCACTCTCTATCACTCTCTGACACACTCTGACTCTCTCTGACACTCTCTGACACTCTCTATCACTCTCTGACACGCTCTATCACTTTCTGGCACTCTCAGACACTCTCTATCACTCTCTGACACTCTCTATCACTCACTGACACTCTCTGACACACTCTGACACACTCTGACACTCTGACACTCTCAGACACTCTCAGACACTCTCTATCACTCTCTATCACTGTCTATCACCCTCTATCACTCTGTATCACTCTCTGACACACTCTGACACTCTCTGACACTCTCAGACACTCTCTATCACTCTCTGACACACTCTGACAATCTCTGACACTCTCAGACACTCTCTATCACTCTCTTTAACTCGCTGACACTCTCAGACACTCTCAGACACTCTCTGACGTACTCTGTCACTCACAGACACTCTCAGACACACTCGATCACTGTCTGTCTTTCTCGATCACTCTCTGACACTCAAAGACACGCTCTATCACACTCTATCACTCTCTATCACTCTCTGACACTCTCGGACACTATCACTCTCTGACACTCTCTGACTCTCTCTGCCTCTCTCAGACACTCTCTGACACTTTATATCACTCTCTGAACCTCTCAGACACTCTCTGACACTTTCTATCACTCTCCTACACTTTCTGACAATCTCTGACACTCTCAGACACTCTATTTCACTCTCTATCCCTTTATGACACTCCCTATCACTCCCTAACACTCTCAGATTCTCTATGACACTCTCTTTCACTCTCCATCACTCTCTGACACTATCAGACACTCTCTGACACTCTCAGACACTCTCTGACTCTCTCTATCACTCTCTATCACTCTCTGACACACTCTGACTCTCTCTGACACTCTCTGACACTCTCTATCACTCTCTGACACGCTCTATCACTTTCTGGCACTCTCAGACACTCTCTATCACTCTCTGACACTCTCTATCACTCACTGACACTCTCTGACACACTCTGACACACTCTGACACTCTGACACTCTCAGACACTCTCAGACACTCTCTATCACTCTCTATCACTGTCTATCACCCTCTATCACTCTGTATCACTCTCTGACACACTCTGACACTCTCTGACACTCTCAGACACTCTCTATCACTCTCTGACACACTCTGACAATCTCTGACACTCTCAGACACTCTCTATCACTCTCTTTAACTCGCTGACACTCTCAGACACTCTCAGACACTCTCTGACGTACTCTGTCACTCACAGACACTCTCAGACACACTCGATCACTGTCTGTCTTTCTCGATCTCTCTCTGACACTCAAAGACACGCTCTATCACACTCTATCACTCTCTATCACTCTCTGACACTCTCGGACACTATCACTCTCTGACACTCTCTGACTCTCTCTGCCTCTCTCAGACACTCTCTGACACTTTATATCACTCTCTGAACCTCTCAGACACTCTCTGACACTTTCTATCACTCTCCTACACTTTCTGACAATCTCTGACACTCTCAGACACTCTATTTCACTCTCTATCCCTTTATGACACTCCCTATCACTCCCTAACACTCTCAGATTCTCTATGACACTCTCTTTCACTCTCCATCACTCTCTGACACTATCAGACACTCTCTGACACTCTCAGACACTCTCTGACTCTCTCAGACACTCTCAGACACTCTCTATCACTCGCTGACACTCTCAGACACTCTCAGACACTCTCAGACACTCTCTATCACTCTCTGACACTCACTGACACTCACTGACACTCTCAGACACGCTCTGTCACTCTCTGACACTCTCAGACACTCTCTATCACTCTCTGACATTCTCAGAAACTGTCTGTCACTCTCTATCACTCGCTGACACTCTCAGACACTCTCAGACACTCTCTATCACTCTCTATCACTCGCTGACACTCTCAGACACTCTCAGACACTCTCTATCACTCTCTGACACTCACTGAAACTCTCAGACACTCTGTCTCTCTCAGACACTCTCAGACTCTCTCTCTCACTCTCTGATGCTCTCTGAAACTCTCCGACACACTCACACTCTCTCTGACACTCTCTATCACTCTCTGACACTCTCTGACACACTCTGACACTCTCTGACATTCTCTATCACTCTCTGACACTCTCTGACACACTCTGACACTCTCTATCACTCTCTGACACTTTCTGTCACTCTCTATCACTCTCTGACACTCTCTGACACTCTGTATCACACTCTATCACTCTCTATCACTCTCTGACACTCTCGGACACTCTCTGACACTTTATATCAATCTCTGAACCTCTCAGACACTCTCTGACACTTTCTATCACACCCTGACACTCTCTGACACTCTCAGATAATCTCAGACAGTCTCAGACACTTTATATCACTCTCTGACACTGTCTGACAACCTCTGACATTCTCAGACACTCTCTTTCACTCTCTATCCCTCTATGACAGTCCCTATCACTCCCGAACACTCTCAGATTCTCTATGACACTCTCTTTCACTCTCCATCACTCTCTGACACTGTCAGACACTCTCTGACACTCTCAGACACTCTCTGTCACTCTCTGACACTTTCTATCACTCTCTATCACTCTCTGACACTCTCTGACATTCACAGAAACTCTCTATCACTCTCTATCACTTGCTGACACTCTCAGACACTCTCAGACACTCTCAGACACTCTCTATCACTCTCTATCACTCGTTGACACTCTCAGACACTCTCAGACACTCTCTATCACTCTCTGACACTCACTGAAACTCTCAGACACTCTCTGTCTCTCTCAGACACTCTCAGACACTCTCTCACTCTCTGACACTCTCTGAAACTCTCTGACACACTCACACTCTCTCTGACTCTCTCTATCACTCTCCATCACTCTCTGACACACTCTGATACAATCTGACAATCTCTGACACTCTCAGACACTCTCTATCACTCTCTGACACTGACTGACACCCTCAGACACTGTCTGACAATCTCTGACACTCTCAGACACTCTCTTTCACTCTCTATCCCTCTATGACAGTCCCTATCACTCCCGAACACTCTCAGATTCTCTATGACACTCTCTTTCACTCTCCATCACTCTCTGACACTGTCAGACACTCTCTGACACTCTCAGACACTCTCCATCACTCTCTATCACTCTCTGACACTCTCTGACATTCTCAGAAACTCTGTATCGCTCTCTATCACTCGCTGACACTCTCAGACACTCTCAGACACTCTCAGACACTCTCTATCACTCTCTATCACTCGTTGACACTCTCAGACACTCTCAGACACTCTCTATCACTCTCTGACACTAACTGAAACTCTCAGACACTCTCTGTCTCTCTCAGACACTCTCAGACACTCTCTCACTCTCTGACACTCTCTGAAACTCTCTGACACACTCACACTCTCTCTGACTCTCTCTATCACTCTCTGACACTCTCTGACACACTCTGACACTCTCTGACACTCTCTATCACTCTCTGACACTCTCCGACACTCTCTGACACACTCTGACACACTCTATCGCTCTCTGACATTCTCTGACATACTCTGACACTCTCTGACACTGTCAGAGACTCTCTATCACTCTCCATCACTCTCTGACACACTCTGATACAATCTGATAATCTCTGACACTCTCAGACACTCTCTATCACTCTCTGACACTGACTGACACCCTCAGACACTCTCTGTCACTCTCAGACACTCTCAGACACTCTCTATCACTCTCTGACACTTTCTATCACTCTCTGACACTCTCTGACACACTCTGAAACTCTCTGACACTCTCCATCACTCTCTATCACTCTCTGACACAATTTGACACTCTATATCTCTATCTGACACTCTCAGACACTCTCTATCACTCTATTACACTCTCAGACACTCTCTATCACTGTCTGACACTCTCTGACACACTCTGATACTCTCTGACACTCTCAGACACTCTCAGACACTCGCTATCACTCTCTGACAGTCTCTGACACTCTCAGACACTCTCTATCACTCTCTGACATTCTCTGAAACTCTCAGACACTCTCTATCACTCTCTGACACTCTCAGACACTCTCTGTCACTCTCTGACACTTTCTATCACTCTCTATCACTCTCTGATAACCTCTGACACTTTCTGACACAATCAGACACTCTCTCTCACTCTCTTTCAAACTCTGACACACTCTGACAGTCTCTGACATTCTCTGACACTCTCTATCACTCTCTATCACTCTCTGTTGCTCTCTGACACACTCTGACACTCTCAGAAACTCTCTATCACTCTCTGACACTCTCAGACAGTCTCTATTACACACTGACACTCTCTATCACTCTCTGACGCTCTCTGACACACTGTGACACTCTCAGACTTTCGCTATCACTCTCTATCACTTTCTGACACACTCTGACACTTTCTGACACTCTCAGACACTCTCTATCACTCTATATCCCTCTCTGTTACTCTCTGACACACTCTGACACTCTCTGACTGTCTCTGACACACTCTGACAATCTCTGAAACTCTCTATCACTCTCTGACATACTCTGTCACTCACAGACACTCTCAGACACTCTCGATCACTCTCTGACATTCTCTATCACTCTCTGACACTCTCTGACACTCTCTATCACACTCTATCACTCTCTATCACTCTCTGACACTCTCTATCACTCTCAGACACTCTCTATCACTCTCAGACACTCTCTATCACTCTCTGACATTCTCTGAAACTCTCAGACACTCTCTATCACTCTCTGACACTCTCAGACACTCTCTATCACTCTCTCACACTTTATATCACTCTCTGAATCTCTCAGACACCCTCTGACACTTTCTATCACACTCTGACACTCTCTGACACTCTCAGATAATCTCAGACAATCTCAGACACTTTCTATCACTCTCTGACACTGTCTGACAATCTCTGACACTCTCAGACACTCTCTTTCCCTCTCTATCACTCCATGACACTCCCTATCACTCCCTAACACTCTCAGATTCTCTATGACACTCTCTTTCACTCTCCATCACTCTCTGACACTGTCAGACACTCTCTGACACTCTCTGACACTCTCTGACACTCTCTGACACTCTCAGACTCTCTCTGACTCTCTCACTCTCAGACACTCTCTTTCAATCTATATCACTCTCTGACACTATCTATCACTCTTTGAAACTCTCTGACACTCTCCATGACTCTCCATCACTCTCTGGCACACTCTGACTCACTCTGACCCTCTCTGACACGATCTGACACTCTCTGACTCACTCTGACAAACTCAGACACTCTCTATCACTCTCTATCACTCTCTGTCACTCTCTATCACTCTCTGACACACTCTGACACTATCTGACACTCTCTATCAAACTCTGACACTCTCTGTCACTATTTGACACTCTCAGACATTCTCTATCGGTCTCTGACACTCTCTATCACTCACTGACACTCTCTGACACACTCTGACACTCTCAGACACTCTCTATCACTCACTATCACTCTCTGACACACTCTGACAATCTCTGACGCTCTCAGACACTCTCTAAACAGTCTCTGACACTCTCTGACACTCTCTGACACTCTCAGACACTCTCTATCAATCTGTGACACTCTCTGACATTCTCAGACACTCTCTATCACTCTCTCTCACTCACTGACACTCTCAGACACTCTCAGACACTCTCTATCACTCTCTATCACTCGCTGACACTCTCAGACACTCTCTATCACTCTCTGACACTCACTAAAACTCTCAGACACTCTCTGTCTCTCTCAGACACTCTCAGACACTCTCTCTCACTCTCTGACACTCTCTGAAACTCTCTGACACACTCACACTCTCTCTGACACTCTCTATCAATCTCTGACACTCTCTGACACTCTCTGACACACTCTGACACACTCCATCGCTCTCTGACATTCTCTGACACTCTCTGACACTGTCAGACACTCTCTATCACTCTGCATCACTCTCCATCACTCTCTGACACACTCTGACACAAGCTGACAATCTCTGACTATCTCAGACACTCTCTTTCTCTGACACTGACTGACACTCTCAGACACTCTCTATCACTCTCTGACACTTTATATCACTCTCTGAATCTCTCAGACACCCTCTGACACTTTCTATCACACTCTGACACTCTCTGACACTCTCAGATAATCTCAGAAAATCTCAGACACTTTCTATCACTCTCTGACACTGTCTGACAATCTCTGACACTCTCAGACACTCTCTTTTACTCTCTATCCCTCTATGACACTCCCTATCACTCCCTAACACTCTCAGATTCTCTATGACACTCTCGTTCACTCTCCATCACTCTCAGACACTCTCTATCACTCTCTGACACTCTCTATCACTCTCTGACACTTTCTATCACTCTCTATCACTCTCTGACACACTCTGACACTTTCTGACACTCTCATACACTCTCTCTCACTCTCTATCAAACTCTGACACACTCTGACAGTCTCTGACACTCTCTGACACTCTCGATCAATCGCGATCACTCTCTGTTACTCTCTGACACACCTTGACATTCTTTAACACTCTCTGACACACTCTGACAATCTCTGACACTTCCTATCACTCTCTGACACTCTCTATCACTCTCTGACACTCTCAGACACTCTCTATCAATCTCTGACACTCTCAGACACTCTCTATCACTCACTGACACTCTCTATCACTCTCTGACACTCTCTGACACACTCTGACACTCTCTGATACTCTCAGACACTCTCTATCACTCTCTGACACTCTCTGACACTTTCTGACACTCTCAGACACTCTCTATCACACTTTATCCCTCTCTGTTACTCTCTGACACACTCTGACACTCTCTGACACTCTCTGACACTCTCTGACAATCTCTGACACTCTCTATCACACTCTATCACTCTCTATCACTCTCTGACACTCTCGGACACTCTCTATCACTCTCTGACACTCTCTGACTCTCGCTGACTCTCTCGGACTCTCTCTGACACTTTATAACACTCTCTGAATCTCTCAGACACTCTCTGACACTTTCTATCACACTCTGACACTCTCAGATAATCTCAGACAGTCTCAGACACTTTCTATCACTCTCTGACACTGTCTGACAATCTCTGACACTCTCAGACACTCTCTTTCACTCTCTATCCCTCCATGACACTCCCTATCACTCACTAACACTCTCAGATTCTCTATGACACTCTCTTTCACTCTCCATCACTCTCTGACACTGTCAGACACTCTCTGACACTCTCAGATACTCTCTGACTCTCAGACACTCTCAGACACTCTCAGACACTCTCTATCACTCTACATCACTCTCTGACACTATCTAGCACTCTATGAAACTCTCTGACACTCTCCATCACTCTCTATCACTCTCTGGCACACTCTGACTCACTCTGACTCACTCTGACACTCTCTGACACGATCTGACACTCTCTGACAGTCTCTGACACACTGCAGACACTCTCTGTCACTCTCTATCACTGTCTATCACTCTCTATCACTCTCTATCACTCTCTGACACACTCTGACACTCTCTGACACTCTCAGACACTCTTTATCACTATCTATCTCTCTCTGACACACTCTGACTGTCTCTGACACTCTCTGACACTCTCTATCACTCTCTGACACGCTCTATCACTTTCTGACACTATCTATCATTCACTGACACTCTCTGACACACTCTGACACTCTCGGACACTCTCAGACACCCTCTATCACTCTCTATTACTCTCTGACAGACTCTGACAATCTCTGACACTCTCAGACACTCTCAGACACTCTCTAAACACTCTCTGACACTCACTGACACTCTCAGACACGCTCTGTCACTCTCGTACACTCTCAGACACTCTCTATCACTCTCTATCACTCTCTGACACTCTCTGACATTCTCAGACACTCTCTATCACTCTCTATCACTCGCTGACACTCTCAGATACTCTCTATCACTCTCTATCTCTTGCTGACACTCTCAGACACTCTCAGACACTCACTATCACTCTCTGACACTCACTGAAACTCTCAGACACTCTCTGTCTCTCTCAGACACTCTCAGACAATCTCTCTCACTCTCTGACACTCTCTGAAACTCTCTGACACACTCACACTCTCTCTGACACTCTCTATCACTCTCTGCCACTCTCTGACACACTCTGACACTCTCTGACACTCTCTATCACTCTGTGACATTCCCTGACACTCTCTGACACACTCTGACACACTCTATCGCTCTCTGACATTCTCTGACACACTCTGACACTCATTGACACTGTCAGACACTCTCTATCAATCTGCATCACTCTCTGACACACTCTGACACAATCTGACAATCTCTGACACTATCAGACACTCTCTATCACCCTCTGACACTGACTGACACCCTCAGACACTCTCTGTCACTCTCAGGCACTCTCAGACACTCTCTAACAGTCTCTGACTCTTTCTATCACTCTCGGACACTCTCTGGCACACTCTGAAACGCTCTGACACTCTCTATCACACTCTATCACTCTCTGACACAATTTGACACTCTCTATCACTCTCTGACACTCTCAGACACTCTCTGTCACTCTATGACATGCTCAGACACTCTCCATCACTCTCTGACACTCTCTGACACACTATGACACTCTCTGACACTCTCAGACACTCTCTATCACTCTATGACACTCTCAGTCACTCTATGACACTCTCAATCACTCTCTAAACACTCTCAGACACTCTGAACTGGAGCTGGAGCTGGATGAACTTCGGATCATTCGGGAGGCGGAGGGGATTATTGACAGGAGTTATAGGGAGGCAGTCACACCTCAGGTAAAAGAAGTAGGTAGATGGGTTACCGTCAGGGGAAGGAAAGGGAACCAGCAGGCAGAGCAGGGATCCCCTGTGGCCGTTTCCCTCAACAACAGGTATACCGTTTTGGATACTGTTGGGGGGGACGACTTACCAGGGGTAAGCAATGGGGTGCAGGTCTCTGGCACAGAGTCTGTCCCTGTTGTTCAGAAGGGAAAAGGGAAGAGGAGCAGAGCATTAGTCATTGGGGACTCCATAGTTAGGGGAACAGATAGGAGGTTCTGTGGGAACGAGAGAGACTCACGGTTGGTGTGTTGCCTCCCAGGTGCCAGGGTACGTGATGTCTCCGATCGTGTTTTTGGGATCCTTAAGGGGGAGGGGGAGCACCCCCAAGTCGTGGTCCACATAGGCACCAACGACATAGGTAGTAAGAGAGATGGGGATTTAAGGCAGAAATTCAGGGAGCTAGGGTGGAAGCTTAGAGCGAGAACAACCAGAGTTGTTATCTCTGGGTTGTTGCCTGTGCCACGTGCTAGCGAAGAGAGGAATAGGGAGAGAGAGGAGTTGAACACGTGGCTGCAGGGATGGTGTAGGAGGGAGGGTTTTGGTTTCCTGGATAATTGGGGCTCTTTCTGGGGTAGGTGGGACCTCTACAAACAGGATGGTCTTCACCTGAACCAGAGGGGTACCAATATCCTGGGGGGGAGATTTGTTAGTGCTCTTCGGGGGGGTTTAAACTAAATCAGCAGGGGAATGGGAACCTAAATTGTAGTTCCAGTGTACAGGCTGTTGAGAGTAGTGAGGTAGGGGATAAGGTTACAGGGACGCAAGAGGGCACTGGCAAGCAAGAACTTGGTTTAAAGTGTGTCTACTTCAACGCCAGGAGCATCCGGAATAAGGTGGGTGAGCTTGCAGCATGGGTTGGTACCTGGGATCCTGATGTTGTGGCCATTTCGGAGACATGGGTAGAGCAGGGGCAGGAATGGATGTTGCAGGTTCCGGGATTTAGATGTTTCAGAAAGAACAGAGAAGAGGATAAAAGAGGGGGGGGGTGTGGCATTGTTAATCAAGGAGAGTATTACAGCGGCAGAAAGGACGTTTGAGGACTCGTCTACTGAGGTAGTATGGGCCGAGGTTAGAAACAGGAGAGGAGAGGTCACCCTGTTGGGAGTTTTCTATAGACCTCCGAATAGTTCCAGAGATGTAGAGGAAAGGATAGCGAAGATGATTCTCGACAGGAGCGAGAGTAACAGGGTAGTGGTTATGGGGGACTTTAACTTTCCAAATATTGACTGGAAATACTATAGTTCGAGTACTTTAGATGGGTCTGTTTTTGTCCAGTGTGTGCAGGAGGGTTTTCTGACACAGTATGTGGACAGGCCAACCAGGGGCGATGCCACATTGGATTTGGTACTGGGTAATGAACCCGGCCAGGTGTTCGATTTAGATGTAGGTGAGCACTTTGGTGATAGTGATCACAATTCGGTTAGGTTTACCTTAGCGATGGGCAGGGACAGGTATATACCGCAGGGCAAGAATTATAGCTGGGGGAAAGGAAATTATGACGCGATTAGGCAAGATTTAGGATGTGTAGGATGGGGAAGGAAACTGCAGGGGATGGGCACAAACGAAATGTGGAGCTTATTCAAGGAGCAGCTAATGCGTGTCCTTGATAAGTATGTACCTGTCAGGCAGGGAGGAAGTTGTCGAGCGAGGGAGCCGTGGTTTACTCAAGAAGTTGAAGCGCTTGTCAAGAGGAAGAGGGCGGCTTATGTTAGGATGAGACGTGAAGGCTCAGTTCGGGCGCTTGAGAGTTACAAGCTAGCCAGGAAGGATCTAAAGGGAGGGCTAAGAAGAGCAAGGAGAGGACACGAGAAGTCATTGGCGGATAGGATCAAAGAAAACCCTAAGGCTTTCTATAGGTATATCAGGAATAAACGAATGATAAGAGTTAGAACAGGGCCAATCAAGGATAGTAGTGGAAAGTTGTGTGCGGAATCAGAGGAGATAGGGGAAGCGTTAAATGAATATTTTTCGTCAGTATTTACAGTAGAGAAAGAAAATGTTGTCGAGGAGAATACTGAGATACAGACTACTAGGCTAGATGGGATTGAGGTTCACAAGGAGGAGGTGTTAGCAATTTTGGAAAGAGTGAAAATAGATAAGTCCCCTGGGCCAGATGGGATTTATCCTAGGATTCTCTGGGAAGCCAGGGAGGAGATTGCAGAGCCGTTGTTGTTGATCTTTAAGTCGTCATTGTCGACAGGAGTAGTGCCGGAGGACTGGAGGATAGCAAATGTTGTCCCCTTGTTCAAGAAGGGGAGTAGAGACAGCCCTGGTAATTATAGACCTGTGAGCCTTACTTCGGTTGTGGGTAAAATGTTGGAAAAGGTTATAAGAGACAGGATTTATAATCATCTTGAAAAGAATAAGTTCATTTGCGATAGTCAGCACGGTTTTGTGAAAGGTAGGTCGTGCCTCACAAACCTTATTGAGTTTTTCGAGAAGGTGACCAAACAGGTGGATGAGGGTAAAGCCGTGGATGTGGTGTATATGGATTTCAGTAAGGCGTTTGATAAGGTTCCCCACGGTAGGCTATTGCAGAAAATACGGAAGTATGGGGTTGAAGGTGATTTAGAGCTTTGGATCAGAAATTGGCTAGCTGAAAGAAGACAGAGGGTGGTGGTTGATGGCAAATGTTCATCCTGGAGTTTAGTTACGAGTGGTGTACCGCAAGGTTCTGTTTTGGGGCCACTGCTGTTTGTCATTTTTATAAACGACCTGGATGAGGGTGTAGAAGGGTGGGTTAGTAAATTTGCGGATGACACGAAGGTCGGTGGAGTTGTGGATAGTGTCGAAGGGTGTTGTAGGGTACAGAGGGACATAGATAGGCTGCAGAGCTGGGCTGAGAGATGGCAAATTGAGTTTAATGCGGAGAAGTGTGAGGTGATTCACTTTGGAAGGAGTAACAGCAATGCAGAGTACTGGGCTAATGGGAAGATTCTTGGTAGTGTAGATGAGCAGAGAGATCTTGGTATCCAGGTACATAAATCCCTGAAAGTTGCTACCCAGGTTAATAGGGCTGTTAAGAAGGCATATGGTGTGTTAGCCTTTATTAGTAGGGGGATCGAGTTTCGGAGCCACGGGGTCATGATGCAGCTGTACAAAACTCTGGTGAGGCCGCACCTGGAGTATTGCGTGCAGTTCTGGTCACCGCATTATAGGAAGGATGTCGAAGCTTTGGAAAGGGTGCAGAGGAGATTTACTAGGATGTTGCCTGGTATGGAAGGAAGGTCTTACGAGGAAAGGCTGAGGGACTTGGGGTTGTTTTCGTTAGAGAGAAGGAGGAGGAGAGGTGACTTAATAGAGACATACAAGATAATCAGAGGGTTAGATAGGATGGATAGTGAGAGTCTTTTTCCTCGGATGAGGATGGCAAACACGAGGGGACATAGCTTTAAGTTGAGGGGTGAAAGATATAGGACAGATGTCAGAGGTAGTTTCTTTACGCAGAGAGTAGTAGGGGCGTGGAACGCCCTGCCTGCAACAGTAGTAGACTCGCCAACTTTAAGGGCATTTAAGTGGTCATTGGATAGACATATGGATGAAAATGGAATAGTGTAGGTCAGATGATCGGCGCAACATCGAGGGCCGAAGGGCCTGTACTGCGCTGTAATATTCTAAAATATTCTATCACTCTATGACACTCTCAGATACTCGCTATCACTCTCTATCACTCTCAGGCACTCTCTGAAACTCTCTATCACACTCTGAAACTCTCTGACACTCTCTATCACACTCTGACACTCTCTATAACTCTCTGACACTCTCTATCACACTCTATCACTCTCTATCACTCTCTGACACTCTCTCACACTCTCTGACACTTTATATCAATCTCTGAACCTCTCAGACACTCTCTGACACTTTCTATCACACCCTGACACTCTCTGACACTCTCAGATAATCTCAGACAGTCTCAGACACTTTATATCACTCTCTGACACTGTTTGACAATCTCTGACACTCTCAGACACTCTCTTTCACTCTCTATCCCTCTATGACAGTCCCTATCACTCCCGAACACTCTCAGATTCTCTATGACACTCTCTTTCACTCTCCATCACTCTCTGACACTGTCAGACACTCTCTGACACTCTCAGACACTCTCTGACTCTCAGACACTCTCAGACACTCTCAGACACTCTCTATCACTCTACATCACTCTCTGACACTATCTATCACTCTATGAAACTCTCTGACACTCTCCATCACTCTCTATCACTCTCTGGCACACTCTGACTCACTCTGACTCACTCTGACACTCTCTGACACGATCTGACACTCTCTGTCAGTCTCTGACACACTCAGACACTCTCTGTCACTCTCTATCACTGTCTATCACTCTCTATCACTCTCTATCACTCTCTGACACACTCTGACACTCTCTGACACTCTCAGACACTCTTTATCACTATCTATCTCTCTCTGACACAATCTGACTGTCTGTGACACTCTCTGACACTCTCTATCACTCTCTGACACGCTCTATCACTTTCTGACACTATCTATCATTCACTGACACTCTCTGACACACTCTGACACTCTCGGACACTCTCAGACACCCTCTATCACTCTCTATTACTCTCTGACAGACTCTGACAATCTCTGACACTCTCAGACACTCTCTATCACTCTCTATTACTCTCTGACAGACTCTGACAATCTCTGACACTCTCAGACACTCTCAGACACTCTCTAAACACTCTCTGACACTCACTGACACTCTCAGACACGCTCTGTCACTCTCGTACACTCTCAGACACTCTCTATCACTCTCTATCACTCTCTGACACTCTCTGACATTCTCAGACACTCTCTATCACTCTCTATCACTCGCTGACACTCTCAGATACTCTCTATCACTCTCTATCACTCGCTGACACTCTCAGACACTCTCAGACACTCACTATCACTCTCTGACACTCACTGAAACTCTCAGACACTCTCTGTCTCTCTCAGACACTCTCAGACAATCTCGCTCACTCTCTGACACTCTCTGAAACTCTCTGACACACTCACACTCTCTCTGACACTCTCTATCACTCTCTGCCACTCTCTGACACACTCTGACACTCTCTGACACTCTCTATCACTCTCTGACATTCCCTGACACTCTCTGACACACTCTGACACACTCTAGCGCTCTCTGACATTCTCTGACACACTCTGACACTCATTGACACTGTCAGACACTCTCTATCAATCTGCATCACTCTCTGACACACTCTGACACAATCTGACAATCTCTGACACTATCAGACACTCTCTATCACCCTCTGACACTGACTGACACCCTCAGACACTCTCTGTCACTCTCAGGCACTCTCAGACACTCTCTAACAGTCTCTGACTCTTTCTATCACTCTCGGACACTCTCTGGCACACTCTGAAACGCTCTGACACTCTCTATCACACTCTATCACTCTCTGACACAATTTGACACTCTCTATCACTCTCTGACACTCTCAGACACTCTCTGTCACTCTATGACATGCTCAGACACTCTCTATCACTCTCTGACACTCTCTGACACATTATGACACTCTCTGACACTCTCAGACACTCGCTATCACTCTCTATCACTCTCTGACACTCTCAGACACTCTCTATCACTCTATGACACTCTCAGTCACTCTATGACACTCTCAATCACTCTCAAACACTCTCAGACACTCTCTATCACTCTATGACACTCTCAGATACTCGCTATCACTCTCTATCACTCTCAGGCACTCTCTGAAACTCTCTATCACACTCTGAAACTCTTTGACACTCTCTATCACACTCTGACACTCTCTATCACTCTCTGACACTCTCTATCACACTCTATCACTCTCTATCACTCTCTGACACTCTCGGACACTCTCTGACACTTTATATCAGTCTCTGAACCTCTCAGACACTCTCTGACACTTTCTATCACACCCTGACACTCTCTGACACTCTCAGATAATCTCAGACAGTCTCAGACACTTTATATCACTCTCTGACACTGTTTGACAATCTCTGACACTCTCAGACACTCTCTTTCACTCTCTATCCCTCTATGACAGTCCCTATCACTCCCGAACACTCTCAGATTCTCTATGACACTCTCTTTCACTCTCCATCGCTCTCTGACACTGTCAGACACTCTCTGACACTCTCAGACACTCTCCATCACTCTCTGTCACTCTCTGACACTCTCTGACATTCTCAGAAACTCTCTATCACTCTCTATCACTCGCTGACACTCTCAGACACTCTCAGACACTCTCTATCACACTTTATCCCTCTCTGTTACTCTCTGACACACTCTGACACTCTCTGACACTCTCTGACAATCTCTGACACTCTCTATCACACTCTATCACTCTCTATCACTCTCTGACACTCTCGGACACTCTCTATCACTCTCTGACACTCTCTGACTCTCGCTGACTCTCTCGGACTCTCTCTGACACTTTATAACACTCTCTGAATCTCTCAGACACTCTCTGACACTTTCTATCACACTCTGACACTCTCAGATAATCTCAGACAGTCTCAGACACTTTCTCTCACTCTCTGACACTGTCTGACAATCTCTGACACTCTCAGACACTCTCTTTCACTCTCTATCCCTCCATGACACTCCCTATCACTCACTAACACTCTCAGATTCTCTATGACACTCTCTTTCACTCTCCATCACTCTCTGACACTGTCAGACACTCTCTGACACTCTCAGACACTCTCTGACTCTCAGACACTCTCAGACACTCTCAGACACTCTCTATCACTCTACATCACTCTCTGACACTATCTATCACTCTATGAAACTCTCTGACACTCTCCATCACTCTCTATCACTCTCTGGCACACTCTGACTGACTCTGACACTCTCAGACACTCTCTTTCCCTCTCTATCCCTCCATGACACTCCCTATCACTCCCTAACACTCTCAGATTCTCTATGACACTCTCTTTCACTCTCCATCACTCTCTGACACTGTCAGACACTCTCTGACACTCTCTGACACTCTCAGACTCTCTCTGACTCTCTCACTCTCAGACACTCTCTATCAATCTATATCACTCTCTGACACTATCTTTCACTCTTTGAAACTCTCTGACACTCTCCATGACTCTCCATCACTCTCTGGCACACTCTGACTCACTCTGACCCTCTCTGACACGATCTGACACTCTCTGACACGCTCTGACAAACTCAGACACTCTCTATCACTCTCCATCACTCTCTATCAATCTCTATCACTCTCTGACACACTCTGACACTATCTGACACTATCTGACACTCTCTATCACTCTCTGACACTCTCTATCACTATTTGACACTCTCAGACATTCTCTATCGCTCTCTGACACTCTCTATCACTCACTGACACTCTCTGACACACTCTGACACTCTCAGACACTCTCTATCACTCACTATCACTCTCTGACACACTCTGACAATCTCTGACACTCTCAGACACTCTCAGACACTCTCTAAACACTCTCTGACACTCTCAGACTTCTCTATCACTCTGTGACACTCTCTGACATTCTCAGACACTCTCTATCACTCTCTCTCACTCACTGACACTCTCAGACACTCTCTGACACTTTCTATCACACTCTGACACTCTCAGATAATCTCAGACAGTCTCAGACACTTTCTATCACTCTCTGACACTGTCTGACAATCTCTGACACTCTCAGACACTCTCTTTCACTCTCTATCCCTCCATGACACTCCCTATCACTCACTAACACTCTCAGATTCTCTATGACACTCTCTTTCACTCTCCATCACTCTCTGACACTGTCAGACACTCTCTGACACTCTCAGACACTCTCTGACTCTCAGACACTCTCAGACACTCTCAGACACTCTCTATCACTCTACATCACTCTCTGACACTATCTATCACTCTATGAAACTCTCTGACACTCTCCATCACTCTCTATCACTCTCTGGCACACTCTGACTCACTCGGACACTCTCTGACACGATCTGACACTCTCTGACAGTCTCTGACACACTCAGACACTCTATGTCACTCTCTATCACTGTCTATCACTCTCTATCACTCTCTATCACTCTCTGACACACTCTGACACTCTCTGACACTCTCAGACACTCTTTATCACTATCTATCTCTCTCTGACACACTCTGACTGTCTCTGACACTCTCTGACACTCTCTATCACTCTCTGACACGCTCTATCACTTTCTGACACTATCTATCATTCACTGACACTCTCTGACACACTCTGACACTCTCAGACACTCTCAGACACTCTCGATCACTCTCTATTACTCTCTGACAGACTCTGACAATCTCTGACACTCTCAGACACTCTCAGACACTCTCCAAACACTCTCTGACACTCACTGACGCTCTCAGACACGCTCTGTCACTCTCGTACACTCTCAGACACTCTCTATCACTCTCTATCACTCTCTGACACTCTCTGACACTCTCAGATACTCTCTATCAATCTCTATCACTCGCTGACACTCTCAGACACTCTCAGACACTCACTATCACTCTCTGACACTCACTGAAACTCTCAGACACTCTCTGTCTCTCTCAGACACTCTCAGACAATCTCTCTCACTCTCTGACACTCTCTGAAACTCTCTGACACACTCACACTCTCTCTGACACTCTCTATCACTCTCTGCCACTCTCTGACACACTCTGACACTCTCTCACACTCTCTATCACTCTCTGACATTCCCTGACACTCTCTGACACACTCTGACACACTCTATCGCTCTCTGACATTCTCTGACACACTCTGACACTCATTGACACTCTCAGACACTCTCAGACACTCGCTATCACTCTCTGACAGTCTCTGACACTCTCAGACACTCTCTATCACTCTCTGACATTCTCTGAAACTCTCAGACACTCTCTATCACTCTCTGACACTCTCAGACACTCTCTATCACTCTCTGACATTCTCTGAAACTCACAGACACTCTCAGACACTCTCGATCAGTCTCTGACATTCTCTATCACTCTCTGACACTCTCTGACACTCTCTATCACACTCTATCACTCTCTATCACACTCTGACAGTCTTTGACACTCTCAGACACTCTCTATCACTCTCAGACACTCTCTATCACTCTCAGACACTCTCTATCACTCTCTGACATTCTCTGAAACTCTCAGACACTCTCTATCACTCTCTGACACTCTCAGACACTCTCTATCACTCTCTCACACTTTATATCACTCTCTGAATCTCTCAGACACCCTCTGACACTTTCTATCACACTCTGACACTCTCTGACACTCTCAGATAATCTCAGACAATCTCAGACACTTTCTATCACTCTCTGACACTGTCTGACAATCTCTGACACTCTCAGACACTCTCTTTCCCTCTCTATCCCTCCATGACACTCCCTATCACTCCCTAACACTCTCAGATTCTCTATGACACTCTCTTTCACTCTCCATCACTCTCTGACACTGTCAGACACTCTCTGACACTCTCTGACACTCTCAGACTCTCTCTGACTCTCTCACTCTCAGACACTCTCTATCAATCTATATCACTCTCTGACACTATCTATCACTCTTTGAAACTCTCTGACACTCTCCATGACTCTCCATCACTCTCTGGCACACTCTGACTCACTCTGACTCTCTCTGACACGATCTGACACTCTCTGACACGCTCTGACAAACTCAGACACTCTCTATCACTCTCCATCACTCTCTATCAATCTCTATCACTCTCTGACACACTCTGACACTATCTGACACTATCTGACACTCTCTATCACTCTCTGACACTCTCTATCACTATTTGACACTCTCAGACATTCTCTATCGCTCTCTGACACTCTCTATCACTCACTGACACTCTCTGACACACTCTGACACTCTCAGACACTCTATATCACTCACTATCACTCTCTGACACACTCTGACAATCTCTGACACTCTCCGACACTCTCAGACACTCTCTAAACACTCTCTGACACTCTCAGACACTCTCTATCACTCTGTGACACTCTCTGACATTCTCAGACACTCTCTATCACTCTCTCTCTCACTCACTGACACTCTCAGACACTTTCTATCACACTCTGACACTCTCAGATAATCTCAGACAGTCTCAGACACTTTCTATCACTCTCTGACACTGTCTGACAATCTCTGACACTCTCAGACACTCTCTTTCACTCTCTATCCCTCTATGACACTCCCTATCACTCCCTAACACTCTCAGATTCTCTATGACTCTCTCTTTCACTCTCCATCACTCTCAGACATTCTCTATCACTCTCTGACATTCTCTGAAACTCTCAGACACTCTCTATCACTCTCTGACACTTTCTATCACTCTATATCACTCTCTGACACTTTCTGACACTCTCAGACACTCTCTCTCACTCTCTATCAAACTCTGACACACTCTGACAGTCTCTGACACTCTCTGACACTCTCGATCACTCTCGATCACTCTCTGTTACTCTCTGACACACTGTGACATTCTTTAACACTCTCTGACACACTCTGACAATCTCTGACACTTCCTATCACTCTCTGACACTCGCTATCACTCTCTGACACTCTCGGACACTCTCTATCAATCTCTGACACTCTCAGACACTCTCTTTCAGTCACTGACACTCTCTATCACTCTCTGACACTCTCTGACACTCTCTGACACACTCTGACACTCTCTGACATTCTCAGACACTCTCTATCACTCTCTATCACTCTCTGACACTCTCTGACACTTTCTGACACTCTCAGACACTCTCTATCACACTTTATCCCTCTCTGTTACTCTCTGACACACTCTGACACTCTCTGACACTCTCTGACAATCTCTGACACTCTCTATCACACTCTATCACTCTCTATCACTCTCTGACACTCTCGGACACTCTCTATCACTCTCTGACACTCTCTGACTCTCGCTGACTCTCTCGGACTCTCTCTGACACTTTATAACACTCTCTGAATCTCTCAGACACTCTCTGACACTTTCTATCACACTCTGACACTCTCAGATAATCTCAGACAGTCTCAGACACTTTCTATCACTCTCTGACACTGTCTGACAATCTCTGACACTCTCAGACACTCTCTTTCACTCTCTATCCCTCCATGACACTCCCTATCACTCACTAACACTCTCAGATTCTCTATGACACTCTCTTTCACTCTCCATCACTCTCTGACACTGTCAGACACTCTCTGACACTCTCAGACACTCTCTGACTCTCAGACACTCTCAGACACTCTCTATCACTCTACATCACTCTCTGACACTATCTATCACTCTATGAAACTCTCTGACACTCTCCATCACTCTCTATCACTCTCTGGCACACTCTGACTCACTCTGACACTCTCTGACACGATCTGACACTCTCTGACAGTCTCTGACACACTCAGACACTCTATGTCACTCTCTATCACTGTCTATCACTCTCTATCACTCTCTATCACTCTCTGACACACTCTGACACTCTCTGACACTCTCAGACACTCTTTATCACTATCTATCTCTCTCTGACACACTCTGACTGTCTCTGACACTCTCTGACACTCTCTATCACTCTCTGACACGCTCTATCACTTTCTGACACTATCTATCATTCACTGACACTCTCTGACACACTCTGACACTCTCAGACACTCTCAGACACTCTCGATCACTCTCTATTACTCTCTGACAGACTCTGACAATCTCTGACACTCTCAGACACTCTCTATCACTCTCTGACAGACTCTGAAATCTCTGACACTCTCAGACACTCTCAGACACTCTCCAAACACTCTCTGACACTCACTGACACTCTCAGACACGCTCTGTCACTCTCGTACACTCTCAGACACTCTCTATCACTCTCTATCACTCTCTGACACTCTCTGACACTCTCAGATACTCTCTATCAATCTCTATCACTCGCTGACACTCTCAGACACTCTCAGACACTCACTATCACTCTCTGACACTCACTGAAACTCTCAGACACTCTCTGTCTCTCTCAGACACTCTCAGACAATCTCTCTCACTCTCTGACACTCTCTGAAACTCTCTGACACACTCACACTCTCTCTGACACTCTCTATCACTCTCTGCCACTCTCTGACACACTCTGACAGTCTCTCACTCTCTCTATCACTCTCTGACATTCCCTGACACTCTCTGACACACTCTGACACACTCTATCGCTCTCTGACATTCTCTGACACACTCTGACACTCATTGACACTCTCAGACACTCTCAGACACTCGCTATCACTCTCTGACAGTCTCTGACACTCTCAGACACTCTCTATCACTCTCTGACATTCTCTGAAACTCTCAGACACTCTCTATCACTCTCTGACACTCTCAGACACTCTCTGTCACTCTCTGACACTTTCTATCACTCTCTATCACTCTCTGATAACCTCTGACACTTTCTCACACTCTCAGACACTCTCTCTCACTCTCTTTCAAACTCTGACACACTCTGACAGTCTCTGACATTCTCTGACACTCTCTATCACTCTCTATCACTCTCTGTTGCTCTCTGACACACTCCGACACTCTCAGAAACTCTCTATCAATCTCTGACACTCTCAGACAGTCTCTATCACACACTGACACTCTCTATCACGCTCTGACGCCCTCTGACACACTGTGACACTCTCAGACACTCTCTATCACTCTCTATCACTCTCTATCACTCTCTGACACACTCTGACACTTTCTGACACTCTCAGACACTCTCTATCACTCTTTATCCCTCTCTGTTACTCTCTGACACACTCTGACACTCTCTGACTGTCTCTGACACACTCTGACAATCTCTGACACTCTCTATCACTCTCTGACATACTCTGTCACTCACAGACACTCTCAGACACTCTCGACCAGTCTCTGACATTCTCTATCACTCTCTGACACTCTCTGACACTCTCTATCACACTCTATCACTCTCTATCACTCTCTGACAGTCTTTGACACTCTCAGACACTCTCTATCACTCTCAGACACTCTCTATCACTCTCTGACATTCTCTGAAACTCTCAGACACTCTCTATCACTCTCTGACACTCTCAGACACTCTCTATCACTCTCTCACACTTTATATCACTCTCTGAATCTCTCAGACACCCTCTGACACTTTCTATCACACTCTGACACTCTCTGACACTCTCAGATAATCTCAGACAATCTCAGACACTTTCTATCACTCTCTGACACTGTCTGACAATCTCTGACACTCTCAGACACTCTCTTTCCCTCTCTATCCCTCCATGACACTCCCTATCACTCCCTAACACTCTCAGATTCTCTATGACACTCTCATTCACTCTCCATCACTCTCTGACACTGTCAGACACTCTCTGACACTCTCAGACTCTCTCTGACTCTCTCACTCTCAGACACTCTCTGTCAATCTATATCACTCTCTGACACTCACTAAAACTCTCAGACACTCTCTGTCTCTCTCAGACACTCTCAGACACTCTCTCTCACTCTCTGACACTCTCTGAAACTCTCTGACACACTCACACTCTCGCTGACACTCTCTATCAATCTCTGACACTCTCTGACACTCTCTGACACTCTCTGACACACTCTGACACACTCTATCGCTCTCTGACATTCTCTGACACTCTCTGACACTGTCAGACACTCTCTATCACTCTGCATCACTCTCCATCACTCTCTGACACACTCTGACACAATCTGACAATCTCTGACTATCTCAGACACTCTCTATCTTTCTCTGACACTGACTGACACTCTCAGACACTCTCTATCACTCTCTGACACTTTATATCACTCTCTGAATCTCTCAGACAGCCTCTGACACTTTCTATCACACTCTGACACTCTCTGACACTCTCAGATAATCTCAGAAAATCTCAGACACTTTCTATCACTCTCTGACACTGTCTGACAATCTCTGACACTCTCAGACACTCTCTTTCACTCTCTATCCCTCTATGACACTCCCTATCACTCCCTAACACTCTCAGATTCTCTATGACTCTCTCTTTCACTCTCCATCACTCTCAGACATTCTCTATCACTCTCTGACATTCTCTGAAACTCTCAGACACTCTCTATCACTCTCTGACACTCTCTATCACTCTCTGACACTTTCTATCACTCTCTATCAAACTCTGACACACTCTGACAGTCTCTGACACTCTCTGACATTCTCTGACACTCTCGATCACTCTCGATCACTCTCTGTTACTCTCTGACACACTGTGACATTCTTTAACACTCTCTGACAATCTCTGACACTTCCTATCACTCTCTGACACTCGCTATCACTCTCTGACATTCTCAGACACTCTCTATCACTCTCTATCACTCTCTGACACACTCTGACACTTTCTGACACTCTCAGACACTCTCTCTCACTCTCTATCAAACTCTGACACACTCTGACAGTCTCTGACACTCTCTGACACTCTCGATCACTCTCGATCACTCTCTGTTACTCTCTGACACACTGTGACATTCTTTAACACTCTCTGACACACTCTGACAATCTCTGACACTCTCAGACACTCTCTGTCAATCTCTGACACTCTCAGACACTCTCTATCACTCACTGACACTCTCTATCACTCTCTGACACACTCTGACACTCTCTGACATTCTCAGACACTCTCTATCACTCTCTATCACTCTCTGACACTCTCTGACACTTTCTGACACTCTCAGACACTCTCTATCACACTTTATCCCTCTCTGTTACTCTCTGACACACTCTGACACTCTCTGACAATCTCTGACACTCTCTATCACACTCTATCACTCTCTATCACTCTCTGACACTCTCGGACACTCTCTATCACTCTCTGACACTCTCTGACTCTCGCTGACTCTCTCAGACTCTCTCTGACACTTTATAACACTCTCTGAATCTCTCAGACACTCTCTGATACTTTCTATCACACTCTGACACGCTCAGATAATCTCAGACAGTCTCAGACACTTGCTATCACTCTCTGACACTGCCTGACAATCTCTGACACTCTCAGAGACTCTCTTTCACTCTCTATCCCTCCATGACACTCCCTATCACTCACTAACACTCTCAGATTCTCTATGACACTCTCTTTCACTCTCCATCACTCTCTGACACTGTCAGACACTCTCTGACACTCTCTGACTCTCAGACACTCTCAGACACTCTCAGACACTCTCTATCACTCTACATCACTCTCTGACACTATCTATCACTCTATGAAACTCTCTGACACTCTCCATCACTCTCTATCACTCTCTGGCACACTCTGACTCACTCTGACTCACTCTGACACTCTCTGACACGATCTGACACTCTCTGACAGTCTCTGACACACTCAGACACTCTATGTCACTCTCTATCACTGTCTATCGCTCTCTATCACTCTCTATCACTCTCTGACACACTCTGACACTCTCTGACACTCTCAGACACTCTTTATCACTATCAATCTCTCTCTGACACACTCTGACTGTCTCTGACACTCTCTGACACTCTCTATCACTCCCTGACACGCTCTATCACTTTCTGACACTATCTATCATTCACTGACACTCTCTGACACACTCTGACACTCTCAGACACTCTCAGACACTCTCTGACAGACTCTGACAATCTCTGACACTCTCAGACACTCTCAGACACTCTCCAAACACTCTCTGACACTCACTGACACTCTCAGACACGCTCTGTCACGCTCGTACACTCTCAGACACTCTCTATCACTCTCTATCACTCTCTGACACTCTCTGACACTCTCAGATACTCTCTATCACTCTCTATCACTCGCTGACACTCTCAGACACTCTCAGACACTCACTATCACTCTCTGACACTCACTGAAACTCTCAGACACTCTCTGTCTCTCTCAGACACTCTCAGACAATCTCTCTCACTCTCTGACACTCTCTGAAACTCTCTGACACACTCACACTCTCTCTGACACTCTCTATCACTCTCTGCCACTCTCTGACACACTCTGACACTCTCTCACACTCTCTATCACTCTCTGACATTCCCTGACACACTCTGACACACTCTGACACACTCTATCGCTCTCTGACATTCTCTGACACACTCTGACACTCATTGACACTGTCAGACACTCTCTATCAATCTGCATCCCTCTCTGACACACTCTGACACAATCTGACAATCTCTGACACTATCAGACACTCTCTATCACCCTCTGACACTGACTGACACCCTCAGACACTCTCTGTCACTCTCAGGCACTCTCAGACACTCTCTAACAGTCTCTGACACTTTCTATCACTCTCGGACACTCTCTGGCACACTCTGAAACGCTCTGACACTCTCTATCACACTCTATCACTCTCTGACACAATTTGACACTCTCTATCACTCTCTGACACTCTCAGACACTCTCTGTCACTCTATGACATGCTCAGACACTCTCTATCACACTCTGACACTCTCAGACACACTATGACACTCTCTGACACTCTCAGACACTCGCTATCACTCTCTATCACTCTCTGACACTCTCAGACACTCTCTATCACTCTATGTCACTCTCAATCACTCTATGACACTCTCAATCACTCTCAGACACTCTCAGACACTCTCTATCACTCTATGACACTCTCAATCACTCTCTGACACTCTGTGACACACTCTGACACTCTCTGACACTCTCAGATACTCGCTATCACTCTCTATCACTCTCTGACACTCTCTGACACTCGATATCACTTTCTGACTCTGCCTGACACACACTGACACTCTCAGGCACGCTCTGAAACTCTCTATCACACTCTGAAACTCTCTGACACTCTCTATCACACTCTGACACTTTCTATCACTCTCTGACACTCTCTGTCACTCTCTATCACTCTCTATCACAGTCTGACACTCACTGACACTCTCTGTCACTCTCTGTCACTCTCTGACACTCTCTACCATTCTCTACCACTCTCTGACACTCTCTGACACTCTCTGACACTCTCTGACAATCTCAGACACTCTCTATCACTCTCTATCACTCTCTGACACACTCTGACTGTCTCTGACACTCTCTATCACTCTCTGACACGCTCTACCACTTTTTGACACTCTCAGACACTCTCCATCGCTCTCTGACACTCTCTATCACTCACTGACACTCTCTGACACACTCTGCCACTCTCAGACACTCTCTATCACTCACTATCGCTCTCTGACACACTCTGACAATCTCTGACACTCTCTAAACACTCTCTGACACTCTCAGACACTCTCTATCACTCTGTGACACTCTCTGACATTCTCAGACACTCTCAATCACTCACTGACTCTCTCAGACACTCTCAGACACTCTCTATCACTCTCTGACACTCACTGACTCTCTCAGACACCCTCAGACACTCTCTGACACTCACTGACACTCACTAAAACTCTCAGACACGCTCTGTCTCTCTCAGACACTCTCAGACACTCTCTCTCACTCTCTGACACTCTCTGAAACTCTCTGACACACTCACACTCTCTCTGACACTCTCTGTCACTCTCTGACACTCTCTGACACTCTCTGACACACTCTGACACACTATATCGCTCTCTGACATTCTCTGACACACTCTGACACTCTCTGACACTGTCAGACACTCTCTATCACTCTCAATCACTCTCTGACACACTCTGACACAATCTGACAATCTCTGACTATCTCAGACACTCTCGATCTTTCTCTGACACTGACTGACACCCTCAGATACTCTCTGTCACTCTCAGACACTCTCAGGCGCTCTCTATCACTCTCTGACACTTTCTATCACTCTCTGACACTCTCTGACACACTCTGAAACTCTCTGACACTCTCTATCACTCTCTTTCACTCTCTGACACAATTTGACACTCTCTATCACTCTCTGACACTCTCAGCCACTCTCTGACACTCTCTGACACTCTCAGACACTCTCAGACACTCTCTATCACTCTATATCACTCTCTGACACTATCTATCACTCTATGAAACTCTCTGACACACTCCATCACTCTCTCTCACTCTCTGGCACACTCTGACTCACTCTGACCCTCTCTGACACACTCTGACACACTCAGACACTCTCTATCACTGTCTATCACTCTCCATCACTCTCTGACACTCTCTGACACACTCTGACACTCTCTGACACTCTCAGACAATCTCTATCACTCTCTATCACTCTCTGACGCACTCTGACTGTCTCTGACACTCTCTAACACTCTCTATCACTCTCTGACACTCTCTATCACTTTCTGACACTCTCAGACTCTATCTATCACTCTCTGACACTCTCTATCACTCACTGACACTCTCTGACACACTCTGACACTCTCAGAATATCTCAGACACTCTCTGTCACTCTCTATCATTCTCTGACACACTCTGACAATCTCTGACAATCTCAGACACTCTCAGACACACTCTAAACACTCTCTGACACTCACTGACACTCTCAGACACGCGCTGTCACTCTCTGACACTCTCAGACACGCACTATCACTCTCTATCACTCTCTGACACTCTCTGACATTCTCAGAAACTCTCTATCACTCTCTATCACTCGCTGACACTTTCAGACACTCTCAGACACTCTCTATCACTCTCTGACACACTCTGACACTCTCTGACACTCTCAGACACTCTCTATCACTCTCTGACGCACTCTGACTGTCTCTGACACTCTCTGACACGCTCTGACACTCTCTATCACTCTCTGACACTCTCTATCACTTTCTGACACTCTCAGACTCTATCTATCACTCTCTGACACTCTCTATCACTCACTGACACTCTCTGACACACTCTGACACTCTCAGAAAATCTCAGACACTCTCTGTCACTCTCTATCATTCTCTGACACACTCTGACTATCTCTGACAATCTCAGACACTCTCAGACACTCTCTAAACACTCTCTGACACTCACTGACACTCTCAGACACGCGCTGTCACTCTCTGACACTCTCAGACACGCTCTATCACTCTCTATCACTCTCTGACACTCTCTGACATTCTCAGAAACTCTCTATCACTCTATATCACTCGCTGACACTCTCAGACACTCTCAGACACTCTCTATCACTCTCTGACACTCACTGAAACTCTCAGACACTCTCTGTATCTCTCAGACACTCTCAGACACTCTCTCACACTCTCTGACACTCTCTGAAACTCTCTGACACACTCACACTCTCTCTGACACTCTCTATCACTCTCTGACACTCTCTGACACACTCTGACACTCTCTGACAATCTCTATCACTTTCTGACTCTCTCTGACACTCTGTGACACACTCTGACACACTCTATCGCTCTCTGACATTCTCTGACACACTCTGACACTCTCTGACACTCTCAGACACCCTCTATCACTCTCTGACACTGACTGACACCCTCAGACACTCTCTGAAACTCTCAGAGACTCTCAGACACTCTATATCACTCTCTGACACTTACTATCATTCTCTGACACTCTCTGACACAGTCTGAAACTCTCTGACACTCTCAATCACTCTCTATCACTCTCTGACACTCTCTGACACTCTGTGACACACTCTGACACACTCTATCGCTCTCTGACATTCTCTGACACACTCTGACACTCTCTGACACTCTCAGACACTCTCTATCACTCTCTGACACTGACTGACACCCTCAGACACTCTCTGTCACTCTCAGACACTCTCAGACACTCCCGATCACTCTCTGACACTTTCTATCACTCTCTGACACTCTCTGACACAGTCTGAAACTCTCTGAAACTCTCTATCACTCTCTGTTACACTCTGACACTCTCTGACACTCTCTATCACTCTCTGACACTCTCAGACACTCTCTATCAATCTCTGACACTCTCAGACACTCTCTATCACTCACTGACACTCTCTATCACTCTCTGACACTCTCTGACACACTCTGACACTCTCAGACACTCTCCATCACTCGCTGTCACTCTCTGACACACTCTGACACTTTCTGACACTCTCAGACACTCTCTATCACTCACTATGCCTCTCTGTTACTCTCTGACACACTCTGACACTCTCTGACAATCTCTGACACACTCTGACACTCCCTGACACTCTCTATCACTCTGTGACATACTCTGTCACTCACAGACACTCTCAGACACACTCGATAACTCTCTGACTTTCTCTATCACTCTCTGACACTCTCTGATACTCAAATACACTCTCTATCGCTCTCTGACAGTCTCTAACACTCTCTATAAATCTCTGACACTCTCAGACACTCTCTATCACTCACTGACACTCTCTATCACTCTCTGACACACTCTGACAGTCTCAGACACTGTCTATCACTCTCTATCACTCTCTGACGCACTCTGACACTCTCAGACACTTTCTATCACTCTCTATCACTCTCTGTCACACTCTGACACTCTCAGACACTTTCTATCACTCTCTATCACTCTCTGACACACTCTGACACTTTCTGACACTCTCAGACACTCTCTATCACTCTCTATCCCTCTCTGTTACTCTCTGACACACTCTGACACTCTCTGACACTCTCTGACACACTCTGACAATCTCTGACGCTCTCTATCACTCTCTGACATACTCTGTCACTCACCGACACTCTCAGACACTCTCGATCACTCTCTGAAATTCTCTATCACTCTCTGACACTCAAAGATTCTCTCTATCACCCTCTATCTCTCTCTATCACTCTCTGACACTCTCGGACACTCTCTATCACTCTCTGACACTCTCTGACAGTCTCTGACACTCTCAGACACTCTCTATGACACTCAGACACTCACTATCACTGTCAGACACTCTCTATCACTCTCTGACATTCTCTGAAAATCTCAGACACTCTCTATCACTCTCTGACACTCTCAGACACTCACTATAACTCTCTGACACATCCTATCACTCTCTATCACTCTCTGACACACTCTGACACTTTCTGACACTCTCAGACACTCTCTCTCACTCTCTATCAAACTCTGACACACGCTGACAGTCTCTGACACTCTCTAACACTCTCAATCACTCTCCATCACTCGCTGTTACTCTCTGACACACTCTGACATTCTCTGACACTCTCTGACACACTCTGACAATCTCTGAAACTTTCTATCACTCTCTGACACGCTCTATCACTCTCTAACACTCTCAGACACACTCTATCAATGTCTGACACTCTCAGACACTCTCTATCACTCACTGACACTCTCTATCACTCTCTGACACTCTCTGACACACTCTGACACTCTCAGACACTCTCAGACACTCTCTATCACTCTCTGTTCTCTCTGACACACTCTGACACTCTCTAACACTCTCTGACACTCTCAGACACTCTCTATCACTCTCCATCACTCTCTGACACACTCTGTCACTTTCTGACACTCTCAGACACTCTCTATCACTCTCTATCCCTCTCTGTTACTCTCTGACACACTCTGACACTCTCTGACACTCTCTGACACACTCTGACACTCTCTGACAATCTCTGACACTCTCTGACACTCTATATCACTCTCTGAGATACTCTGTCACTCACAGACACTCTCAGACACACTCGATCACTCTCTGACTTTCTCTATCACTCTCTGACACTCAAAGACACTCTCTGTCACACTCTATCACTCTCTATCACTCTCTGACACTCTCTGACACTCTCAGACACTCTCTATGACACTCAGACACTCACTATCACTGTCAGACACTCTCTGTCACTCTCTGACATTCTCTGAAAATCTCAGACACTCTCTATCTCTCTCTGACACTCTCAGACACTCACTATAACTCTCTGACACATCCTATCACTCTCTATCACTCTCTGACACACTCTGACACTTTCTGACACTCTCAGACACTCTCTCTCACTCTCTATCAAACTCTGACACACGCTGACAGTCTCTGACACTCTCTGACACTCTCTATCACTCTCCATCACTCGCTGTTACTCTCTGACACACTCTGACATTCTCTGACACTCTCTGACACACTCTGACAATCTCTGAAACTTTCTATCACTCTCTGACACGCTCTATCACTCTCTGACACTCTCAGACACACTCTATCAATCTCTGACACTCTCAGACACTCTCTATCACTCACTGACACTCTCTATCACTCTCTGACACTCTCTGACACACTCTGACACTCTCAGACACTCTCTATCACTCTCAGACACTCTCTATCACTCTCCATCACTCTCTGACACACTCTGACACTTTCTGACACTCTCAGACACTCTCTATCACTCTATATCACTCTCTGACATACTCTGTCACTCACAGACACTCTCAGACACACTCGATCACTCTCTGACTTTCTCTATCACTCTCTGACACTCAAAGACACACTCTGTCACACTCTATCATTCTCTATAACTCTCTGACACTCTCGGACACTCTCAGACACTCTCTATCACTCTCTGACACTCACTGACTCTCTCAGACACTCTCAGACACTCTCTGACACTCACTGACACTCACTAAAACTCTCAGACACGCTCTGTCTCTCTCAGAAACTCTCAGACACTCTCTCACCCTCTCTGACACTCTCTGAAACTCTCTGACACTCTCTGAACCTCTCTGACACACTCACACTCTCTCTGACACTCTCTGTCACTCTCTGACACTCTCTGACACTCTCTGACACACTCTGACACACTATATCGCTCTCTGACATTTTCTGACACACTCTGACACTCTCTGACACTGTCAGACACTCTCTATCACTCTCAATCACTCTCTGACACACTCTGACACAATCTGACAATCTCTGACTATCTCAGACACTCTCGATCTTTCTCTGACACTGACTGACACCCTCAGATACTCTCTGTCACTCTCAGACACTCTCAGGCGCTCTCTATCACTCTCTGACACTTTATATCACTCTCTGACACTCTCTGACACACTCTGAAACTCTCTGACACTCTCTATCACTCTCTTTCACTCTCTGACACAATTTGACACTCTCTATCACTCTCTGACACTCTCAGCCACTCTCTGACACTCTCAGACACTCTCAGACACTCTCTATCACTCTATATCACTCTCTGACACTATCTATCACTCTATGAAACTCTCTGACACACTCCATCACTCTCTCTCACTCTCTGGCACACTCTGACTCACTCTGACCCTCTCTGACTCACTCTGACACACTCAGACACTCTCTATCACTGTCTATCACTCTCCATCACTCTCTGACACTCTCTGACACACTCTGACACTCTCTGACACTCTCAGACAATCTCTATCACTCTCTATCACTCACTGACGCACTCTGACTGTCTCTGACACTCTCTGACACTCTCTATCACTCTCTGACACTCTCTATCACTTTCTGACACTCTCAGACTCTATCTATCACTCTCTGACACTCTCTATCACTCACTGACACTCTCTGACACACTCTGACACTCTCAGAATATCTCAGACACTCTCTGTCACTCTCTATCATTCTCTGACACACTCTGACAATCTCTGACAATCTCAGACACTCTCAGACACACTCTAAACACTCTCTGACACTCACTGACACTCTCAGACACGCGCTGTCACTCTCTGACACTCTCAGACACGCACTATCACTCTCTATCACTCTCTGACACTCTCTGACATTCTCAGAAACTCTCTATTACTCTCTGTCACTCTCTGACGCACTCTGACTGTCTCTGACACTCTCTGACACGCTCTGACACTCTCTATCACTCTCTGACACTCTCTATCACTCTCTGACACTCTCTATCACTCACTGACACTCTCTGACACACTCTGACACTCTCAGAAAATCTCAGACACTCTCTGTCACTCTCTATCATTCTCTGACACACTCTGACTATCTCTGACAATCTCAGACACTCTCTAAACACTCTCTGACACTCACTGACACTCTCAGACACGCGCTGTCACTCTCTGACACTCTCAAATACGCTCTATCACTCTCTATCACTCTCTGACACTCTCTGACATTCTCAGAAACTCTCTATCACTCTCTATCACTCGCTGACACTCTCAGACACTCTCTATCACTCTCTGACACTCACTGAAACTCTCAGACACTCTCTGTATCTCTCAGACACTCTCAGACACTCTCTCACACTCTCTGACACTCTCTGAAACTCTCTGACACACTCACACTCTCTCTGACACTCTCTATCACTCTCTGACACTCTCTGACACACTCTGACACTCTCTGACAATCTCTATCACTCTCTGACTCTCTCTGACACTCTGTGACACACTCTGACACACTCTATCGCTCTCTGACATTCTCTGACACACTCTGACACTCTCTGACACTCTCAGACACTCTCTGACACTCTCTATCACTCTCTGACCCTCTCAGACACTCTCTATCACTCTCTGACATACTCTGTCACTCACAGACACTCTCAGACACACTCGATCGATCACTCTCTGACTTTCTCTATCACTCTCTGACACTAAAAGACACTGTCTATCACACTGTATCACTCTCTGACACACTCTGACACTCTCTGACAATCTCTATCAATCTCTGACACTCTCAGATACTCTCTGTCACTCACTGACACTCTCTATCACTCTCTGTTACTCTCTGACACACTCTGACACTCTCTGACACTCTCTGACACTTTCTGACACTGTCTGACACACTCTGACACTCTCTGACACTCTCTATCACTCTCTGACATACTCTGTCACTCACAGACACTCTCAGACACACTCGATCGATCACTCTCTGACTTTCTCTATCACTCTCTGACACTCAAAGACACTGTCTATCACACTGTATCACTCTCTATCACACTCTGACAATCTCGGACACTATCACTCTCTGACACTCTCTGACTCTCTCTGACTCTCTCAGACACTCTCTGACACTTTATATCACTCTCTGAACCTCTCAGACACTCTCTGACACTTTCTATCACTCTCTGACACTTTCTGACAATCTCTGACACTCTCAGACACTCTATTTCACTCTCTATCCCTCTATGACACTCCCTATCACTCCCTAACACTCTCAGATTCTCTATGACACTCTCCATCACTCTCTGACACTGTCAGATACTCTCTGACACTCTCAGACACTCTCTGACTCTCTCAGACACTCTCAGACACTCTCTATCACTCTATATCACTCTCTGACACTATCAATCACTCTCCATCACTCTCTGACACTCTCCATCACTCTCGATCACTCTCTGACACACTCTGACACACTCTGACACTCTCTGACACTCTCTGACACTCTCTATCACTCCCTATCACTCTCTGAAACACTCTCACTCTCTCTGACACGCTCTATCACTCTCTATCACTCTCTGACACACTCTGACTCTCTCTGACACTCTCTGACACTCTCTATCACTCTCTGACACGCTCTATCACTTTCTGACACTCTCAGACACTCTCTATCACTCTCTATCACTCACTGACACTCTCTGACACACTCTGACACACTCTGACACTCTCTGATACTCTCAGACACTCTCTATCACTCTCTATCACTGTCTATCACTCTCTGACACACTCTGACACTCTCTGACACTCTCAGAAACTCTCTATCACTCTCTATCACTCTCTGACACACTCTGACACTCACTGACACTCTCAGACACGCTCTGTCACTCTCTGATACTCTCAGACACTCTCTATCACTCTCTGACATTCTCAGAAACTGTCTATCACTCTCTATAACTCGCTGACACTCTAAGACACTCTCAGACACTCTCTATCACTCTCTATCACTCGCTGACACTCGCTGACACTCTCAGACACTCTCAGACACTCTCTATCACTCTCTGATGCTCTCTGACACTCTCTGACACTCTCTATCACTCTCTGACACTCTCTGACACACTTTGACACTCTCTATCACTCTCTGACACTTTCTATCACTCTCTATCACTCTCTGACACTCTCTGACACTCTCTATCACACTCTATCACTCTCTATCACTCTCTGACACTCTCGGACACTCTCTATCACTCTCTGACACTCTCTGACTCTCTCAGACACTCTCTGACACTTTATATCAATCTCTGAACCTCTCAGACACTCTCTGACAATTTCTATCACACTCTGACACTCTCTGACACTCTCAGATAATCTCAGACAGTCTCAGACACCTTATATCACTCTCTGACACTGTCTGACAATCTCTGACACTCTCAGACACTCTCTTTCACTCTCTATCCCTCTATGACAGTCCCTATCACTCCCTAACACTCTCAGATTCTCTATGACAATCACTTTCACTCTCCATCACTCTCTGACACTGTCAGACACTCTCTGACACTCTCAGACACTCTCCATCACTCTCTATCACTCTCTATCACTCTCTGGCACTCTCTGACATTCTCAGAAACTCTCTGTCACTCTCTATTACTCGCTGACACTCTCAGACACTCTCAGACACTCTCAGACACTCTCTATCACTCTCTATCACTCGTTGACACTCTCAGAGACTCTCAGACACTCTCTATCACTCTCTGACACTAACTGAAACTCTCAGACACTATCTGTCTCTCTCAGACACTCTCTCTCACTCTCTGACACTCTCTGAAACTCTCTGACACACTCACACTCTCTCTGACTCTCTCTATCACTCTCTGACACTCTCTGACACTCTCTGACACACTCTGACACTCTCTGACAATCTCTATCACTCTCTGACACTCTCCGACACTCTCTGACACACTCTGACACACTCTATCGGTCTCTGACATTCTCTGACATACTCTGACACTCTCTGACACTCTCTGACACTGTCAGACACTCTCTATCACTCTCCATCACTCTCTGACACACTCTGACACAATCTGACAATCTCTGACACTCTCAGACACTCTCTATCACTCTCTGACACTGACTGACACCCTCAGACACTCTCTGTCACTCTCAGACTCTCTCAGACACTCTCTATCACTCTTTGACACTTTCTATCACTATCTGACACTCTCTGACACACTCTGAAACTCTCTGAAACTCTCCATCACTCTCTATCACTCTCTGACACTCTCAGACAATCTCTATCACTCTCTATCACTCACTGACGCACTCTGACTGTCTCTGACACTCTCTGACACTCTCTATCACTCTCTGACACTTTCTATCACTTTCTGACACTCTCAGACTCTATCTATCACTCTCTGACACTCTCTATCACTCACTGACACTCTCTGACACACTCTGACACTCTCAGAATATCTCAGACACTCTCTGTCACTCTCTATCATTCTCTGACACACTCTGACAATCTCTGACAATCTCAGACACTCTCAGACACACTCTAAACACTCTCTGACACTCACTGACACTCTCAGACACGCGCTGTCACTCTCTGACACTCTCAGACACGCACTATCACTCTCTATCACTCTCTGACACTCTCTGACATTCTCAGAAACTCTCTATCACTCTCTGTCACTCTCTGACGCACTCTGACTGTCTCTGACACTCTCTGACACGCTCTGACACTCTCTATCACTCTCTGACACTCTCTATCACTTTCTGACACTCTCAGACTCTATCTATCACTCTCTGAAACTCTCTATCACTCACTGACAGTCTCTGACACACTCTGACACTCTCAGAAAATCTCAGACACTCTCTGTCACTCTCTATCATTCTCTGACACACTCTGACTATCTCTGACAATCTCAGACACTCTCAGACACTCTCTAAACACTCTCTGACACTCACTGACACTCTCAGACACGCGCTGTCACTCTCTATCACTCTCTGACACTCTCTGACATTCTCAGAAACTCTCTATCACTCTCTATCACTCGCTGACACTCTCAGACACTCTCAGACACTCTCAGACACTCTCTATCACTCTCTGACACTCACTGAAACTCTCAGACACTCTCTGTATCTCTCAGACACTCTCAGACACTCTCTCACACTCTCTGACACTCTCTGAAACTCTCTGACACACTCACACTCTCTCTGACACTCTCTATCACTCTCTGACACTCTCTGACACACTCTGACACTCTCTGACAATCTCTATCACTCTCTGACTCTCTCTGACACTCTGTGACACACTCTGACACACTCTATCGCTCTCTGACATTCTCTGACACACTCTGACACTCTCTGACACTCTCAGACACTCTCAGACACTCTCTATCACTCTATATCACTCTCTGACACTATCTATCACTCTATGAAACTCTCTGACACACTCCATCACTCTCTCTCAATCTCTGGCACACTCTGACTCACTCTGACCCTCTCTGACACACTCTGACACACTCAGACACTCTCTATCACTGTCTATCACTCTCCATCACTCTCTGACACTCTCTGACACACTCTGACACTCTCTGACACTCTCAGACAATCTCTATCACTCTCTATCACTCTCTGACGCACTCTGACTGTCTCTGACACTCTCTGACACTCTCTATCACTCTCTGACACTCTCTATCACTTTCTGACACTCTCAGACTCTATCTATCACTCTCTGACACTCTCTATCACTCACTGACACTCTCTGACACACTCTGACACTCTCAGAATATCTCAGACACTCTCTGTCACTCTCTATCATTCTCTGACACACTCTGACAATCTCTGACAATCTCAGACACTCTCAGACACACTCTAAACACTCTCTGACACTCACTGACACTCTCAGACACGCGCTGTCACTCTCTGACACTCTCAGACACGCACTATCACTCTCTATCACTCTCTGACACTCTCTGACATTCTCAGAAACTCTCTATCACTCTCTATCACTCGCTGACACTTTCAGACACTCTCAGACACTCTCGATCACTCTCTGACACGCTCTGACACTCTCTGACACTCTCAGACACTCTCGATCACTCTCTGACGCACTCTGACTGTCTCTGACACTCTCTGACACGCTCTGACACTCTCTATCACTCTCTGACACTCTCTATCACTTTCTGACACTCTCAGACTCTATCTATCACTCTCTGACACTCTCTATCACTCACTGACACTCTCTGACACACTCTGACACTCTCAGAAAATCTCAGACACTCTCTGTCACTCTCTATCATTCTCTGACACACTCTGACTATCTCTGACAATCTCAGACACTCTCAGACACTCTCTAAACACTCTCTGACACTCACTGACACTCTCAGACACGCGCTGTCACTCTCTGACACTCTCAAACACGCTCTATCACTCTCTATCACTCTCTGACACTCTTTGACATTCTCAGAAACTCTCTATCACTCTCTATCACTCGCTGACACTCTCAGACACTCTCAGACACTCTCTATCACTCTCTGACACTCACTGAAACTCTCAGACACTCTCTGTATCTCTCAGACACTCTCAGACACTCTCTCACACTCTCTGACACTCTCTGAAACTCTCTGACACACTCACACTCTCTCTGACACTCTCTATCACTCTCTGACACTCTCTGACACACTCTGACACTCTCTGATAATCTCTATCACTCTCTGACTCTCTCTGACACTCTGTGACACACTCTGACACACTCTATCGCTCTCTGACATTCTCTGACACACTCTGACACTCTCTGACACTCTCAGACACTCTCTGACACTCTCTATCACTCTCTGACCCTCTCAGACACTCTCTATCAATCTCTGACACTCTCAGACACTCTCTATCACTCACTGACACTCTCTATCACTCTCTGACACTCTCTGACACTCTCACACTCTCAGACACTCTCTATCACTCTCCATCACTCTCTGACACACTCTGTCACTTTCTGACACTCTCAGACACTCTCTATCACTCTCTATCCCTCTCTGTTACTCTCTGACACACTCTGACACTCTCTGACACTCTCTGACACACTCTGACACTCTCTGACACTCTCTGACACTCTATATCACTCTCTGACATACTCTGTCACTCACAGACACTCTCAGACACACTCGATCACTCTCTGACTTTCTCTATCACTCTCCGACACTCAAAGACACTCTCTGTCACACTCTATCACTCTCTATCACTCTCTGACACTCTCTGACACTCTCAGACACTCTCTATGACACTCAGACACTCACTATCACTGTCAGACACTCTCTATCACTCTCTGACATTCTCTGAAAATCTCAGACACTCTCTATCTCTCTCTGACACTCTCAGACACTCACTATAACTCTCTGACACATCCTATCACTCTCTATCACTCTCTGACACACTCTGACACTTTCTGACACTCTCAGACACTCTCTCTCACTCTCTATCAAACTCTGACACACGCTGACAGTCTCTGACACTCTCTGACACTCTCTATCACTCTCCATCACTCGCTGTTACTCTCTGACACACTCTGACATTCTCTGACACTCTCTGACACACTCTGACAATCTCTGAAACTTTCTATCACTCTCTGACACGCTCTATCACTCTCTGACACTCTCAGACACACTCTATCAATCTCTGACACTCTCAGACACTCTCTATCACTCACTGACACTCTCTATCACTCTCTGACACTCTCTGACACATTCTGACACTCTCAGACACTCTCTATCACTCTCAGACACTCTCTATCACTCTCCATCACTCTCTGACACACTCTGACACTTTCTGACACTCTCAGACACTCTCTATCACTCTATATCACTCTCTGACATACTCTGTCACTCACAGAAACTCTCAGACACACTCGATCACTCTCTGACTTTCTCTATCACTCTCTGACACTCAAAGACACACTCTGTCACACTCTATCACTCTCTATAACTCTCTGACACTCTCGGACACTCTCTATCACTCTCTGACACTCTCTGACTCTCTCTGACTCTCTCAGACACTCTCTGACACTTTATATCACTCTCTATCACTCTCTGACACTCTCTGACACACTCTGACACTCTCAGACACTCTCTATCACTCTCTATCACTCTCTGACACACTCTGACACTTTCTGGCACTCTCAGACACTCTCTATCACTCTCTATCCCTCTCTGTTACTCTCTGACACACTCTGACACTCTCTGACATACTCTGTCACTCACAGACACTCTCAGACACTCTCGATCACTCTCTGACATTCTCTAACACTCTCTGACACTCTCTAAAACTCAAAGACACTCTCTATCACACTCTATCACTCTCTATCACTCTCTGACACTCTCGGACACTCTCTATCACTCTCTGACACTCTCTGACAGTCTCTGACACGCTCAGACACTCTCTATGACTCTTAGACACTCACTATCACTGTCAGACACTCTCTATCACTCTCTGACACTCTCAGACACACTCTATCACTCTCTGACACGTTCTATCATTCTCTATCACTCTCTGAAACACTCTGACACTTTCTTACACGCTCAGACACTCTCTCTCACTCTCTATCAAACTCTGACACACTCTGACAGTCTCTGACACTCTCTGACACTCTCTATCACTCTCTGTTACTCTCTGACACACTCTGACATTCTCTGACACTCTCTGACACAATCTGACAATCTCTGAAACTTTCTATCACTCTCTGACACTCTCTATCACTCTCTGACACTCTCAGACACTCTCTATCAATCTCTGACACTCTCAGACACTCTCTATCAATCTCTGACACTCTCAGACACTCTCTATCACTCACTGACACTCTCTGACACACTCTGACACTCTCAGACACGCTCTATCACTCTCGATCACTCTCTGACACACTCTGACACTTTCTGACACTCTCAGACACTCTCTCTCACTCTCTATCCCTCTCTGTTACTCTCTGACACACTCTGACACTCTCTGACACTCTCTGACACTTTCTGACACTGTCTGACACACTCTGACACTCTCTGACACTCTCTATCACTCTCTGACATACTCTGTCACTCACAGACACTCTCAGACACACTCGATCGATCACTCTCTGACTTTCTCTATCACTCTCTGACACTCAAAGACACTGTCTATCACACTGTATCACTCTCTATCACACTCTGACACTCTCGGACACTATCACTCTCTGACACTCTCTGACTCTCTCAGACACTCTCTGACACTTTATATCACTCTCTGAACCTCTCAGACACTCTCTGACACTTTCTATCACTCTCTGACACTTTCTGACAATCTCTGACACTCTCAGACACTCTATTTCACTCTCTATCCCTCTATGACACTCCCTATCACTCCCTAACACTCTCAGATTCTCTATGACACTCTCCATCACTCTCTGACACTGTCAGATACTCTCTGACACTCTCAGACACTCTCTGACTCTCTCAGACACTCTCAGACACTCTCTATCACTCTATATCACTCTCTGACACTATCAATCACTCTCCATCACTCTCTGACACTCTCCATCACTCTCGATCACTCTCTGACACACTCTGACACACTCAGACACTCTCTATTACTCTCTATCAATGTCTATCACTCTCTATCACTCTCGATCACTCTCTATCACTCTCTATCACTCTCTGACACACTCTGACACTCTATGACACTCTCAGACACTCTCTATCACTCCCTATCACTCTCTGAAACACTCTCACTCTCTCTGACACGCTCTATCACTCTCTATCACTCTCTGACACACTCTGACTCTCACTGACACTCTCTGACACTCTCTATCACTCTCTGACACGCTCTATCACTTTCTGACACTCTCAGACACTCTCTATCACTCTCTATCACTCACTGACACTCTCTGACACACTCTGACACACTCTGACACTCTCTGACACTCTCAGACACTCTCTATCACTCTATATCACTGTCTATCACTCTCTATCACTCTCTGACACACTCTGACACTCTCTGACACTCTCAAAAACTCTCTATCACGCTCTATCACTCTCTGACACACTCTGACACTCACTGACACTCTCAGACACGCTCTGTCACTCTCTGATACTCTCAGACACTCTCTATCACTCTCTGACATTCTCAGAAACTGTCTATCACTCTCTATAACTCGCTGACACTCTAAGACACTCTCAGACACTCTCTATCACTCTCTATCACTCGCTGACACTCGCTGACACTCTCAGACACTCTCAGACACTCTCTATCACTCTCTGATGCTCTCTGACACTCTCTGACACTCTCTATCACTCTCTGACACTCTCTGACACACTTTGACACTCTCTATCACTCTCTGACACTTTCTATCACTCTCTATCACTCTCTGACACTCTCTGACACTCTCTATCACACTCTATCACTCTCTATCACTCTCTGACACTCTCGGACACTCTCTATCACTCTCTATCACTCTCTGACACTCTCTGACTCTCTCAGACACTCTCTGACACTTTATATCAATCTCTGAACCTCTCAGACACTCTCTGACAATTTCTATCACACTCTGACACTCTCTGACACTCTCAGATAATCTCAGACAGTCTCAGACACCTTATATCACTCTCTGACACTGTCTGACAATCTCTGACACTCTCAGACACCCTCTTTCACTCTCTATCCCTCTATGACAGTCCCTATCACTCCCTAACACTCTCAGATTCTCTATGACACTCACTTTCACTCTCCATCACTCTCTGACACTGTCAGACACTCTCTGACACTCTCAGACACTCTCCATCACTCTCTATCACTCTCTATCACTCTCTGGCACTCTCTGACATTCTCAGAAACTCTCTGTCACTCTCTATCACTCGCTGACACTCTCAGACACCCTCAGACACTCTCTATCACTCTCTATCACTCGTTGACACTCTCAGACACTCTCAGACACTCTCTATCACTCTCTGACACTAACTGAAACTCTCAGACACTATCTGTCTCTCTCAGACACTCTCTCTCACTCTCTGACACTCTCTGAAACTCTCTGACACACTCACACTCTCTCTGACTCTCTCTATCACTCTCTGACACTCTCTGACACTCTCTGACACACTCTGACACTCTCTGACAATCTCTATCACTCTCTGACACTCTCTGACACTCTCTGACACACTCTGACACACTCTATCGCTCTCTGACATTCTCTGACATACTCTGACACTCTCTGACACTGTCAGACACTCTCTATCACTCTCCATCACTCTCTGACACACTCTGACACAATCTGACAATCTCTGACACTCTCAGACACTTTCTATCACTCTCTGACACTGACTGACACCCTCAGACACTCTCTGTCACTCTCAGACTCTCTCAGACACTCTCTATCACTCTCTGACACTTTCTATCACTATCTGACACTCTCTGACACACTCTGAAACTCTCTGAAACTCTCCATCACTCTCTATCACTCTCTGACACAATTTGACACTCTCTATCTCTCTCTGACTCTCTCAGACACTCTCTATCACTCTGCGACACTCTCAGACACTCTCTATCACTCTCTGACACTCTCTGACACACTCTGACACTCTCTGACACTCTCAGCCACTCTCAGACTCTCGCTATCACTCTCTGACACTCTCTATCACTCTCTATCACTCTCTGACAGTCTCTGACACTCTCAGGCACTCTCTATCACTCTCTGACACTTTCTATCACTCTCTATCACTCTCTGATAAACTCTGACACTTTCTGACACTCTAAGACACTCTCTCTCACTCTCTATCAAACTCTGACACACTCTGACACTCTCTATCACTCTCTGTCACTCTCTGTTGCTCTCTGACACACTCAGAAACTCTCTATCAATCTCTGACACTCTCAGACAGTCTCTATCACTCACTAACACTCTCTATCACTCTCTGACGCTCTCTGACACACTCTGACACTCTCTGACAATCTCTATCACTCTCTGACACACTCTGACACTCTCTGACAATCTCTATCACTCTCTGACACACTCTGACACTCTCTGACAATCTCTATCACTCTCTGACACTCTCCGACACTCTCTGACACACTCTGAAAAACTCTATCGCTCTCTGACATTCTCTGACATGCTCTGACACTCTCTGACAATCTCTATCACTCTCTGACACACTCTGACACTCTCTGACAATCTCTATCACTCTCTGACACTCTCCGACACTCTCTGACACACTCTGACAAACTCCATCACTCTCTGACACACTCTGACACAATCTGACAATCTCTGACACTCTCAGACACTCTCTATCACTCTCTGACACTGACTGACACCCTCAGACACTCTCTGTCACTCTCAGACACTTTCTATCACTATCTGACACTCTCTGACACACTCTGAAACTCTCAGACACTCTCCATCACTCTCTATCACTCTCTGACACAATTTGACACTCTCTATCTCTCTCTGACACTCTCAGACACTCTCTATCACTCTACGACACTCTCAGACACTCTCTATCACTCTCTGACACTCTCTGACACACTCTGACACTCTCTGACACTCTCAGACACTCGCTATCACTCTCTGACACTCTCTATCACTCTCTATCACTCTCTGACAGTCTCTGACACTCTCAGACACTCTCTATCACTCTCAGACACTCTCTATCACTCTCAGACACTCTCTATCACTCTCTGACATTCTCTGAAACTCTCAGACACTCTCTGACACTCTCAGACACTCTCTGTCACTCTCTATCACTCTCTGACACACTCTGACTGTCTCTGACACTCTCTGACACTCTCTATCACTCTCTGACACTCTCTCTCACTATTTGACATTCTCAGACACTCTCTATCGCTCTCTGACACTCTCTATCACTCACTGACACTCTCTGACACACTCTGACACTCTCAGACACTCTCTATCACTCTCAGACACTCTCTATCACTCTGACACTCTCAGACACTCTCTATCACTCTCTGACACTTTCTATCACTCTCTATCACTCTCTGATAACCTCTGACACTTTCTGACACTCTCAGACACTCTCTCTCACTCTCTATCAAACTCTGACACACTCTGGCACTCTCTATCACTCTCTGTCACTCTCTGTTGCTCTCTGACACACTCTGACACTCTCAGAAACTCTCTATCAATCTCTGACACTCTCAGACAGTCTCTATCACTCACTGACACTCTCTATCACTCTCTGACACGCTCTGACACACTCTGACACTCTCAGACACTCTCTATCACTCTCTCTCACTCTCTGACACACTCTGACTCTCTCTGACACACTCTGACAATCTCTGACACTCTCTATCACTCTCTGACATACTCTGTCACTCACAGACACTCTCAGACACTCTCGATAACTCTCTGATATTCTCTATCACTCTCTGACACTCTCTATCACACTCTATCACCCTGTATCACTCTCTGACAGTCTCTGACACTCTCAGACACTCTCTATCACTCTCAGACACTCTCTATCACTCTCAGACACTCTGTATCACTCTCTGACATTCTCTGAAACTCTCAGACACTCTCTATCACTCGCTGACACTCTCAGACACTCTCTATCACTCTCTGACACTTTATATCACTCTCTGAATCTCTCAGACACCCTCTGACACTTTCTATCACACTCTGACACTCTCTGACACTCTCAGATAATCTCAGACAATCTCAGACACTTTCTATCACTCTCTGACACTATCTATCATTCTTTGAAACTCTCTGACACTCTCCATCACTCTCTATCACACTCTGGCACACTCTGACTCACTCTGACCCTCTCTGACACGATCTGACACTCTCTGACACACTCTGACACTCTCTATCACTCTCCATCACTGTCTATCACACTCTATCACTCTCTATCACTCTCTGACACACTCTGACACTCTCTGACACTCTCAGACACTCTCTGTCACTCTCTATCACTCTCTGACACACTCTGACTGTCTCTGACACTCTCTGACACTCTCTATCACTCTCTGACACTCTCTCTCACTATTTGACATTCTCAGACACTCTCTATCGCTCTCTGACACTCTCTATCACTCACTGACACTCTCTGACACACTCTGACACTCTCAGACACTCTCTATCACTCACTATCACTCTCTGACACACTCTGACAATCTCTGACACTCTCAGACACTCTCAGACACTCTCTAAACACTCTCTGACACTCACTGACACTCTCAGACACGCTCTGTCACTATCTGACACTCTCAGACACTCTCTATCACACTGTGACACTCTCTGACATTCTCAGACACTCTCTATCACTCTCCATCACTCACTGACTCTCTCAGACACTCTCAGACACCCTCTAAACACTCTCTGACACTCACTGACACTCTCAGACACGCTCTGTCACTCTCTGACACTCTCAGACACTCTCTATCACTCACTGACACTCTCAGACACCCTCAGAAACTCTCTGTCACTCTCTATCACTCGCTGACACTCTCAGACACTCTCTATCACTCTCTGACACTCACTAAAACTCTCAGACACTCTCTGTCTCTCTCAGACACTCTCAGACACTCTCTCTCACTCTCTGAGACTCTCTGAAACTCTCTGACACACACAAACTCTCTCTGACACTCTCTATCAATCTCTGACACTCTCTGACACTCTCTGACACACTCTGACACACTCTATCGCTCTTTGACATTCTCTGACACACTCTGACACTCTCTGACACTGTCAGACACTCTCTATCACTCTCCATCACTCTCTGACACACTCTGACACAATCTGACAATCTCTGACTATCTCAGACACTCTCTATCTTTCTCTGACACTGACTGACACCCTCAGACACTCTCTGTCACTCTCAGACACTCTCAGGCACTCTCTATCACTCTCTGACACTTTCTATCACTCTCTGACACTCTCTGACACAATTTGACACACTCTATCACTCTCTGACACTCTCAGCCACTCTCTATCACTTTCTGACACACTCAGACACTCTCTATCACTCTGCGACACTCTCAGACACTCTCTATCACTCTCTGACACTCTCTGACACACTCTGACACTCTCTGACACTCTCAGCCACTCTCAGACTCTCGCTATCACTCTCTGACACTCTCTATCACTCTCTATCACTCTCTGACAGTCTCTGACACTCTCAGGCACTCTCTATCACTCTCTGACACTTTCTATCACTCTCTATCACTCTCTGATAAACTCTGACACTTTCTGACACTCTAAGACACTCTCTCTCACTCTCTATCAAACTCTGACACACTCTGACACTCTCTATCACTCTCTGTCACTCTCTGTTGCTCTCTGACACACTCAGAAACTCTCTATCAATCTCTGACACTCTCAGACAGTCTCTATCACTCACTAACACTCTCTATCACTCTCTGACGCTCTCTGACACACTCTGACACTCTCTGACAATCTCTATCACTCTCTGACACACTCTGACACTCTCTGACAATCTCTATCACTCTCTGACACACTCTGACACTCTCTGACAATCTCTATCACTCTCTGACACTCTCCGACACTCTCTGACACACTCTGAAAAACTCTATCGCTCTCTGACATTCTCTGACATGCTCTGACACTCTCTGACAATCTCTATCACTCTCTGACACACTCTGACACTCTCTGACAATCTCTATCACTCTCTGACACTCTCCGACACTCTCTGACACACTCTGACAAACTCCATCACTCTCTGACACACTCTGACACAATCTGACAATCTCTGACACTCTCAGACACTCTCTATCACTCTCTGACACTGACTGACACCCTCAGACACTCTCTGTCACTCTCAGACACTTTCTATCACTATCTGACACTCTCTGACACACTCTGAAACTCTCAGACACTCTCCATCACTCTCTATCACTCTCTGACACAATTTGACACTCTCTATCTCTCTCTGACACTCTCAGACACTCTCTATCACTCTACGACACTCTCAGACACTCTCTATCACTCTCTGACACTCTCTGACACACTCTGACACTCTCTGACACTCTCAGACACTCGCTATCACTCTCTGACACTCTCTATCACTCTCTATCACTCTCTGACAGTCTCTGACACTCTCAGACACTCTCTATCACTCTCAGACACTCTCTATCACTCTCAGACACTCTCTATCACTCTCTGACATTCTCTGAAACTCTCAGACACTCTCTGACACTCTCAGACACTCTCTGTCACTCTCTATCACTCTCTGACACACTCTGACTGTCTCTGACACTCTCTGACACTCTCTATCACTCTCTGACACTCTCTCTCACTATTTGACATTCTCAGACACTCTCTATCGCTCTCTGACACTCTCTATCACTCACTGACACTCTCTGACACACTCTGACACTCTCAGACACTCTCTATCACTCTCAGACACTCTCTATCACTCTGACACTCTCAGACACTCTCTATCACTCTCTGACACTTTCTATCACTCTCTATCACTCTCTGATAACCTCTGACACTTTCTGACACTCTCAGACACTCTCTCTCACTCTCTATCAAACTCTGACACACTCTGGCACTCTCTATCACTCTCTGTCACTCTCTGTTGCTCTCTGACACACTCTGACACTCTCAGAAACTCTCTATCAATCTCTGACACTCTCAGACAGTCTCTATCACTCACTGACACTCTCTATCACTCTCTGACACGCTCTGACACACTCTGACACTCTCAGACACTCTCTATCACTCTCTCTCACTCTCTGACACACTCTGACTCTCTCTGACACACTCTGACAATCTCTGACACTCTCTATCACTCTCTGACATACTCTGTCACTCACAGACACTCTCAGACACTCTCGATAACTCTCTGATATTCTCTATCACTCTCTGACACTCTCTATCACACTCTATCACCCTGTATCACTCTCTGACAGTCTCTGACACTCTCAGACACTCTCTATCACTCTCAGACACTCTCTATCACTCTCAGACACTCTGTATCACTCTCTGACATTCTCTGAAACTCTCAGACACTCTCTATCACTCGCTGACACTCTCAGACACTCTCTATCACTCTCTGACACTTTATATCACTCTCTGAATCTCTCAGACACCCTCTGACACTTTCTATCACACTCTGACACTCTCTGACACTCTCAGATAATCTCAGACAATCTCAGACACTTTCTATCACTCTCTGACACTATCTATCATTCTTTGAAACTCTCTGACACTCTCCATCACTCTCTATCACACTCTGGCACACTCTGACTCACTCTGACCCTCTCTGACACGATCTGACACTCTCTGACACACTCTGACACTCTCTATCACTCTCCATCACTGTCTATCACACTCTATCACTCTCTATCACTCTCTGACACACTCTGACACTCTCTGACACTCTCAGACACTCTCTGTCACTCTCTATCACTCTCTGACACACTCTGACTGTCTCTGACACTCTCTGACACTCTCTATCACTCTCTGACACTCTCTCTCACTATTTGACATTCTCAGACACTCTCTATCGCTCTCTGACACTCTCTATCACTCACTGACACTCTCTGACACACTCTGACACTCTCAGACACTCTCTATCACTCACTATCACTCTCTGACACACTCTGACAATCTCTGACACTCTCAGACACTCTCAGACACTCTCTAAACACTCTCTGACACTCACTGACACTCTCAGACACGCTCTGTCACTATCTGACACTCTCAGACACTCTCTATCACACTGTGACACTCTCTGACATTCTCAGACACTCTCTATCACTCTCCATCACTCACTGACTCTCTCAGACACTCTCAGACACCCTCTAAACACTCTCTGACACTCACTGACACTCTCAGACACGCTCTGTCACTCTCTGACACTCTCAGACACTCTCTATCACTCACTGACACTCTCAGACACCCTCAGAAACTCTCTGTCACTCTCTATCACTCGCTGACACTCTCAGACACTCTCTATCACTCTCTGACACTCACTAAAACTCTCAGACACTCTCTGTCTCTCTCAGACACTCTCAGACACTCTCTCTCACTCTCTGAGACTCTCTGAAACTCTCTGACACACACAAACTCTCTCTGACACTCTCTATCAATCTCTGACACTCTCTGACACTCTCTGACACACTCTGACACACTCTATCGCTCTTTGACATTCTCTGACACACTCTGACACTCTCTGACACTGTCAGACACTCTCTATCACTCTCCATCACTCTCTGACACACTCTGACACAATCTGACAATCTCTGACTATCTCAGACACTCTCTATCTTTCTCTGACACTGACTGACACCCTCAGACACTCTCTGTCACTCTCAGACACTCTCAGGCACTCTCTATCACTCTCTGACACTTTCTATCACTCTCTGACACTCTCTGACACAATTTGACACACTCTATCACTCTCTGACACTCTCAGCCACTCTCTATCACTTTCTGACACACTCTGACACTCTCTGACACTCTCAGACACTCGCTATCACTCTCTATCACTCTCTGACACGCTCGATCACTCTCTATCACTCTCTGACAGTGTCTGACACTCTCAGACACTCTCTATCACTCTCAGACACTCTCCATCACTCTCAGACACTCTCTATCACTCTCTGACACTCTCTATCGCTCTCTGACACTTTCTATCACTCTCTATTACTCTCTGACACACTCTGACACTTTCTGACAATCTCAGACGCTCTCTCTCACTCTCTATCAAACTCTGACACACTCTGACAGTCTCTGACACTCTCTGACACTCTCTATCACTCTCTATCACTCTCTGTTACTCTCTGACACACTCTGACATTCTTTAACACTCTCTGACACACTCTGACAATCTCTGACACTTCCTATCACTCTCTGACACTCTCTATCAGTCTCTGACACTCTCAGACACTCTCTATCAATCTCTGACACTCTCAGACACACTCTATCACTCACTGACACTCTCGATCACTCTCTGACACTCTCTGACACACACTGACACTCTCTGACACTCTCAGACACTTTCTTTCACCCTCTATCAATCTCTGACACTCTCTGACACTCTCTGACAATCTCTGACACTCTCTATCACACTCTATCACTCTCTATCACTCTCTATCACTCTCTGACACTCTCGGACACACTCTATCACTCTCTGACACTCTCTGACTCTCGCTGACTCTCTCGGACTCTCTCTGACACTTGAGAACACTCTCTGACTCTCTCTGACACACTCTGACAATCTCTGACACTCTCTATCACTCTCTGACATACTCTGTCACTCACAGACACTCTCAGACACCATCGATAACTCTCTGATATTCTCTATCACTCTCTGGCAATCTCTGACACTCTCTATCACACTCTATCACCCTGTATCACTCTCTGACAGTCTCTGACACTCTCAGACACTCTCTATCACTCTCAGACACTCTCTATCACTCTCAGACACTCTCTATCACTCTCAGACACTCTGTATCACTCTCTGACATTCTCTGAAACTCTCAGACACTCTCTATCACTCTCTGACACTCTCAGACACTCTCTATCACTCTCTGACACTTTATATCACTCTCTGAATCTCTCAGACACCCTCTGACACTTTCTATCACACTCTGACACTCTCTGACACTCTCAGATAATCTTAGACAATCTCAGACACTTTCTATCACTCTCTGACACTGTCTGACAGTCTCTGACACTCTCAGACACTCTCTTTCACTCTCTATCCTTCTATGACACTCCCTATCACTCCCTAACACTCTCAGATTCTCTATGACACTCTCTTTCACTCTCCATCACTCTCTGACACTGTCAGGCACTCTCTGACACTCAGACTCTCACTGACTCTCTCACTCTCAGACACTCTCTATCAATCTATATCACTCTCTGACACTATCTATCACTCTTTGAAACTCTCTGACACTCTCCATCACTCTCTATCACACTCTGGCACACTCTGACTCACTCTGACCCTCTCTGACACGATCTGACACTCTCTGACACACTCTGACACTCTCTATCACTCTCCATCACTGTCTATCACTCTCTATCACTCTCTATCACTCTCTGACACATTCTGACACTCTCTGACACTCTCAGACACTCTCTGTCACTCTCTGACACACTCTGACTGTCTCTGACACTCTCTGACACTCTCTATCACTCTCTGACACTCTCTCTCACTATTTGACATTCTCAGACACTCTCTATTGCTCTCTGACACTCTCCATCACTCACTGACACTCTCTGACACACTCTGACACTCTCAGACACTCTCTATCACTCACTATTACTCTCTGACACACTCTGACAATCTCTGACACTCTCAGACACTCTCAGACACTCTCAGACACTCTCTAAACACTCTCTGACACTCACTGACACTCTCAGACACGCTCTGTCACTATCTGACACTCTCAGACACTCTCTATCACTCTCTGACATTCTCAGACACTCTTTATCACTCTCCATGACTCACTGACACTCTCAGACACTGTCAGACACCCTCTAAACACTCTCTGACACTCACTGACACTCTCAGACACGCTCTGTCACTCTCTGACACTCTCAGACACTCTCTATCACTCACTGACACTCTCAGACACTCTCAGACACTCCCTATCACTCTCTATCACTCGCTGACACTCTCAGACACTCTCTGTCTCTCTCAGACACTCTCTGACACACTCACACTCTCTCTGACACTCTCTATCAATCTCTGACACTCTCTGACACTCTCTGACACACTCTGACACACTCTATCGCTCTCCGACATCCTCTGACACACTCTGACACTCTCTGACACTGTCAGACACTCTCTATCACTCTCCATCACTCTCTGACACACTCTGACACAATCTGACAATCTCTGACTATCTCAGACACTCTCTATTTTTCTCTGACACTGACTGACACCCTCAGACACTCTCTGTCACTCTCAGACACTCTCAGGCACTCTCTATCACTCTCTGACACTTTCTATCACTCTCTGACACAATTTGACACACTCTATCACTCTCTGACACTCTCAGCCACTCTCTATCACTTTCTGACACACTCTGACACTCTCTGACACTCTCTATCACTCTCTGACAGTGTCTGACACTCTCAGACACTCTCTATCACCCTCAGACACTCTCCAGCACTCTCAGACACTCTCTATCACTCTCTGACACTCTCTATCGCTCTCTGACACTTTCTATCACTCTCTATCACTCTCTGACACACACTGACACTTTCTGACAATCTCAGACGCTCTCTCTCACTCTCTATCAAACTCTGACACACTCTGACAGTCTCTGACACTCTCTGACACTCTCTGTCACTCTCTATCACTCTCTGTTACTCTCTGACACACTCTGACATTCTTTAGCACTCTCTGACACACTCTGACAATCTCTGACACTTCCTATCACTCTCTGACACTCTCTATCACTCTCTGACACTCTCAGACACTCTCTATCAATCTCTGACACTCTCAGACACACTCTATCACTCACTGACTCTCTCTATCACTCTCTGACACTCTCTGACACACACTGACACTCTCTGACACTCTCAGACACTCTCTATCACCCTCTATCACTCTCTGACACTCTCTGACACTCTCTGACAATCTCTGACACTCTCTATCACACTCTATCACTCTCTATCACTCTCTGACACTCTCTGACACTCTCGGACACACTCTATCACTCTCTGACACTCTCTGACTCTCGCTGACTCTCTCGGACTCTCTCTGACACTTTATAACACTCTCTGAATCTCTCAGACACTCTCTGACACTTTCTATCACACTCTGACACGCTCAGATAATCTCAGACAGTCTCAGACACTTTCTATCACTCTCTGACACTGTCTGACAATCTCTGACACTCTCAGACACTCTCTTTCACTCTCTATCCCTCCATGACACTCCCTATCACTCACTAACACTCTCAGATTCTCTATGACACTCTCTTTCACTCTCCATCACTCTCTGACACTGTCAGACACTCTCTGACACTCTCAGACACTCTCTGACTCTCTCAGACACTCTCAGACACTCTCAGACACTCTCTATCACTCTACATCACTCTCTGACACTATTTATCACACTATGAAACTCTCTGACACTCTCCATCACTCTCTATCACTCTCTGGCACACTCTGAATCACTCTGACACTCTCTGACACGATCTGACACTCTCTGACACACTCTGACACACTCAGACACTCTCTATCACTCTCTATCACTGTCTATCACTCTCTATCACTCTCTATCACTCTCTGACACAGTCTGACACTCTCTGACACTCTCAGACACTCTCTATCACTCTCTATCTCTCTCTGACACACTCTGACTGTCTCTGACACTCTCTGACACTCTCTATCACTCTCTGACACGCTCTATCACTTTCTGACACTATCTATCATTCACTGACACTCTCTGACACACTCTGACACTCTCAGACACTCTCAGAGACTCTCTATCACTCTCTATTACTCTCTGACAGACTCTGACAATCTCTGACACTCTCAGACACTCTCTATCACTCTCTGACAGACTCTGACAATCTCTGACACTCTCAGACACTCTCAGACTCTCTCTAAACACTCTCTGACACTCACTGACACTCTCAGACACGCTCTGTCACTCTCGGACACTCTCAGACACTCTCTATCACTCTCTATCACTCTCTGACACTCTCTGACATTCTCAGATACTCTCTATCACTCTCTATCACTCGCTGACACTCTCAGACACTCTCAGACACTGACTATCACTCTCTGACACTCACTGAAACTCTCAGACACTCTCTGTCTCTCTCAGACACTCTCAGACAATCTCTCTCACTCTCTGACACTCTCTGAAACTCTCTGACACACTCACACTTTCTCTGACACTCTCTATCACTCTCTGACACTCTCTGACACTCTCTGACACTCTCTGACACTCTCTGACACTCTCTGACACACTCTATCGCTCTCTGACATGCTCTGACACACTCGACACTCATTGACACTGTCAGACACTCTCTATCAAACTGCATCACTCTCTGACACACTCTGAAACAATCTGACAATCTCTGACACTCTCAGACACTCTCTATCACCCTCTGACACTGACTGACACCCTCAGACACTATCTGTCACTCTCAGACACTCTCAGACACTCTGTAACAGTCTCTGACACTTTCTATCACTCTCTGACACTGTCTGACACACTCTGACACTCTCTGAAACTCTCAGACACTCTCTATCATTCTCTATCTCTCTCTGACACACTCTGACTGTCTCTGACACACTCTGACACTCTCTGACACTCTCAGACACTCGCTATCACTCTCTATCACTCTCTGACACTCTCTGACACGCACTATCACTCTCTATCACTCTCTGATAGTGTCTGACACTCTCAGACACTCTCTATCACTCTCAGACACTCTCCATCACTCTCAGACACTCTCTATCACTCTCTATCGCTCTCTGACACTTTCTATCACTCTCTATCACTCTCTATCACTCTCTGACACACTCTGACATTTTTGACAATCTCAGAAACTCTCTCTCACTCTCTAAAAACTCTGACACACTCTGACAGTCTCTGACACTCTCTGACACTCTCTGTCACTCTCTATCACTCTCTGTTACTCTCTGACACACTCTGACATTCCTTAACACTCTCTGACACACTCTGACAATCTCTGACACTTCCTATCACTCTCTGACACTCTCTATCACTCTCTGACACTCTCAGACACTCTCTATCAATCTCTGACACTCTCAGACACACTCTATCACTCACTGACACTCTCTATCACTCTCTGACACTCTCTGACACACACTGACACTCTCTGACACTCTCTGACACTCTCAGACACTCTCTATCACCCTCTATCACTCTCTGACACTCTCTGACACTCTCTGACAATCTCTGACACACTCTATCACTCTCTATCACACTCTATCACTCTCTATCACTCTCTATCACTCTCTGACACTCTCGGACACACTCTATCACTCTCTGAAACTCTCTGACTCTCGCTGACTCTCTCGGACTCGCTCTGACACTTTATAACACTCTCTGAATCTCTCAGACACTCTCTGACACTTTCTATCACACTCTGACACGCCCAGATAATCTCAGACAGTCTCAGACACTTTCTATCAGTCTCTGACACTGTCTGACAATCTCTGACACTCTCAGACACTCTCTTTCACTCTCTATCCCTCCATGACACTCCCTATCACTCACTAACACTCTCAGATTCTCTATGACACTCTCTTTCACTCTCCATCACTCTCTGACACTGTCAGACACTCTCTGACACTCTCAGACACTCTCAGACACTCTCTATCACTCTCTGACACTCTCTGACACACTCTGACACACTCTATCGCTCTCTGACATGCTCTGACACACTCTGACACTCATTGGCACTGTCAGACACTCTCTATCAATCTGCATCACTCTCTGACACACTCTGACACAGTCTGACAATCTCTGACACTCTCAGACACTCTCTATCACCCTCTGACACTGACTGAAACCCTCAGACAGTATCTGTCACTCTCAGACACTCTCTAACAGTCTCTGACACTTTCTATCACTCTCTGACACTCTCTGACACAATCTGACACTCTCTGACACTCTCAGACTCTCTCTATCACTCTCTATTTCTCTCTGACACACTCTGACTGTCACTGACACACTCTGACACTCTCTGACACTCTCAGACACTCGCTATCACTCTCTATCACTCTCTGACACTCTCTGACACGCTCTATCACTCTCTGTCACTCTCTGACATTGTCTGACACTCTCAGACACTCTCTATCACTCTCAGACACTCTCCATCACTCTCAGACACTCTCTATCACTCTCTGACACTCTCTATCGCTCTCTGACACTTTCTATCACTCTCTATCACTCTCTGACACACTCTGACACTTTCTGACAATCTCAGACGCTCTCTCTCACTCTCTATCAAACTCTGACACACTCTGACATTCTCTGACACTCTCTGACACTCTCTGTCACTCTCTATCACTCTCTGTTACTCTCTGACACACTCTGACATTCTTTAACACTCTCTGAAACACTCTGACAATCTCTGACACTTCCTATCACTCTCTGACACTCTCTAACACTCTCTGACACTCTCAGACACTCTCTATCAATCTCTGACACTCTCAGACACGCTCTATCACTCACTGACACTCTCTATCACTCTCTGACACTCTCTGACACACACTGACACTCTCTGACACTCTCAGACACTCTCTATCACCCTCTATCACTCTCTGACACTCTCTGACACTCTCTGACAATCTCTGACACTCTCTATCACACTCTATCACACTCTATCACTCTCTATCACTCTCTATCACTCTCTGACACTCTCGGACACACTCTATCACTCTCTGACACTCTCTGACTCTCGCTGACTCTCTCAGACTCTCTCTGACACTTTATAACACTCTCTGAATCTCTCAGACACTCTCTGACACTTTCTATCACACTCTGACACGCTCAGATAATCTCAGACAGTCTCAGACACTTTCTATCACTCTCTGACACTGTCTGACAATCTCTGACACTCTCAGACACTCTCTTTCACTCTCTATCCCTCCATGACACTCCCTATCACTCACTAACACTCTCAGATTCTCTATGACACTCTCTTTCACTCTCCATCACTCTCTGACACTGTCAGACACTCTCTGACACTCTCAGACACTCTCTGACTCTCTCAGACACTCTCAGACACTCTCAGACACTCTCTATCACTCTACATCACTCTCTGACACTATTTATCACTCTATGAAACTCTCTGACACTCTCCATCACTCTCTATCACTCTCTGGCACACTCTGAATCACTCTGACACTCTCTGACACGATCTGACACTCTCTGACACACTCTGACACACTCAGACACTCTCTATCACTCTCTATCACTGTCTATCACTCTCTATCACTCTCTATCACTAACTGACACAGTCTGACACTCTCTGACACTCTCAGACACTCTCTATCACTCTCTATCTCTCTCTGACACACTCTGACTGTCTCTGACACTCTCTGACACTCTCTATCACTCTCTGACACGCTCTATCACTTTCTGACACTATCTATCATTCACTGACACTCTCTGACACACTCTGACACTCTCAGACACTCTCAGACACTCTCTATCATTCTCTATTACTCTCTGACAGACTCTGACAATCTCTGACACTCTCAGACACTCTCAGACACTCTCTATCACTCTCTGACAGACTCTGACAATCTCTGACACTTTCAGACACTCTCAGACTCTCTCTATCACACTCAGACACTCTCAGACACTCTCTATCACTCTATTAAAATCTCAATCACTCGATGACACTCTCAATCACTCTCAGACACTCTCAGACACTCTCTGACACTCTCTGACACTCTCAGATTCTCTCTGACAGTCTCTATCACTCTCTGACACTCGATATCACTTTCTGACTCTGCCTGACACACACTGACACTCTCAGGCACTCTCTGAAACTCTCTATCACTCTCTGAAACTCTCTGACACTCTCTATCACACTCTGACACTTTCTATCACTCTCTGACACTCTCTGTCACTCTCTATCACTCTCAGACACTCTCTATCACTCTCTGACACTCACTGACACTCTCTGTCACTCTCTGACAAACTCTACCATTCTCTACCACTCTCTGTCACTCTCTGAAACTCTCTATCACACTCTGACACTTTCTGTCACTCTCAGACACTCTCTGTCTCTCTCAGACACTCTCAGACACTCTCTCTCACTCTTTGACGCTCTCTGAAACTCTCTGACACACTCACACTCTCTCTGACACTCTCTATCACTCTCTGACACTCTCTGACACACTCTGACACTCTCTGACACTCTCTCTCACTCTCTGACACTCTCTGACACACTCTGACACACTCTATCGCTCTCTGACATTCTCTGACACACTCTGACACTCTCTGACACTGTCAGACACTCTCTATCACTCTCTGACACTGTCAGACACACTCTGACACAATCTGACAATCTCTGACAATCTCTGACACTCTCAGACACACTCTATCACTCTCTGACATTGACTGACACGCTCAGACACTCTCTGTCACTCTCAGACACTCTCAGACACTCTCTGACACACTCTGAAACTCTCTGACACTCTTCATCACTCTCTGTCACTCTCTGACACAATTTGACACTCTCTATCACTCTCTGACACTCTCAGACACTCTCTATCACTCTATGACACTCTCAGACACTCTCTATCACACTCTATCACTCTCTGACACTCTCTGACACACTCTGAAGCTCTCTGACACTCTCAGACACTCTCTATCACTCTCAGACACTCTCTATCACTCTCTGACATTCTCTGAAACTCTCAGACACTCTCTATCACTCTCTGACACTCTCAGACACTCTCTATCACTCTCTGACAATTTCTATCACTCTCAATCACTCTCTGACAGACTCTGACAATCTCTGACACTCTCAGACACTCCCAGACACTCTCTAAACACTCTCTGACACTCACTGACACTCTCAGACACACTCTGTCACTATCTGACACTCTCAGACACTCTCTATCACTCTCTGACATTCTCAGACACTCTCTATCACTCTCCATGACTCACTGACACTCTCAGACACTGTCAGACACCCTCTAAACACTCTCTGACACTCACTGACACTCTCAGACACGCTCTGTCACTCTCTGACACTCTCAGACACTCTCTATCACTCACTGACACTCTCAGACACTCTCAGACACTCCCTATCACTCTCTATCACTCGCTGACACTCTCAGACACTCTCTGTCTCTCTCAGACACTCTCTGACACACTCACACTCTCTCTGACACTCTCTATCAATCTGTGACACTCTCTGACACTCTCTGACACACTCTGACACACTCTATCGCTCTCCGACATCCTCTGACACACTCTGACACTCTCTGACACTGTCAGACACTCTCTATCACTCTCCATCACTCTCTGACACACTCTGACACAATCTGACAATCTCTGACTATCTCAGACACTCTCTATTTTTCTCTGACACTGACTGACACCCTCAGACACTCTCTGTCACTCTCAGACACTCTCAGGCACTCTCTATCACTCTCTGACACTTTCTATCACTCTCTGACACAATTTGACACACTCTATCACTCTCTGACACTCTCAGCCACTCTCTATCACTTTCTGACACACTCTGACACTCTCTGACACTCTCTATCACTCTCTGACAGTGTCTGACACTCTCAGACACTCTCTATCACCCTCAGACACTCTCCAGCACTCTCAGACACTCTCTATCACTCTCTGACACTCTCTATCGCTCTCTGACACTTTCTATCACTCTCTATCACTCTCTGACACACACTGACACTTTCTGACAATCTCAGACGCTCTCTCTCACTCTCTATCAAACTCTGACACACTCTGACAGTCTCTGACACTCTCTGACACACTCTGTCACTCTCTATCACTCTCTGTTACTCTCTGACACACTCTGACATTCTTTAGCACTCTCTGACACACTCTGACAATCTCTGACACTTCCTATCACTCTCTGACACTCTCTATCACTCTCTGACACTCTCAGACACTTCTATCAATCTCTGACACTCTCAGACACACTCTATCACTCACTGACTCTCTCTATCACTCTCTGACACTCTCTGACAAACACTGACACTCTCTGACACTCTCAGACACTCTCTATCACCCTCTATCACTCTCTGACACTCTCTGACACTCTCTGACAATCTCTGACACTCTCTATCACACTCTATCACTCTCTATCACTCTCTGACACTCTCTGACACTCTCGGACACACTCTATCACTCTCTGACACTCTCTGACTCTCGCTGACTCTCTCGGACTCTCTCTGACACTTTATAACACTCTCTGAATCTCTCAGACACTCTCTGACACTTTCTATCACACTCTGACACGCTCAGATAATCTCAGACAGTCTCAGACACTTTCTATCACTCTCTGACACTGTCTGACAATCTCTGACACTCTCAGACACTCTCTTTCACTCTCTATCCCTCCATGACACTCCCTATCACTCACTAACACTCTCAGATTCTCTATGACACTCTCTTTCACTCTCCATCACTCTCTGACACTGTCAGACACTCTCTGACACTCTCAGACACTCTCTGACTCTCTCAGACACTCTCAGACACTCTCAGACACTCTCTATCACTCTACATCACTCTCTGACACTATTTATCACTCTATGAAACTCTCTGACACTCTCCATCACTCTCTATCACTCTCTGGCACACTCTGAATCACTCTGACACTCTCTGACACGATCTGACACTCTCTGACACACTCTGACACACTCAGACACTCTCTATCACTCTCTATCACTGTCTATCACTCTCTATCACTGTCTATCACTCTCTATCACTCTCTATCACTCTCTGACACAGTCTGACACTCTCTGACACTCTCAGACACTCTCTATCACTCTCTATCTCTCTCTGACACACTCTGACTGTCTCTGACACTCTCTGACACTCTCTATCACTCTCTGACACGCTCTATCACTTTCTGACACTATCTATCATTCACTGACACTCTCTGACACACTCTGACACTCTCAGACACTCTCAGAGACTCTCTATCACTCTCTATTACTCTCTGACAGACTCTGACAATCTCTGACACTCTCAGACACTCTCTATCACTCTCTGACAGACTCTGACAATCTCTGACACTCTCAGACACTCTCAGACTCTCTCTAAACACTCTCTGACACTCACTGACACTCTCAGACACGCTCTGTCACTCTCGGACACTCTCAGACACTCTCTATCACTCTCTATCACTCTCTGACACTCTCTGACATTCTCAGATACTCTCTATCACTCTCTATCACTCGCTGACACTCTCAGACACTCTCAGACACTCACTATCACTCTCTGACACTCACTGAAACTCTCAGACACTCTCTGTCTCTCTCAGACACTCTCAGACAATCTCTCTCACTCTCTGACACTCTCTGAAACTCTCTGACACTCTCTGACACACTCTATCGCTCTCTGACATGCTCTGACACACTCTGACACTCATTGACACTGTCAGACACTCTCTATCAAACTGCATCACTCTCTGACACACTCTGAAACAATCTGACAATCTCTGACACTCTCAGACACTCTCTATCACCCTCTGACACTGACTGACACCCTCAGACACTATCTGTCACTCTCAGACACTCTCAGACACTCTCTAACAGTCTCTGACACTTTCTATCACTCTCTGACACTGTCTGACACACTCTGACACTCTCTGAAACTCTCAGACACTCTCTATCATTCTCTATCTCTCTCTGACACACTCTGACTGTCTCTGACACACTCTGACACTCTCTGACACTCTCAGACACTCGCTATCACTCTCTATCACTCTCTGACACTCTCTGACACGCACTATCACTCTCTATCACTCTCTGATAGTGTCTGACACTCTCAGACACTCTCTATCACTCTCAGACACTCTCCATCACTCTCAGACACTCTCTATCACTCTCTATCGCTCTCTGACACTTTCTATCACTCTCTATCACTCTCTATCACTCTCTGACACACTCTGACATTTTTGACAATCTCAGAAACTCTCTCTCACTCTCTAAAAACTCTGACACACTCTGACAGTCTCTGACACTCTCTGACACTCTCTGTCACTCTCTATCACTCTCTGTTACTCTCTGACACACTCTGACATTCCTTAACACTCTCTGACACACTCTGACAATCTCTGACACTTCCTATCACTCTCTGACACTCTCTATCACTCTCTGACACTCTCAGACACTCTCTATCAATCTCTGACACTCTCAGACACACTCTATCACTCACTGACACTCTCTATCACTCTCTGACACTCTCTGACACACACTGACACTCTCTGACACTCTCTGACACTCTCAGACACTCTCTATCACCCTCTATCACTCTCTGACACACTCTGACACTCTCTGACAATCTCTGACACACTCTATCACTCTCTATCACACTCTATCACTCTCTATCACTCTCTATCACTCTCTGACACTCTCGGACACACTCTATCACTCTCTGAAACTCTCTGACTCTCGGTGACTCTCTCGGACTCTCTCTGACACTTTATAACACTCTCTGAATCTCTCAGACACTCTCTGACACTTTCTATCACACTCTGACACGCCCAGATAATCTCAGACAGTCTCAGACACTTTCTATCACTCTCTGACACTGTCTGACAATCTCTGACACTCTCAGACACTCTCTTTCACTCTCTATCCCTCCATGACACTCCCTATCACTCACTAACACTCTCAGATTCTCTATGACACTCTCTTTCACTCTCCATCACTCTCTGACACTGTCAGACACTCTCTGACACTCTCAGACACTCTCTGACTCTCTCAGACACTCTCAGACACTCTCTATCACTCTCTGACACTCTCTGACACACTCTGACACACTCTATCGCTCTCGGACATGCTCTGACACACTCTGACACTCATTGGCACTGTCAGACACTCTCTATCAATCTGCATCACTCTCTGACACACTCTGACACAGTCTGACAATCTCTGACACTCTCAGACACTCTCTATCACCCTCTGACACTGACTGACACCCTCAGACAGTATCTGTCACTCTCAGACACTCTCTAACAGTCTCTGACACTTTCTATCACTCTCTGACACTCTCTGACACACTCTGACACTCTCTGACACTCTCAGACTCTCTCTATCACTCTCTATCTATCTCTGACACACTCTGACTGTCTCTGACACACTCTGACACTCTCTGACACTCTCAGACACTCGCTATCACTCTCTATCACTCTCTGACACTCTCTGACACGCTCTATCACTCTCTGTCACTCTCTGACAGTGTCTGACACTCTCAGACACTCTCTATCACTCTCAGACACTCTCCATCACTCTCAGACACTCTCTATCACTCTCTGACACTCTCTATCGCTCTCTGACACTTTCTATCACTCTCTATCACTCTCTGACACACTCTGACACTTTCTGACAATCTCAGACGCTCTCTCTCACTCTCTATCAAACTCTGACACACTCTGACATTCTCTGACACTCTCTGACACTCTCTGTCACTCTCTATCACTCTCTGTTACTCTCTGACACACTCTGACATTCTTTAACACTCTCTGAAACACTCTGACAATCTCTGACACTTCCTATCACTCTCTGACACTCTCTAACACTCTCTGACACTCTCAGACACTCTCTATCAATCTCTGACACTCTCAGACACGCTCTATCACTCACTGACACTCTCTATCACTCTCTGACACTCTCTGACACACACTGACACTCTCTGACACTCTCAGACACTCTCTATCACCCTCTATCACTCTCTGACACTCTCTGACACTCTCTGACAATCTCTGACACTCTCTATCACACTCTATCACACTCTATCACTCTCTATCACTCTCTATCACTCTCTGACACTCTCGGACACACTCTATCACTCTCTGACACTCTCTGACTCTCGCTGACTCTCTCAGACTCTCTCTGACACTTTATAACACTCTCTGAATCTCTCAGACACTCTCTGACACTTTCTATCACACTCTGACACGCTCAGATAATCTCAGACAGTCTCAGACACTTTCTATCACTCTCTGACACTGTCTGACAATCTCTGACACTCTCAGACACTCTCTTTCACTCTCTATCCCTCCATGACACTCCCTATCACTCACTAACAATCTCAGATTCTCTATGACACTCTCTTTCACTCTCCATCACTCTCTGACACTGTCAGACACTCTCTGACACTCTCAGACACTCTCTGACTCTCTCAGACACTCTCAGACACTCTCAGACACTCTCTATCACTCTACATCACTCTCTGACACTATTTATCACTCTATGAAACTCTCTGACACTCTCCATCACTCTCTATCACTCTCTGGCACACTCTGAATCACTCTGACACTCTCTGACACGATCTGACACTCTCTGACACACTCTGACACACTCAGACACTCTCTATCACTCTCTATCACTGTCTATCACTCTCTATCACTCTCTATCACTAACTGACACAGTCTGACACTCTCTGACACTCTCAGACACTCTCTATCACTCTCTATCTCTCTCTGACACACTCTGACTGTCTCTGACACTCTCTGACACTCTCTATCACTCTCTGACACGCTCTATCACTTTCTGACACTATCTATCATTCACTGACACTCTCTGACACACTCTGACACTCTCAGACACTCTCAGACACTCTCTATCATTCTCTATTACTCTCTGACAGACTCTGACAATCTCTGACACTCTCAGACACTCTCAGACACTCTCTATCACTCTCTGACAGACTCTGACAATCTCTGACACTCTCAGACACTCTCAGACTCTCTCTATCACACTCAGACACTCTCAGACACTCTCTATCACTCTATTAAAATCTCAATCACTCGATGACACTCTCAATCACTCTCAGAAACTCTCAGACACTCTCTGACACTCTCTGACACTCTCAGATTCTCTCTGACAGTCTCTATCACTCTCTGACACTCGATATCACTTTCTGACTCTGCCTGACACACACTGACACTCTCAGGCACTCTCTGAAACTCTCTATCACTCTCTGAAACTCTCTGACACTCTCTATCACACTCTGACACTTTCTATCACTCTCTGACACTCTCTGTCACTCTCTATCACTCTCAGACACTCTCTATCACTCTCTGACACTCACTGACACTCTCTGTCACTCTCTGACAAACTCTACCATTCTCTACCACTCTCTGTCACTCTCTGAAACTCTCTATCACACTCTGACACTTTCTGTCACTCTCAGACACTCTCTGTCTCTCTCAGACACTCTCAGACACTCTCTCTCACTCTTTGACGCTCTCTGAAACTCTCTGACACACTCACACTCTCTCTGACACTCTCTATCACTCTCTGACACACTCTGACACTCTCTGACACTCTCTCTCACTCTCTGACACTCTCTGACACACTCTGACACACTCTATCGCTCTCTGACATTCTCTGACACACTCTGACACTCTCTGACACTGTCAGACACTCTCTATCACTCTCTGACACTGTCAGACACACTCTGACACAATCTGACAATCTCTGACAATCTCTGACACTCTCAGACACACTCTATCACTCTCTGACATTGACTGACACGCTCAGACACTCTCTGTCACTCTCAGACACTCTCAGACACTCTCTGACACACTCTGAAACTCTCTGACACTCTTCATCACTCTCTGTCACTCTCTGACACAATTTGACACTCTCTATCACTCTCTGACACTCTCAGACACTCTCTATCACTCTATGACACTCTCAGACACTCTCTATCACTCTCTATCACTCTCTGACACTCTCTGACACACTCTGAAGCTCTCTGACACTCTCAGACACTCTCTATCACTCTCAGACACTCTCTATCACTCTCTGACATTCTCTGAAACTCTCAGACACTCTCTATCACTCTCTGACACTCTCTATCACTCTCTATCACTCTCTGACAATTTCTATCACTCTCAATCACTCTCTGACAGACTCTGACAATCTCTGACACTCTCAGACACTCCCAGACACTCTCTAAACACTCTCTGACACTCACTGACACTCTCAGACACGCTCTGTCACTCTCGTACACTCTCAGACACTCTCTATCACTCTCTGTCACTCTCTGACATTCTCAGACACTCGCTATCATTCTCTATCACTCGCTGACACTCTCAGATACTCTCTATCACTCTCTATCACTCGCTGACACTCTCAGACACTCTCAGACACTCACTATCACTCTCTGACACTCACTGAAACTCTCAGACACTCTCTGTCTCTCTCAGACACTCTCAGACAATCTCTCTCACTCTCTGACACACTCTGACACTTTCTGACAATCTCAGACGCTCTCTCTCACTCTCTATCAAACTCTGACACACTCTGACATTCTCTGACACTCTCTGACACTCTCTGTCACTCTCTATCACTCTCTGTTACTCTCTGACACACTCTGACATTCCTTAACACTCTCTGACACACTCTGACAATCTCTGACACTTCCTATCACTCTCTGACACTCTCTATCACTCTCTGACACTCTCAGACACTCTCTATCAATCTCTGACACTCTCAGACACACTCTATCACTCACTGACACTCTCTATCACTCTCTGACACTCTCTGACACACACTGACACTCTCTGACACTCTCTGACACTCTCAGACACTCTCTATCACCCTCTATCACTCTCTGACACTCTCTGACACTCTCTGACAATCTCTGACACACTCTATCACTCTCTATCACACTCTATCACTCTCTATCACTCTCTATCACTCTCTGACACTCTCGGACACACTCTATCACTCTCTGAAACTCTCTGACTCTCGCTGACTCTCTCGGACTCTCTCTGACACTTTATAACACTCTCTGAATCTCTCAGACACTCTCTGACACTTTCTATCACACTCTGACACGCCCAGATAATCTCAGACAGTCTCAGACACTTTCTATCACTCTCTGACACTGTCTGACAATCTCTGACACTCTCAGACACTCTCTTTCACTCTCTATCCCTCCATGACACTCCCTATCACTCACTAACACTCTCAGATTCTCTATGACACTCTCTTTCACTCTCCATCACTCTCTGACACTGTCAGACACTCTCTGACACTCTCAGACACTCTCTGACTCTCTCAGACACTCTCAGACACTCTCTATCACTCTCTGACACTCTCTGACACACTCTGACACACTCTATCGCTCTCTGACATGCTCTGACACACTCTGACACTCATTGGCACTGTCAGACACTCTCTATCAATCTGCATCACTCTCTGACACACTCTGACACAGTCTGACAATCTCTGACACTCTCAGACACTCTCTATCACCCTCTGACACTGACTGACACCCTCAGACAGTATCTGTCACTCTCAGACACTCTCTAACAGTCTCTGACACTTTCTATCACTCTCTGACACTCTCTGACACACTCTGACACTCTCTGACACTCTCAGACTCTCTCTATCACTCTCTATCTATCTCTGACACACTCTGACTGTCTCTGACACACTCTGACACTCTCTGACACTCTCAGACACTCGCTATCACTCTCTATCACTCTCTGACACTCTCTGACACGCTCTATCACTCTCTGTCACTCTCTGACAGTGTCTGACACTCTCAGACACTCTCTATCACTCTCAGACACTCTCCATCACTCTCAGACACTCTCTATCACTCTCTGACACTCTCTATCGCTCTCTGACACTTTCTATCACTCTCTATCACTCTCTGACACACTCTGACACTTTCTGACAATCTCAGACGCTCTCTCTCACTCTCTATCAAACTCTGACACACTCTGACATTCTCTGACACTCTCTGACACTCTCTGTCACTCCCTATCACTCTCTGTTACTCTCTGACACACTCTGACATTCTTTAACACTCTCTGAAACACTCTGACAATCTCTGACACTTCCTATCACTCTCTGACACTCTCTAACACTCTCTGACACTCTCAGACACTCTCTATCAATCTCTGACACTCTCAGACACGCTCTATCACTCACTGACACTCTCTATCACTCTCTGACACTCTCTGACACACACTGACACTCTCTGACACTCTCAGACACTCTCTATCACCCTCTATCACTCTCTGACACTCTCTGACACTCTCTGACAATCTCTGACACTCTCTATCACACTCTATCACACTCTATCACTCTCTATCACTCTCTATCACTCTCTGACACTCTCGGACACACTCTATCACTCTCTGACACTCTCTGACTCTCGCTGACTCTCTCAGACTCTCTCTGACACTTTATAACACTCTCTGAATCTCTCAGACACTCTCTGACACTTTCTATCACACTCTGACACGCTCAGATAATCTCAGACAGTCTCAGACACTTTCTATCACTCTCTGACACTGTCTGACAATCTCTGACACTCTCAGACACTCTCTTTCACTCTCTATCCCTCCATGACACTCCCTATCACTCACTAACACTCTCAGATTCTCTATGACACTCTCTTTCACTCTCCATCACTCTCTGACACTGTCAGACACTCTCTGACACTCTCAGACACTCTCTGACTCTCTCAGACACTCTCAGACACTCTCAGACACTCTCTATCACTCTACATCACTCTCTGACACTATTTATCACTCTATGAAACTCTCTGACACTCTCCATCACTCTCTATCACTCTCTGGCACACTCTGAATCACTCTGACACTCTCTGACACGATCTGACACTCTCTGACACACTCTGACACACTCAGACACTCTCTATCACTCTCTATCACTGTCTATCACTCTCTATCACTCTCTATCACTAACTGACACAGTCTGACACTCTCTGACACTCTCAGACACTCTCTATCACTCTCTATCTCTCTCTGACACACTCTGACTGTCTCTGGCACTCTCTGACACTCTCTATCACTCTCTGACACGCTCTATCACTTTCTGACACTATCTATCATTCACTGACACTCTCTGACACACTCTGACACTCTCAGACACTCTCAGACACTCTCTATCATTCTCTATTACTCTCTGACAGACTCTGACAATCTCTGACACTCTCAGACACTCTCAGACACTCTCTATCACTCTCTGACAGACTCTGACAATCTCTGACACTCTCAGACACTCTCAGACTCTCTCTATCACACTCAGACACTCTCAGACACTCTCTATCACTCTATTAAAATCTCAATCACTCGATGACACTCTCAATCACTCTCAGAAACTCTCAGACACTCTCTGACACTCTCTGACACTCTCAGATTCTCTCTGACAGTCTCTATCACTCTCTGACACTCGATATCACTTTCTGACTCTGCCTGACACACACTGACACTCTCAGGCACTCTCTGAAACTCTCTATCACTCTCTGAAACTCTCTGACACTCTCTATCACACTCTGACACTTTCTATCACTCTCTGACACTCTCTGTCACTCTCTATCACTCTCAGACACTCTCTATCACTCTCTGACACTCACTGACACTCTCTGTCACTCTCTGACAAACTCTACCATTCTCTACCACTCTCTGTCACTCTCTGAAACTCTCTATCACACTCTGACACTTTCTGTCACTCTCAGACACTCTCTGTCTCTCTCAGACACTCTCAGACACTCTCTCTCACTCTTTGACGCTCTCTGAAACTCTCTGACACACTCACACTCTCTCTGACACTCTCTATCACTCTCTGACACTCTCTGACACACTCTGACACTCTCTGACACTCTCTCTCACTCTCTGACACTCTCTGACACACTCTGACACACTCTATCGCTCTCTGACATTCTCTGACACACTCTGACACTCTCTGACACTGTCAGACACTCTCTATCACTCTCTGACACTGTCAGACACACTCTGACACAATCTGACAATCTCTGACAATCTCTGACACTCTCAGACACACTCTATCACTCTCTGACATTGACTGACACGCTCAGACACTCTCTGTCACTCTCAGACACTCTCAGACACTCTCTGACACACTCTGAAACTCTCTGACACTCTTCATCACTCTCTGTCACTCTCTGACACAATTTGACACTCTCTATCACTCTCTGACACTCTCAGACACTCTCTATCACTCTATGACACTCTCAGACACTCTCTATCACTCTCTATCACTCTCTGACACTCTCTGACACACTCTGAAGCTCTCTGACACTCTCAGACACTCTCTATCACTCTCAGACACTCTCTATCACTCTCTGACATTCTCTGAAACTCTCAGACACTCTCTATCACTCTCTGACACTCTCAGACACTCTCTAGCACTCTCTGACAATTTCTATCACTCTCAATCACTCTCTGACAGACTCTGACAATCTCTGACACTCTCAGACACTCCCAGACACTCTCTAAACACTCTCTGACACTCACTGACACTCTCAGACACGCTCTGTCACTCTCGTACACTCTCAGACACTCTCTATCACTCTCTGTCACTCTCTGACATTCTCAGACACTCGCTATCATTCTCTATCACTCGCTGACACTCTCAGATACTCTCTATCACTCTCTATCACTCGCTGACACTCTCAGACACTCTCAGACACTCACTATCACTCTCTGACACTCACTGAAACTCTCAGACACTCTCTGTCTCTCTCAGACACTCTCAGACAATCTCTCTCACTCTCTGACACACTCTGACACTTTCTGACAATCTCAGACGCTCTCTCTCACTCTCTATCAAACTCTGACACACTCTGACATTCTCTGACACTCTCTGACACTCTCTGTCACTCTCTATCACTCTCTGTTACTCTCTGACACACTCTGACATTCTTTAACACTCTCTGAAACACTCTGACAATCTCTGACACTTCCTATCACTCTCTGACACTCTCTAACACTCTCTGACACTCTCAGACACTCTCTATCAATCTCTGACACTCTCAGACACGCTCTATCACTCACTGACACTCTCTATCACTCTCTGACACTCTCTGACACACACTGACACTCTCTGACACTCTCAGACACTCTCTATCACCCTCTATCACTCTCTGACACTCTCTGACACTCTCTGACAATCTCTGACACTCTCTATCACACTCTATCACACTCTATCACTCTCTATCACTCTCTATCACTCTCTGACACTCTCGGACACACTCTATCACTCTCTGACACTCTCTGACTCTCGCTGACTCTCTCAGACTCTCTCTGACACTTTATAACACTCTCTGAATCTCTCAGACACTCTCTGACACTTTCTATCACACTCTGACACGCTCAGATAATCTCAGACAGTCTCAGACACTTTCTATCACTCTCTGACACTGTCTGACAATCTCTGACACTCTCAGACACTCTCTTTCACTCTCTATCCCTCCATGACACTCCCTATCACTCACTAACACTCTCAGATTCTCTATGACACTCTCTTTCACTCTCCATCACTCTCTGACACTGTCAGACACTCTCTGACACTCTCAGACACTCTCTGACTCTCTCAGACACTCTCAGACACTCTCAGACACTCTCTATCACTCTACATCACTCTCTGACACTATTTATCACTCTATGAAACTCTCTGACACTCTCCATCACTCTCTATCACTCTCTGGCACACTCTGAATCACTCTGACACTCTCTGACACGATCTGACACTCTCTGACACACTCTGACACACTCAGACACTCTCTATCACTCTCTATCACTGTCTATCACTCTCTATCACTCTCTATCACTAACTGACACAGTCTGACACTCTCTGACACTCTCAGACACTCTCTATCACTCTCTATCTCTCTCTGACACACTCTGACTGTCTCTGACACTCTCTGACACTCTCTATCACTCTCTGACACGCTCTATCACTTTCTGACACTATCTATCATTCACTGACACTCTCTGACACACTCTGACACTCTCAGACACTCTCAGACACTCTCTATCATTCTCTATTACTCTCTGACAGACTCTGACAATCTCTGACACTCTCAGACACTCTCAGACACTCTCTATCACTCTCTGACAGACTCTGACAATCTCTGACACTCTCACACACTCTCAGACTCTCTCTATCACACTCAGACACTCTCAGACACTCTCTATCACTCTATTAAAATCTCAATCACTCGATGACACTCTCAATCACTCTCAGAAACTCTCAGACACTCTCTGACACTCTCTGACACTCTCAGATTCTCTCTGACAGTCTCTATCACTCTCTGACACTCGATATCACTTTCTGACTCTGCCTGACACACACTGACACTCTCAGGCACTCTCTGAAACTCTCTATCACTCTCTGAAACTCTCTGACACTCTCTATCACACTCTGACACTTTCTATCACTCTCTGACACTCTCTGTCACTCTCTATCACTCTCAGACACTCTCTATCACTCTCTGACACTCACTGACACTCTCTGTCACTCTCTGACAAACTCTACCATTCTCTACCACTCTCTGTCACTCTCTGAAACTCTCTATCACACTCTGACACTTTCTGTCACTCTCAGACACTCTCTGTCTCTCTCAGACACTCTCAGACACTCTCTCTCACTCTTTGACGCTCTCTGAAACTCTCTGACACACTCACACTCTCTCTGACACTCTCTATCACTCTCTGACACTCTCTGACACACTCTGACACTCTCTGACACTCTCTCTCACTCTCTGACACTCTCTGACACACTCTGACACACTCTATCGCTCTCTGACATTCTCTGACACACTCTGACACTCTCTGACACTGTCAGACACTCTCTATCACTCTCTGACACTGTCAGACACACTCTGACACAATCTGACAATCTCTGACAATCTCTGACACTCTCAGACACACTCTATCACTCTCTGACATTGACTGACACGCTCAGACACTCTCTGTCACTCTCAGACACTCTCAGACACTCTCTGACACACTCTGAAACTCTCTGACACTCTTCATCACTCTCTGTCACTCTCTGACACAATTTGACACTCTCTATCACTCTCTGACACTCTCAGACACTCTCTATCACTCTATGACACTCTCAGACACTCTCTATCACTCTCTATCACTCTCTGACACTCTCTGACACACTCTGAAGCTCTCTGACACTCTCAGACACTCTCTATCACTCTCAGACACTCTCTATCACTCTCTGACATTCTCTGAAACTCTCAGACACTCTCTATCACTCTCTGACACTCTCAGACACTCTCTATCACTCTCTGACAATTTCTATCACTCTCAATCACTCTCTGACAGACTCTGACAATCTCTGACACTCTCAGACACTCCCAGACACTCTCTAAACACTCTCTGACACTCACTGACACTCTCAGACACGCTCTGTCACTCTCGTACACTCTCAGACACTCTCTATCACTCTCTGTCACTCTCTGACATTCTCAGACACTCGCTATCATTCTCTATCACTCGCTGACACTCTCAGATACTCTCTATCACTCTCTATCACTCGCTGACACTCTCAGACACTCTCAGACACTCACTATCACTCTCTGACACTCACTGAAACTCTCAGACACTCTCTGTCTCTCTCAGACACTCTCAGACAATCTCTCTCACTCTCTGACACTCTCTGAAACTCTCTGACACACTCACACTCTCTCTGACACTCTCCATCACTCTCTGACACACTCTGACATACTCTGACACTCTCTGACACTCTCTATCACTCTCTGACACTCTCAGACACTCTCTGTCACTTTCAGACACTCTCAGACACTCTCTATAACTCTCTGACTCTCTCTATCACTCTCTGACACTCTCTGTCACTCTCTGACACTCTCTGACGCTCTCTGACTCTTTCAGACACTCTCTATCACTCTCTATCACTCTCTGACACTCTCTGACACTCTCTATAATTCTCTGACACTCTCTATCATCTCTGATACTCTCAGCCTCTCTCTGTCAATCTCTGACAATCTCTGAAACTCTCAGACACTCTCTATCACTCTCTGACACTCTCTGTCACTCTCTATCAATCTCTGACACACTCTGACAGTCGCTGACACTCTCAGACGCTCTCAGACACTCTCAGTCACTCTCTATCATTCTCTGACACTCACTGACACTCTCAGACACTCTCTGTCACTCTCAGACACTCTATATCACTCTCTGACACTCACTGACACTCTCAGACACTCTCTGTCACTTTCAGACACTCTCAGACACTCTCGATAACTCTCTGACTCTCTCTATCACTCTCTGACACTCTCTGACACTCTCTGATTCTTTCAGACACTCTCTGACACTCTCTATCATTCTCTGACTCTCTCTATCACTCTCTGACACTCTCTGTCACTCTCTGACACTCTCTGACGCTCTCTGACTCTTTCAGACACTCTCTATCACTCTCTATCACACTCTGCCACTCTCTGCCACTCTCTATCATTCTCTGACACTCTCTTTCATCTCTGATACTCTCAGCCTCTCTCTGTCAATCTCTGACAATCTCTGAAACTCTCAGACACTCTCTATCACTCTCTGACACTCTCTGACACTCTCTGACACTCTCAGACACTCTCTGTCACTCTCTATCACTCTCTGACACACTCTGACAGTCGCTGACACTCTCAGACGCTCTCAGACACTCTCAGTCACTCTCTATCACTCTCTGACACTCACTGACACTCTCAGACACTCTCTGTCACTCTCAGACACTCTATATCACTCTCTGACACTCTCTGATACTCTCAGACAGTCTCTATCACTCTGACACTCTCTATCACTCTCTATCACTCTCTGACACACTCTCACACACTCTGACACTCTCTATCACTCTCTGAATCTCTCTATCACTCTCTGACACTCTCTGACACTCTCTGACTCACTCTGACACTCTATATCACTCTCTGACACTCTCTATCACTCTCTATCACTCACTGACACACTCTGACACACTCTGGCTATCTCTGACACTCTCAGACACTCTCTATCACTCTCTGACACTCACTGACACTCTCAGACACTCTCTGTCACTTTCAGACACTCTCAGACACTCTCTATAACTCTCTGACACTCTCTGACACTCTCTGACGCTCTCTGATTCTTTCAGACACTCTCTATCACTCTCTATCACTTTCTGACAATCTCTGACACTCTCTATCATCTCTGATACTCTCAGACTCTCTCCATCACGCTCTGACACTCTCTGACTCTCTGAGACACTCTCTATCACTCTCTGACACTCACTGACACTCTCAGACACTCTCTGTCACTTTCAGACACTCTCAGACATTCTCTAGCACTCTCTGACTCTCTCTATCACTCTCTGACACTCTCTGTCACTCTCTGACACTCTCTGACGCTCTCTGACTCTTTCAGACACTCTCTATCACTCTCTATCACTCTCTGACACTCTCTGACACTCTCTATCATTCTCTGACACTCTCTATCATCTCTGATACTCTCAGCCTCTCTCTGTCAATCTCTGACTATCTCTGAAACTCTCAGACACTCTCTATCACTCTCTGACACTCTCTGACACTCTCAGACCCTCTCTGTCACTCTCTATCACTCTCTGACACACTCTGACAGTCGCTGACACTCTCAGACGCTCTCAAACATTCTCAGACACTCTCTATCACTCTCTGACACTCACTGACACTCTCTGTCACTCTCAGACACTCTATATCACTCTCTGACACTCTCTGACACTCTCGATCACTCTCTGACACACTCTGACACACTCTATCACTCTCTATCACTTTCTATCACTCTCTGACACTCTCTGACACTCTCAGACACTCTCAGACATTCTCTATCAGTCTCTGACACTCTCAGACAATCTCTGACACTCTCAGACACTCTCTGACACTCGCTATCTCTCTCAAAGAACAAAGAACAAAGAACAAAGATAATTACAGCACAGGAACAGGCCCTTCGGCCCTCCAAGCCTGCGCCGATCCAGATCCTCTCTCTAAACATGTTGCCTATTTTCTAAGGTTCTGTATCTCTTTTCTTCCTGCCCATTCATGTATCTGTCTAGATACATCTTAAAAGAATCCATCGTGCCCGCATCTACCACCTCCGCTGGCAATGCGTTCCAGGTGCCCACCACCCTCTGCGTAAAGAACTTTCCACGCATATCCCCCCTAAACATTTCCCCTTTCACTTTGAACTCGTGTCCTCTAGTAATTGAAACCCCCACTCTGGGAAAAAGCCTCTTGCTATCCACCCTGTCTATACCTCTCATGATTTTGTACACCTCAATCAGGTCCCCCCTCAACCTCCATCTTTCTAATGAAAATAATCCTAATCTGCTCAACCTCTCTTCATAGCTAGCGCCCTCCATACCAGGCAACATCCTGGTGAACCTCCTCTGCACCCTCTCCAAAGCATCCACATCCTTTTGATAATGTGGCGACCAGAACTGTACGCAGTATTCCAAATGTGGCCGAACCAAAGTCCTATACAACTGTAACATGACCTGCCAACTCTTGTACTCAATGCCCCGTCCGATGAAGGAAAGCATGCCGTATGCCTTCTTGACCACTCTATTTACCTGCGTTGCCACCTTCAGGGAACAGTGGACCTGAACACCCAAATCTCTCTGGACATCAATTTTCCCCAGGACTTTTCCATTTACTGTATAGTTCACTCTTGAATTGGATCTTCCAAAATGCATCACCTCGCATTTGCCCTGATTGAACTCCATCTGCCATTTCTCTGCCCAACTCTCCAATCTATCTATATTCTGCTGTATTCTCTGACAGTCCCCTTCACTATCTGCTACTCCACCAATCTTAGTGTCGTCTGCAAATTTGCTAATCAGTCCACCTATACTTTCCTCCAAATCATTAATGTATATCACAAACAACAGTGGTCCCAGCACGGATCCCTGTGGAACACCACTGGTCACACGTCTCCATTTTGAGAAACTCCCTTCTACTGCTACTCTCTGTCTCCTGTTGCCCAGCCAGTTCTTTATCCATCGAGCTAGTACACCTTGGACCCCAAGCGCCTTCACTTTCTCCATCAGCCTGCCATGGGGAACCTTATCAAACGCCTTACTGAAGTCCATGTATATGACATCGACAGCCCTTCCCTCATCAATCAACTTTGTCACTTCCTCAAAGAATTCTATTAAGTTGGTAAGACATGACCTTCCCTGCACAAAACCATGTTGCCTATCACTGATGAGCCCATTTTCTTCCAAATGGGAATAGATCCTATCCCTCAGTATCTTCTCCAGCAGCTTCCCTACCACTGACGTCAGGCTCACCGGTCTATAATTACCTGGATTATCCCTGCTACCCTTCTTAAACAAGGGGACAACATTAGCAATTCTCCAGTCCTCCGGGACCTCACCCGTGTTTAAGGATGCTGCAAAGATATCTGTTAAGGCCCCAGCTATTTCCTCTCTCGCTTCCCTCAGTAACCTGGGATAGATCCCATCCGGACCTGGGGACTTGTCCACCTTAATGCCCTTTAGAATACCCAACACTTCCTCCCTCCTTATGCTGACTTGACCTAGAGTAATCAAACATCTGTTCCTCACCTCAACATCCGTCATGTCCCTCTCCTCGGTGAATACCGATGCAAAGTACTCGTTTAGAATCTCACCCATTTTCTCTGAGTCCAAGCATAACATTCCTCCTTTGTCCTTTAGTGGGCCAATCCTTTCTCTAGTTACCCTCTTTCTCCTTATATATGAATAAAAGGCTTTGGGATTTTCCTTAACCCTGTTTGCTAAAGATATTTCATGACCCCTTTTAGCCCTCTTAATTCCTCGTTTCAGATTGGTCCTACATTCCCGATATTCTTTCAAAGCTTCGTCTTTCATCAGCCGCCTAGACCTTATGTATGCTTCCTTTTTCCTCTTAGCTAGTCTCACAATTTCACCTGTCATCCATGGTTCCCTAATCTTGCCATTTCTATCCCTCATTTTCACAGGAACATGTCTCTCCTGCACGCTAATCAACCTCTCTTTAAAAGCCTCCCACATATCACATGTGGATTTACCTTCAAACAGCTGCTCCCAATCTACATTTCCCAGCTCTTGCCGAATTTTGGTATAGTTGGCCTTCCTCCAATTTAGCACTCTTCCTTTAGGACCACTCTCGTCTTTGTCCTCTCGATCACTCTCTGATACTCTCTGACACTCTCTGACACTCTCTGACTCTTTCAGACACTCTCTATCACTCTCCATCACTCTCTGACACTCTCTGACAATCTCTATCACTCTATGACACTCTCTGACATTGTCTATCACTCTCTGACTAACTCTGACACTCTCTGACACCCCCAGACACTCTCTATCACTCTCTATCTCTCTCTGACACACTCTGAAAGTCTCTGACACTCTCAGACACTCTCTATCACTCTCTGACACTCAATGACACTCACAGACACTCTCTGACACTCTCAGACACTCTCTATCACTCTGACACTCTCTATCACTCTCTATCACTCTCTGACACACTCTGACACACTCTGAAACTCTCTATCACTCTCTGACACTCTCACACACTCTGACACTCTCTATCACTCTCTGACACACTCTCACACATTCTATCACTCTCTATCACTTTCTATCACTCTCTGACACTCTCTGACACTCTCAGACACTCTCAGACATTCTCTATCGCTCTCTGACACCCTCAGACACTCTCTGACACTCTCAGACACTCTCGATCACTCTCAGACACTCTCTGACATTCTCTGACACTCTCAGACATTCTCAGACACTCTCTATCACTCTCTGACACTCTCAGCCTCTCTCTGTCAATCTCTGACAATCTCTGAAACTCTCAGACACTCTCTATCACTCTCTGACACTCTCTGACACTCTCAGACACTCTCTGTCACTCTCTATCACTCTCTGATACACTCTGACAGTCGCTGACACACTCAGACGCTCTCAGACACTCTCAGTCACTCTCTATCACTCTCTGACACTCACTGACACTCTCTGACACTCTCAGACACTCTCTGTCACTCTCAGACACTCTATATCACTCTCTGACACTCTCTGAATCTCTCAGACAGTCTCGATCACTCTCAGACACTCTATATCACTCCCTATCATTCTCTGACACACTCTGAAACTCTCAGACACTCTCTATCACTCTCTGACACTCACTGAAACGCCCAGACACTCTCTGTCACTCTCAGACACTCTCTCTCACTCTCTGAAACTCTCTGTCACACTCACACTCTCTCTTCCACTCTCTGACACTCTCTGACACACTCTGACACTCCATATCACTCTCTATCTCTCTCTGACTAACTCTGACACTCTCTGACACCCCCAGACACTCTCTATCACTCTCTATCTCTCTCTGACACACTCTGAAAGTCTCTGACACTCTCAGACACTCTCGATCACTCTCTGACACTCAATGACACTCGCAGACACTCTCTGTCACTCTCAGACACTCTCTGTCACTCTCTATCACTCTCTATCACTCTCTGATACTCTCAGACACTCTCTATCACTCTCTGACACTCTCTATCACTCTCTATCACTCTCTGACACACCCTGACACACTCTGAAACTCTCTATCACTCTCTGACACTCTCACACACTCTGACACTTTCTATCACTCTCTGACACACTCTGGCACACTCTATCACTCTCTTTCACTTTCTATCACTCTCTGACACTCTCTGACACTCTCAGACACTCTCAGACATTCTCTATCGCTCTCTGACACCCTCAGACACTCTCTGACACTCTCAGATACTCTCTATCACTCTCAGACACTCTCTGACACTCTCATACATTCTCAGACACTCCCTATCACTCTCTGACACTCTCTGTCCCTCTCTATCGCTTTCTGACACTCTCAGACACTCTCTATCAGTCTCTATCACTCTCTGACACACTCTGAAAGTCTCTGACACTCTCAGACACTATCAGACACTCTCTATCACTCTCTATCACTCTCTGACACTCTCTGTCACTCTCTATCGCTTTCTGACACTCTCAGACACTCTCTATCACTCTCTGACACTCTCGATCACTCTCTGATACTCTCAGAAACTCTCTATCTGTCTCTGACACTCTCTCACACTCTCTGACATTCCCTTTCATCCTCTGACACTGTCAGACACTCTCTATCGCCCTCTGACACTCTCTGACAATCTCTGACACTCTCAGACACTCTCTGACACTCGCTATCTCTCTCTATCACTCTCTGATACTCTCTGACACTCTCTGACACTCTCTGACTCTTTCAGACAATCTCTATCACTCTCTATCACTCTCTGACACCCTCTGACACTCTCTTTCACTCTCTGACACTCTCTGAAACGATTTGACACTCTCTATCACTATCTGAAACCCCCAGACAATCTCTATCACTCGATGACACTCTCTGACACTCTCTATCACTCTCTATCTCTCTCTGACACACTCTGAATGTCTCTGACACTCTCAGACACTCTCTATCACTCTCTAACACTCTCTGTCACTCTCTATCACTCTCTATCACTCTCTGACACTCTCAGACACTCTCTATCACTCTCTGACACTCTCTATCACTCTCTATCACTCTCTGACACACCCTGACACACTCTGAAACTCTCTATCACTCTCTGACACTCTCACACACTCTGACACTTTCTATCACTCTCTGACACACTCTGGCACACTCTATCACTCTCTTTCACTTTCTATCACTCTCTGACACTCTCTGACTCTCTCAGACACTCTCAGACATTCTCTATCGCTCTCTGACACCCTCAGACACTCTCTGACACTCTCAGATACTCTCTATCACTCTCAGACACTCTCTGACACTCTCAGACATTCTCAGACACTCCCTATCACTCTCTGACACTCTCTGTCCCTCTCTGTCGCTTTCTGACACTCTCAGACACTCTCTATCATTCTCTATCACTCTCTGACACACTCTGAAAGTCTCTGACACTCTCAGACACTATCAGACACTCTCTATCACTCTCTGACACACTCTGACACACTCTGAAACTCTCTATCACTCTCTGACACTCTCTGTCACTCTCTATCGCTTTCTGACACTCTCAGACACTCTCTATCACTCTCTGACACTCTCGATCACTCTCTGATACTCTCAGAAACTCTCTATCTGTCTCTGACACTCTCTCACACTCTCTGACATTCCCTTTCATCCTCTGACACTGTCAGACACTCTCTATCGCCCTCTGACACTCTCTGACAATCTTTGACACTCTCAGACACTCTCTGACACTCGCTATCTCTCTCTATCACTCTCTGATACTCTCTGACACTCTCTGACACTCTCTGACACTCTCTGACTCTTTCAGACAATCTCTATCACTCTCTATCACTCTCTGACACCCTCTGACACTCTCTTTCACTCTCTGACACTCTCTGAAACGATTTGACACTCTCTATCACTATCTGAAACCCCCAGACAATCTCTATCACTCGATGACACTCTCTGACACTCTCTATCACTCTCTATCTCTCTCTGACACACTCTGAATGTCTCTGACACTCTCAGACACTCTCTATCACTCTCTGACACTCAATGACACTCGCAGACACTCTCTGTCACTCTCAGACACTCTCTGTCACTCTCTATCACTCTCTATCACTCTCTGACACTCACAGACACTCTCTATCACTCTGTGACACTCTCTATCACTCTCCATCACTCTCTGACACACTCTGACACACTCTGAAACTCTCTATCACTCTCTGACACTCTCACACACTCTGACACTCTCTATCACTCTCTGACACACTCTGACACACTCTGTCACTCTCTATCACCTTCTATCACTCTCTGACACTCTCTGACACTCTCTGACACTCTCAGACACTCTCAGACACTCTCTGACACTCTCTGACACTCTCAGACATTCTCAGACACTCTCTATCACTCTCTGACACTCTCTGACACTCTCTGTCACTCTCGATCGCTTTCTGACACTCTCAGACACTCTCTATCACTCTCTATCACTCTCTGACACACTCTGAAAGTCTCTGACACTCTCAGACACTCTCAGACACTCTCTATCACACTCTGACACTCAATGACACTCTCAGACACTCTCTGTCACTCTCAGACACTCTCTAGCACTCTCTATGACTCTCTGACAATCTCAAACACTCTCTATCACTCTCTGACACTCACTGAAACGCTCAGACACTCTCTGTCACTCTCAGACACTCTCAGACACTCTCTCTCACTCTCTGAAACTCTCTGACACACTCACACTCTCTCTTCCACTCTCTGACACACTCTGACACACTCTGACACTCCATATCACTCTCTATCTCTCTCTGATTAACTCTGATACTCTCTGACACCCCCAGACACTCTCTATCACTCTCTATCTCTCTCTGACACACTCTGAAAGTCTCTGACACTCTCAGATACTCTCTATCACTCTCAGACACTCTCTGACACTCTCAGACATTCTCAGACACTCCCTATCACTCTCTGACACTCTCTGACACTCTCTGTCACTCTCTATCACTTTCTGACACTCTCAGACACTCTCTATCACTCTCTATCACTCTCTGACACACTCTGAAAGTCTCTGACACTCTCAGAAACTCTCAGACACTCTCTATCACTCTCTATCACTCTCTGACACACTCTGACACACTCTGAAACTCTCTATCACTCTCTGACACTCTCTGTCACTCTCTATCGCTTTCTGACACTCTCAGACACTCTCGATCACTCTCTGACACTCTCGATCACTCTCTGATACTCTCAGAATCTCTCTATCTGCCTCTGACACTCTCTCACACTCTCTGACATTCTCTTTCATCCTCTGACACTGTCAGACACTCTCTATCGCCCTCTGACACTCTCTGACAATCTCTGTCACTCTCAGACACTCTCTGACACTCTCGATCACTCTCTGACACTCTCGATCACTCTCTGATACTCTCAGAAACTCTCTATCTGTCTCTGACACTCTCGCACACTCTCTGACATTCTCTTTCATCCTCTGACTCTTTCAGACACTCTCTATCACTCTCTATCACTCTCTGACACTCTCTGACACTCTCTTTCACTCTCTGACACTCTCTGAAACGATTTGACACTCTCTATCACTATCTGAAACCCCCAGACAATCTCTATCACTCTATGACACTCTCTGACGCTCTCTATCGCTCTCTATCTCTCTCTGACACACTCTGAATGTCTCTGACACTCTCAGACACTCTCTATCACTCTCTGACACTCAATGACACTCGCAGACACTCTCTGTCACTCTCAGACACTCTCAGTCACTCTCTATCACTCTCTATCACTCTCTGACACTCTCAGACACTCTCTATCACTCTCTGACACTCTCTATCACTCTCCATCACTCTCTGACACACTCTGACACACTCTGAAACTCTCTGTCACTCTCTGACACTCTCACACACTCTGACACTCTCTATCACTCTCTGACACACTGTCACACACTCTATCACTCTCTATCACTTTCTATCACTCTCTGACACTCTCAGACACTCTCAGACATTCTCTATCGCTCTCTGACACCCTCAGACACTCTCTGACACTCTCAGACACTGTCAGACACTCTCTGTCGCCCTGTGACACTCTCTGACACTCTCAGACACTCTCTTTCACTCTCTATCACTCTCTGACACACTCTGACAGTCGGTGACACTCTCAGATGCTCTCAGACACTCTCAGACACACTCTATCACTCTCTGACACTCTCTATCACTCTCTATCACTCTCTGACACTCACTGTCATTTTCAGACACTCTCAGACACTCTATAACTCTCTGACTCTCTCTATCACTCTCTGACATTCTCAGACTCTCTCTGAATCTCTCTATCACTCTCAGACACTCTCAGACATTCTCTATCGCTCTCTGACACCCTCAGACACTCTCTGACACTCTCAGACATTCTCAGACACTCCCTATCACTCTCTGACACTCTCTGACACTCTCTGTCACTCTCTATCACTTTCTGACACTCTCAGACACTCTCTATCACTCTCTGACACACTCTGAAAGTCTCTGACACTCTCAGAAACTCTCAGACACTCTCTATCATTCTCTATCACTCTCTGACACACTCTGACACACTCTGAAACTCTCTATCACTCTCTGACACTCTCTGTCGCTCTCTATCGCTTTCTGACACTCTCAGACACTCTCGATCACTCTCTGACACTCTCGATCACTCTCTGATACTCTCAGAAACTCTCTATCTGTCTCTGACACTCTCTCACACTCTCTGACATACTCTTTCATCCTCTGACACTGTCAGACACTCTCTATCGCCCTCTGACACTCTCTGACAATCTCTGTCACTCTCAGACACTCTCTGACACTCTCGATCACTCTCTGACACTCTCGATCACTCTCTGATACTCTCAGAAACTCTCTATCTGTCTCTGACACTCTCTCACACTCTCTGACATTCTCTTTCATCCTCTGACACTGTCAGACACTCTCTATCGCCCTCTGACACTCTCTGACACTCTCTGACACTCTCTGACACTCTCTGACTCTTTCAGACACTCTCTATCACTCTCTGACACTCTCTGACACTCTCTGACACTCTCTTTCACTCTCTGACACTCTCTGAAACGATTTGACACTCTCTATCACTATCTGAAACCCCCAGACAATCTCTATCACTCTATGACACTCTCTGACGCTCTCTATCACTCTCTATCTCTCTCTGACACACTCTGAATGTCTCTGACACTCTCAGACAATCTCTATCGCTCTCTGACACTCAATGACACTCGCAGACACTCTCTGTCACTCTCAGACACTCTCAGTCACTCTCTATCACTCTCTATCACTCTCTGACACTGTCAGACACTCTCTATCACTCTCTGACACTCTCTATCACTCTCCATCACTCTCTGACACACTCTGACACACTCTGAAACTCTCTGTCACTCTCTGACACTCTCACACACTCTGACACTCTCTATCACTCTCTGACACACTCTCACACACTCTATCACTCTCTATCACTTTCTATCACTCTCTGACACTCTCAGACACTCTCAGACATTCTCTATCGCTCTCTGACACCCTCAGACACTCTCTGACACTCTCAGACACTGTCAGACACTCTCTGTCGCCCTGTGACACTCTCTGACACTCTCAGACACTCTCTTTCACTCTCTATCACTCTCTGACACACTCTGACAGTCGCTGACACTCTCAGATGCTCTCAGACACTCTCAGACACACTCTATCACTCTCTGACACTCTCTATCACTCTCTATCAATCTCTGACACTCACTGTCATTTTCAGACACTCTCAGACACTCTATAACTCTCTGACTCTCTCTATCACTCTCTGACACTCTCAGACTCTCTCTGAATCTCTCTATCACTCTCTGAAACTCTCTGACACTCTCAGACACTCTCTGTCACTCTCTGAATCTCTCTATCACTCTATGACATTCTCTGACACTCTCTGACTCACTCTGCCACTCTCTATCAATCTCTGACACTCTCTGTCACTCTCTATCATTCACTGACACACTCTGACACACTCTGGCTATCTCTGACACTCTCAGACACTCTCTATCACTCTCTGACACTCACTGACACTCTCAGACACTCTCTATCACTCTCAGACACTCTCTGACACTCTCTGACACTCTCTGACACTCTCAGACATTCTCAGACAATCTCTGAAATTCTCTGTCACTCTCAGACAGTCTCTGTAACTCTCTGACACTCTCTATCACTCTCTGACACTCTGTGACATTCTCTGACACTCTCAGACACTCTCTATCACTCTCTGACACTCTCTATCACTCCATGTCACTCTCTATCGCTCTGTGACACTCTCTGACACACTCAATCACTCTCTATCACTCTCTGAAACACTCTGACACTCTCTGACACTCTCAGACACTCTCTGTCACTCTCTATCACTCTCTGACACTCTCTATCACTCTCTGACACTCTCTATCACTCTCTATCCCTCTCTTACACTCTCTATCACTCTCTGACACTCACTGACACTCTCAGACACTCTCTGACACTCTCCATCACTCTCTGACACTCTCTATCACTCTCTGACACTCTCTGACACTCTCAGAGGCTCTCTGTCACTCTCTATCACTCTCTGACACACTCTGACACTCTCTGACACTCTCAGACACTCTCTGTCACTCTCTATCACCCTCTGACACACTCTATCACTCTCTGACACTCTCTATCACTCTCTATCACTATCTTTCACTCTCTGTCATTCTCAGACACTCTCAGAGACTCTCTATCACTCTCTGACACTCTCTATCACTCTCTGACACTCTCTAACGCTCTCCGACACTCTCTGACACACTCAACCACTCTATATCACTCTCTGACACACTCTGACACCCACTATGACTCATTGACACTCTCTGACACTCTCTATCACTCTCTATCACTCTCTGACACACTCTGACACTCTCTGACACTCTCAGACACTCTCTGTCACTCTCTATCACTCTCTGACACTCTCTATCACTCTCTGACACTCTCTATCACTCTCTATCACACTCTGACACTGTCTGACACTCTCTATCACTCAATGACACACTCTGAAACTCTCTATCACTCTCTATCACTCTCTGACACTCAGTGACACTCTCAGACACTCTCAGACACTCTCGATCACTCTCTGACACTCTCTATCAATCTCTGACACTCTCTTTCGCTCTCTGACACTCTCTGACACTCTCAGACACACTCTATCACTCGCTATCACACTCTGACACTCTCTGACACTCTCAGAATCTCTCTCTCACTCTCTGAAACTCTCAGACAATCTCTATCACTCTCTGACACTCTCTATCACTCTCTGACACTCTCTGACACTCTCTATCACTCTCTGACACTTTCTGACACTCTCTGACACCCTCTATCACTCTCTATCACTCTCTGACACTCTCTGACACTCTCTGACACTCTCAGAATCTCTCTCTCACTCTCTGACACTCTCAGACACTCTCCATCACTCTCTGAAACTCTCTATCACTCTCTGACATTCTCAGACACTCTCTATCATTCTCTGACAATCTCTATCACTCTCTGAAACTCTCTGACACTCTCTATCACTCTCTGACACTCTCTGACACACTCAGACATTCTGTGACACACTCTGACACTCTCTATCACTCTATGACACTCTCTGACGCTCTCTATCACTCTCTATCAGTCTCTGACACTCTCAATCACTCTTTTACACTCTCTGACACGCTCTGACACTCACTGACACTCTCAGACACTCTCTGTCACTCACTATCACTCTCTGACTCTCTGTATCACTCTCTGAATCTCTCTGACACTCTCAGACTTTCTCTATCACTCTGTGACACTCACTGACACTCTCTATCACTCTCTGACACTCTCTGACACACTCAGACATTCTGTGACACACTCTGACACTCTCTATCACTCTTTTACACTCTCTGACGCTCTCTATCACTCACTATCACTCTCTGACACTCTCTATCACTCTTTTACACTCTCTGACACTCTCTGACACTCACTGACACTCTCAGACACTCTCTGTCACTCACTATCACTCTCTATCACTCTCTGACACTCTCTATCACTCTTTTACACTCTCTATCACTCTCAGACACTCTCAGACACTCTCTATCACTCTCAGACACTCTCTATCACTCTCTGACACTCTCTTTCGCTCTCTGACACTCTCTGAAACACTCAACCACTCTCTATCACTCTCTGACACAGTCTGACTCTCTCTCTCACTCTATGACACTCTCTGACACTCTCTATCACTCTCTGTCACTCTCTGACACACTCTGACACTCTCTGACACTCTCAGACACTCTCAGACACTCTCTGTCACTCACTATCACTCTCTGACACTCTCTATCACTCTCTGACACTCGCTATCTCTCTCAGACACTCTCGTCACTCTCTACCACACTCTGACACTCTCTATCACTCTCTGACACTCTCTGACACTCTCAGAGGCTCTCTGTCACTCTCTATCACTCACTGACACTCTCAGACACTCTCTAACACTCTCTGACACTCACTGACACTCTCAGACACTCTCTTTCACTCTCTGTCACTCTCAGACACTCTCTATCACTCGATGACACTCTCTGACACTCTCAATCACTCTCTATCACTCTCTGACACATTCTGACACTCTCTGACACTCTCAGACACTCTCTGTCACTCTCAATCACTCTCTGACACTCCATCACTCTCTGACACTCTCTATCACTCTCTTACACTCTCTATCACTCTCTATCACTCTCTGACACTCTCTGACACTCTCTATCACACTCTGACACTGTCTGACACACTCTATCACACAATGACACACTCTGAAACTCTCTATCACTCTCTATCACCCTCTATCACTCTCTGACACTCACTGACGCTCTCAGACACTCAATGTCACTCTCAGACACTCTCTGTCACTCTCAGACACTCTCAGACACTCTCTATCACTCTCTGACACTCTCTATCACTCTCTGACACTCTCTTACGCTCTCTGACACTCTCTGACACACTCTGACACTCTCTGACACTCTCAGACACTCTCTATCACTCTCTATCACTCTCTGACACTCTCTGACACTCTCAGAATCTCTCTCTCTCACTCTCCGAAACTCTCAGACACTCTATCACTCTCTGACACTCTCCATCACTCTCTGACATTCTCAGACATTCTCTAACACTCTCTGACAATCTCTATCACTCTCTGAGACTCTCTGACACTCTCAGACACTCTCTGACACTCTCTGACACTCTCAGACACTCTCTATCACTCGCTATCACTCTCTGACTCTCACTGACACTCTCAGAATCTCTCTCTCACTCTCTGTCACTCTCAGACACTCTCTATCACTCTCTGACACTCTCTGACATTCTCAGACACTCTCTATCACTCTCTGACACTCTCTATCACTCTCTGACACTCTCTGACAGTCTCTCTAACTCAATGACACTCTGTGACACTCTCCATCACTCTGTGACACACTCTGACACTCTCTATCACTCTCTGACTCTCTCTGACACACTCAGACACTCTGTGACACACTCTGACACTCTCTATCACTCTATGACACTCTCTGACGCTCTCTATCACTCTCTATCACTCTCTGACATTCTCTGACACACTCTGACACTCTCTATCACTCTCTATCACTCTCTGACACTCTCTGACAATCTCTGACACTCTCTATCACTCTATGACACTTTCAGACTCGCTCTGACACTCTCTATCACTCTCTATCACTCTCTGACACTCACTGACACCCTCTGACACACTCTAACAATCTCAGAGTCTCTCTATCACTCTCTATCACTCTCTGACACTCTCAGACACTCTCTATCACTCTCTGATACTCTCAGACACTCTCTATCACTCTCTGACACTCTCTATCACTCTCTGACACCCAGTGAAACTCTCAGACACTCTCTTTCACTCTCTGTCACTCTCAGACACACTCAGACACTCTCTATCACTCTCTGACACTCTCAATCCTTCTCTGAAATACTCTATCGCTCTCTGACACTCTCTGACACACTCAATCACTCTCTATCACTCTCTGACACACTCTGACACTCTCTGACACTCTCAGACACTCTCTGTCACTCTCCATCACTCTCTGACACTCTCTATCACTCTCTGACACTCTCTATCACTCTCTATCACTCTCTTACACTCTCTATCACTCTCTATCACTCTCTGACACTCTCTATCACTCTCTATCACTCTCTTACACTCTCTATCACTCTCTGACACTCTCTGACACTCTCTAACACTCTCTGACACTCTCTGACACTCTCAGAGGCTCTCTGTCACTCTCTATCACTCTCTGACACTCACTGACACTCTCAGATACTCTCTTTCACTCTCTGTCATTCTCAGACACTCTCAGAGATTCTCTATCACTCTCTGAAACTCTCTATCACTCTCTGATACTCTCTATCGCTCTCTGACACTCTCTGACACACTCAATCACTCTATATCACTCTCTGACACACTCTGACACTCTCTATCACTCTATGACACTCTCTGACACTCTCTATCACTCTCCATCACTCTCTGACACACTCTGACACTCTCTGACACTCTCTATCACTCTCTGACACTCTCTATCACTCTCTATCACTCTCTATCACTCTCTGACACTCTCTGACACTCTCTATCACACTCTGACACTGTCTGACACTCTCTATCACTCAATGACACACTCTGAAACTCTCTATCACTCTCTGTCACTCTCTATCACTCTCTGACACTCACTGACACTCTCAGACACTCGCTGTCACTCTCAGACACTCGCTGTCACTCTCAGACACTCTCTGTCACTCTCAGACACTCTCAGACAATCTCTATCACTCTCTGACACTCTCTATCACTCTCTGACATTCTCTTTCGCTCTCTGACACTCTCTGACACACTCTATCACTCTCTGACACTTTCTGACATTCTCAGACACCCTCTATCACTCTCTGACACTCTCTATCACTCTCTGACACTCTCTGACACTCTCTATCACTCTCTGACAATTTCTGACATTCTCAGACACCCTCTATCACTCTCTATCACTCTCTGACACTCTCTGACACTCTCAGAATCTCTCTCTCACTCTCTGACACTGTCAGACACTCTCCATCACTCTCTGACACTCTCTATCACTCTCTGACATTCTCAGACACTCTCTATCATTCTCTGACAATCTCTATCACTCTCTGACACTCTCTAACACTCTCTGACACTCACTGACACTCTCAGACGCTCTCTGTCACTCTCAGACACTCTCTATCACTCTCTGACACTCTCTGACACTCTCTATCACTCTCTGACACTCTCTGACACACTCAGACATTCTGTGACACACTCTGACACTCTCTATCACTCAATGACACTCTCTGACGCTCTCTATCACTCTCTATCACTCTCTGACACTCTCTATCACTCTCTTACACTCTCTGACACTCTCTATCATACTCTGACACTCACTGACACTCTCAGACACTCTCTGTCACTCACTATCACTCTCTGACTCTCTGTATCACACTCTCATTCTCTCCGACACTCTCAGAGCCTGTCAATCACTCTCTATCACTCACTGACACTCTCAGACACTCTCTATCACTTTGTGACACTCACTGACACTCTCAGACACTCTCTTTCACTCTCTGTCACTCTCAGACACTCTCAGACACTCTCTATCACTCTCTGACACTCTCTATCACTCTCTGACACTCTCTATCGCTCTCTGACACTCTCTGACACACTCAACCACACTCTATCACTCTCTGACACACTCTGACTCTCTCTATCACTCTATGACACTCTCTGACACTCTCTATCACTCTCAGACACTCTCTGTCACTCTCTATCACACTCTGACACTCTCTATCACTCTCTGACACTCTCTGACACTCTCAGAGGCTCTCTATCACTCTCTATCACTCACTGACACTCTCAGACACTCTCTATCACTCTCTGACACTCACTCACACTCTCAGACACTCTCGTTCACTCTCTGTCACTCTCAGACACTCTCAGACACTCTCAGACACTCTCTATCGCTCTCTGACACTCTATCTCGCTCTGACACTCTCTATCGCTCTCTGACACTCTCTGACACACTCAGTCACTCTCTATCACTCTCTGACACACTCTGACACTCTCTATCACTCGATGACACTCTCTGACACTCTCTATCACTCTCTATCACTCTCTGACACACTCTGACACTCTCTGACACTCTCAGACACTCTCTGTCACTCTCTATCACTCTCTGACACTCCATCACTCTCTGACACTTTCTATCACTCTCTTACACTGTCCATCACTCTCTATCAATCTCTGACACTCTCAGACAATCTCTGTCACTCTCTGACACTCTCTGACATTCTCAGACACTCTATATCGCTCTCTGACACTCTCTGACACACTCAGTCACTCTCTATCACTCTCTGACACACTCTGACACTCTGTATCACTCTATGACACTCTCTGACACTCTCTATCACTCTCCATCACTCTCTGACACACTCTGACACTCTCTGACACTCTCAGAATCTCTCTCTCACTCTCTGACACTCTCTGACATTCTCAGACACTCTCTATCACTCTCTATCACTCTCTGACACTCTCTGACACTCTCTGACACTCTCTGACACTCTCTATAACTCAATGACACTCTGTGACGCTCTCTATCACTCTGTGACACACTCTGACACTCTCTATCACTCTATGACACTCTCTGACGCTCTCTATCACTCTCTATCTCTCTCTGACACTCTGACACACTCTGACACTCTCTATCACTCTCTGACACTCTGACAAACTCAGACACTCTGTGACACACTGAGACACTGTCTATCACTCTATGACACTCTCTGACGCTCTCTATCACTCTCAGACACTCTCTGTCACTCTCTATCACACTCTGACATTCTCAGACACTCTCTATCATTCTCTGACAATCTCTATCACTCTCTGACACTCTCTAACACTCTCTGACACTCACTGACACTCTCAGACGCTCTCTGTCACTCTCAGACACTCTCTATCACTCTCTGACACTCTCTGACACTCTCTATCACTCTCTGACACTCTCTGACACACTCAGACATTCTGTGACACACTCTGACACTCTCTATCACTCAATGACACTCTCTGACGCTCTCTATCACTCTCTATCACTCTCTGACACTCTCTATCACTCTCTTACACTCTCTGACACTCTCTATCATACTCTGACACTCACTGACACTCTCAGACACTCTCTGTCACTCACTATCACTCTCTGACTCTCTGTATCACACTCTCATTCTCTCCGACACTCTCAGAGCCTGTCAATCACTCTCTATCACTCACTGACACTCTCAGACACTCTCTATCACTTTGTGACACTCACTGACACTCTCAGACACTCTCTTTCACTCTCTTTCACTCTCTGTCACTCTCAGACACTCTCAGACACTCTCTATCACTCTCTGACACTCTCTATCACTCTCTGACTCTCTCTATCGCTCTCTGACACTCTCTGACACACTCAACAACACTCTATCACTCTCTGACACACTCTGACTCTCTCTATCACTCTATGACACTCTCTGACACTCTCTATCACTCTCAGACACTCTCTGTCACTCTCTATCACACTCTGACACTCTCTATCACTCTCTGACACTCTCTGACACTCTCAGAGGCTCTCTATCACTCTCTATCACTCACTGACACTCTCAGACACTCTCTATCACTCTCTGACACTCACTCACACTCTCAGACACTCTCTTTCACTCTCTGTCACTTTCAGACACTCTCAGACACTCTCAGACACTCTCTATCGCTCTCTGACACTCTATCTCGCTCTGACACTCTCTATCGCTCTCTGACACTCTCTGACACACTCAGTCACTCTCTATCACTCTCTGACACACTCTGACACTCTCTATCACTCGATGACACTCTCTGACACTCTCTATCACTCTCTATCACTCTCTGACACACTCTGACACTCTCTGACACTCTCAGACACTCTCTGTCACTCTCTATCACTCTCTGACACTCCATCACTCTCTGACACTTTCTATCACTCTCTTACACTGTCCATCACTCTCTATCAATCTCTGACACTCTCAGACAATCTCTGTCACTCTCTGACACTCTCTGACATTCTCAGACACTCTCTATCGCTCTCTGACACTCTCTGACACACTCAGTCACTCTCTATCACTCTCTGACACACTCTGACACTCTCTATCACTCTATGACACTCTCTGACACTCTCTATCAATCTCTATCACTCTCTGACACACTCTGACACTCTCTGACACTCTCAGAATCTCTCTCTCACTCTCTGACACTCTCTGACATTCTCAGACACTCTCTATCACTCTCTGACACTCTCTGACACTCTCTGACACTCTCTGACACTCTCTATAACTCAATGACACTCTGTGACGCTCTCTATCACTCTGTGACACACTCTGACACTCTCTATCACTCTATGACACTCTCTGACGCTCTCTATCACTCTCTATCTCTCTCTGACACTCTGACACACTCTGACACTCTCTATCACTCTCTGACACTCTCTGACAAACTCAGACACTCTGTGACACACTGAGACACTGTCTATCACTCTATGACACTCTCTGACGCTCTCTGTCACTCTCTATCACTCTCTGACACTCTCTGACACACTCTGACACTCTCTGTCACTCTCTATCACTCTCTGACACTTTCTGACACTCTCTGACACTCTCTGACACTCTCTATCATTCTCTGTCACGCTCTGACACTCTCTGACACACTCTGACATTCTCAGAGGCTCTCTATCACTCTCTATCACTCACTGACACTCTCAGACTCTCTCTTACTCTCTGACACTCACTGACACTCTCAGACACTCTCTTTCACTCTCTGTCACTCTCAGAAACTCTCAGACACTCTCTACCACTCTCTGACACTCTCTATCACTCTCTGACACTCTCTATCGCTCTCTGACACTCTCTGACACACTCAATCACTCTCTATCACTCTCTGACACAGTCTGACACTCTCTATCACTCTATGACACTCTCTGACACTCTCTGACACTCTCTATCACTCGCTGACACTCTCTATCACTCTCTATCACTCTCTTACACTCTCTATCACTCTCTGACACTCTCTGACACTCTCTGACACTCTCTATCACTCTCTGACACTCGCTGACACTCTCTGCCACTCTCTATCACTCTCTGACACTCTCTATCACTCTCTGACACTCTCTGACACTCTCAGAGGCTCTCTATCACTCTCTATCACTCACGAACAATCTCAGACACTCTCTATCACTCTCTGACACTCACTGACACTCTCAGATACTCTCTTTCACTCTCTGACACTCTCTATCGCTCGCTGACACTCTCTGACACACTCACTCACACTCTATCACTCTCTGACACACTCTGACACTCTCTATCACTCGATGACACTCTCTGACACTCTCTATCACTCTGTCACTCTCTGACACATTCTGACACTCTCTGACACTCTCAGACACTCTCTGTCACTCTCTATCACTCTCTGACACACTCTATCACTCTCTGACACTCTCTATCACTCTCTTACATTCTCTATCAAACTCTGACACTCTCTGACACTCTCTATCACACTCTGACACTATCTGACACTCTCTATCACTCAACGACACACTCTGAAACTCTCTATCACTCTCTATCACTCTCTATCACTCTCTGACACTCACTGACACTCTCTGACACTCTCTGACACACTCTGACACTCTCAAAATCTCTCTCTCACTCACTGAAACTCTCAGACAATCTCTATCACTCTCTGTCACTCTCTATCACTCTCTGACACTCTCTATCACTCTCTGACACTTTCTGACACTCTCAGAATCTTTCTATCACTCTCTATCACTCTCTGACACTCTCTGACACACTCAGAATCTGTCTCTCACTCCCTGACACTCTCAGACACTCTCCATCACTCTCTGACACTCTCGATCACTCTCTGACATTCTCAGACACTCTCTATCACTCTCTGACACTCTCTATCACTCTCTGACACTCTGACACTCTCAGACGCTCTCTGTCACTCTCAGAGACTCTCTATCACTCTCTGACACTCTCTGACACTCTCTATCACTCTCTGACACTCTCTGACACACTCAGACACTCTGTGACACACTCTGACACTCTCTATCACTCTCTGACACTCTCTGACGCTCTCTATCACTCTCTATCATTCTCTGACACTCTCTGACACACTCTGACACTCTCTAACACTCTCTATCAATCTCTGACACTCTCTGACACTCTCTATCACTCTATGACACTTTCTGACAATCTCAGAGGCTCTCGATAACTCTCTATCACTCTCTGACACTCACAGACACTCTCTATCACTCTCTGACACTCACTGACACTCACTGTCACTCTCAGACACTCTCTGTCACACTCTGTCACTCTCTGACACTCTCTGAAACTCTCTATCGCTCTCTGACACTCTCTGACAATCTCAGAGGCTCTCTATCACTCTCTATCACTCTCTGACACACTCTGACACTCTCTATCACTCTCTATCAATGTCTGACACTCTCTGACACTCTCTATCACTCTATGACACTTTCTGACTCTCTCTGACACTCTCTATCACTCTCTATCACTCGCTGACACTTTCAGACACTCTCTGCCACTCTCTATCACTCTCTGACACTCTCTATCACTCTCTGAAACTCTATATCACTCTCTGACACTCTCTGACAATCTCTGACACTCTCTATCATTCTCTATCACTCTCTGACACTGTCTGACAATCTCAGAGGCTCTCGATAACTCTCTATCACTCTCTGACACTCTCAGACACTCTCTATAACTCTCTGACACTCACTGACACTCACTGACACTCTCAGACACTCTCTGTCACTCTCTGTCACTCTCTGACACTCTCTATCACTCTCTGTCACTCTCTGACACTCTCTGAAACTCTCTATCGCTCTCTGACACTCTCTGACAATCTCAGAGGCTCTCTATCACTCTCTATCACTCTCTGACACTCTCAGACACTCTCTATCACTCTCTGACACTCACTGACAACCTCAGACACTCTCTGTCACTCTCTGTCACTCTCAGACACTCTCAGGCACTCTCTATCACTCTCTGACACTCTCAGAGGCTCTCTATCACTCTCTATCACTCACTGACAGTCTCAGACAGTCTCTATCACTCTCTGACACTCACTGATACTCTCAGACACTCTCTTTCACTCTCTAGCACTCTCTGACACTCTCTATCACTCTCTGACACTCTCCATCGATCTCTGACAATCTCAGACACTCTCTATCACTCTCCATCACTCTCTGACACTCTTTTTCACTCAATGACACTCTGTGACACTCTATTTCACTCTCTATCACTCTCTGACACTCTCTGACACACTCAGACACTCTGTGACACAATCTGACACTCTCTATCACTCCATGACACTCTCTGACGCTCACTATCACTCTCCATCACTCTCTGACACTCTCTGACACTCTCTGACACACTCTGACACTCTCTATCACTCTCTATCACTCTCTGACACTCTCTGACACACTTTGGCACACTCTGACACTCTCTGACACTCTCTATCACTCTCTGATACTCTCTGACAATCTCAGAGGCTCTCTATCAAGCTCTGACACTCTCTGAAACTCTCTGACACCCTCTGACACACTCTGACACTCTCTATCACTCTCTGACACTCTCTAACACTCTCTGACACTCTCTATCACGATCTGACACTCTCTGACACCCTCTGACACACTCTGACACTCTCAGAGGCTCTCTATCACTCTCTATCACTCTCAGAAAATCTCAGACACTCTCTATCACTCTCTGACACTCTCTATCACTCTCTGACACTCTCTATCGCTCTCTGACACTCTCTGACACACTCAAACACTCTCTATCACTCTCTGACACAGTCTGACACTCTCTATCACTCTATGACACTCTGTGACACTCTCTGACACTCTCTATCACTCGCTGACACTCTCTATCACTCTCTATCATTCTCTTACACTCTCTATCACTCTCTGACACTCTCTATCACTCTCTGACTCTCACTGACACTCTCAGACACTCTCTGCCACTCTCTATCACTCTCTGACACTCTCTATCACTCTCTATCACTCTCTGACACTCTCAGAGGCTCTCTATCAGTCTCTATCACTCACGAACAATCTCAGACACTCTTTATCACTCTCTGACACTCACTGACACTCTCAGATACTCTCTTTCACTCTCTGACACTCTCTATCGCTCTCTGACACTCTCTGACACACTCAATCACACTCTATCACTCTCTGACACACTCTGACACTCTCTATCACTCGATGACACTCTCTGACACTCTCTATCACTCTCTATCACACTCTGACACATTCTGACACTCTCTGACACTCTCTGACACTCTCAGACACTCTATGTCACTCTCTATCACTCTCTGACACACTCTATCACTTTCTCACACTCTCTATCACTCTCTTACACTCTCTATCACACTCTGACACTCTCTGACACTCTCTATCACTCAACGACACACTCTGAAACTCTCTATCACTCTCTATCACTCTCTATCACTCTCTATCACTCTCTGACACTCACTGACACTCTCAGACACTCGCTGTCACACTCTGACACTCTCTATCACTCTCTGACACTCTCTTTCGCTCTCTGGCACTCTCTGACACACTCTGACACTCTCAGAATCTCTCTCTCACTCTCTGAAACTCTCAGACAATCTCTGTCACTCTCTGACACCCTCTATCACTCTCTGACAGTCTCAGACACTCTCTATCACTCTCTGTCACTCTCTATCAATCTCTGACACTCTCTGACACTCTCTATCACTCTCTGACACTTTCTGACACTCTCAGACACTTTCTATCACTCTCTATCACTCTCTGACACTCTCTGACACACTCAGAATCTCTCTCTCACTCCCTGACACTCTCAGACACTCTCCATCACTCTCTGACAGTCTCGATCACTCTCTGACATTCTCAGACACTCTCTATCACTCTCTGACACTCTCTATCACTCTCTGACACTCTCTATCACTCTCTGACACTCACTGACACTCTCAGACGCTCTCTGTCACTCTCAGACACTCTCTATCACTCTCTGACACTCTCTGACACTCTCTATCACTCTCTGACACTCTCTGACACACTCAGACACTCTGTGACACACTCTGACACTCTCTATCACTCTCTGACACTCTCTGACGCTCTCTATCACTCTCTATCATTCTCTGACACTCTCTGACACACTCTGACACTCTCTGTCACTCTCTATCAATCTCTGACACTCTCTGACACTCTCTATCACTCTATGACACTTTCTGACTCTCTCTGACACTCTCTATCACTCTCTATCACGCCCTGACACTCTCTGACACCCTCTGACACACTCTGACACTCTCTGACAATCTCTGACACTCTATATCACTCTCTATCACTCTCTGACACTGTCTGAGAATCTCAGAGGCTCTCTATAACTCTTTATCACTCTCTGACACTCTCAGACACTCTCTATCACTCTCTGACACTCAATGACACTCTCAGACACTCTCTGTCACTCTCTGTCACTCTCTGACACTCTCTATCACTCACTGTCACTCTCTGACACTCTCTGAAACTCTATCGCTCTCTGACACTCTCTGACAATCTCAGAGGCTCTCTATCACTCTCTATCACTCTCTGACACTCACTGACACTCTCAGACACTCTCTATTACTCTCTGACACTCTCTATCACTCTCTGAAACTCTCTATCGCTCTCTGACACTCTCTGACAATCTCAGAGGCTCTCTATCACTCTCTATCACTCTCTGATACTCTCAGACACTCTCTATCACTCTCTGACACTCACTGACACTCTCAGACACTCTCTGTCACTCTCAGACACTCTCAGACTCTCTCTATCACTCTCTGACACTCTCTGACAGTCTCAGAGGCTCTCTATCATTCTCTATCACTCACTGACAGTCTCAGACAGTCTCTATCACTCTCTGACACTCACTGATACTCTCAGACACTCTCTTTCACTCTCTGAAACTCTCTATCGCTCTCTGACACTCTCTGACAATCTCAGAGGCTCTCTATCACTCTCTATCACTCTCTGATACTCTCAGACACTCTCTATCACTCTCTGACACTCACTGACACTCTCAGACACTCTCTGTCACTCTCAGACACTCTCAGACTCTCTCTATCACTCTCTGACACTCTCTGACACTCTCAGAGGCTCTCTATCATTCTCTATCACTCTCTGACACTCACTGATACTCTCAGACACTCTCTTTCACTCTCTGTCACTCTCAGACACTCTCAGACACTCTCTAGCACTCTCTGACACTCTCTATCACTCTCTGACAATCTCCATCGATCTCTGACACTCTCAGACACTCTCTATCACTCTCCATCACTCTCTGACACTCTTTTTCACTCAATGACACTCTGTGACACTCTATATTACTCTCTATCACTCTCTGACACTCTCTGACACATTCAGACACTCTGTGACACACTCTGACACTCTCTATCACTCCATGACACTCTCTGACACTCTCTATCACTCTCCATCACTCTCTGACACTCTCTGACACACTCTGACACTCTCTATCACTCTCGATCACTTTCTGACTCTCTCTGACACTCTCTGACACTCTCTATCACTCTATGACACTCTATGACACTCTCTGACACTCTCTATCACTCTCTATCACGCTCTGACATTCTCTGACACCCTCTGACACACTCTGGCACACTCTGACAATCTCTGACACTCTCTATCACTCTCTGACACTCTCTGACAATCTCAGACGCTCTCTATCACTCTCTATCACTCTCTGACACTCTCAGACAGTCTCTATCACTCTCTGACACTCACTGACACTCTCAGACACTTTCTGTCACTCTCTCTCGCTCTCTGACACTCTCTGTCACTCTCTGTCACTCTCTGTCACTCTCTGTCACTCTCAGACACTCTCAGACACTCTCTATCACTCTCTGACACTCTCAGACACTCTCTTTCACTCTCTGTCACTCTCAGACAATCTCAGGCACTCTCTATCACTCTCTGACACTCTATCACTCTCTGACACTCTCTATCACTCTCAGACACTCTCTTTCAATCTCTGTCACTCTCAGACACTCTCAGACACTCTCAGACACTCTCTGACACTCGATCACTCTCTGACACTCTCTATCACTCTCTGACACTCTCTATTGCTCTGTGACACTCTCTCTCACTCTCTATCACTCTCTGAAACTCTTTATCACTCTCTGACACTCTCTATCACTCTCTGACACTCTCTATCACTCTCTTAAACTCTCTATCACTCTCTGACACTCTCTGACACTCTCTATCACACTCTGAAACTGTCTGACACTCTCTGTCACTCAATGACACACTCTGAAACTCTCCATCACTCTCTGTCACTCTCTATCACTCTCTGACACTCACTGACACTCTCAGACACTCGCTGTCACTCTCAGACACTCTCTGTCACTCTCAGACACTCTCAGACACTCTATATCACTCTCTGACACTCTCTATCACTCTCTGACACTCTCTTTCACTCTCTGACACTCTCTGACACACTCTGACTCTCTGACACTCTCAGACACTCTCAGAATCTCTCTCTCACTCTCTGAAACTCTCAGACAATCTCTATCACTCTCTGACACTCTATATCACTCTCTGACAGTCTCAGATAATCTCTATCACTCTCTGACACTCTCTATCACTCTCTGACACTCTCTGACCCTCTCTATCACTCTCTGACACTTTCTGACACTCTCAGACACTCTGTATCACTCTCTGACACTCTCTGACACACTCAGAATCTCTCTCTCAATCTCTGACACTCTCAGACACTCTCCATCACTCTCTGACACTCTCGATCACTCTCTGACATTCTCTATCCCTCTCTGACACTCACTGACACTCTCAGAGACTCTCAGACATTCTCTATCACTCTCTATCACACTCTGACGCTCTCTGACGCTCTCAGACACTCTCTATCACTCTCTGACACTCTCTGACACTCTCCGACACTCTGTGGCACTCTCTGACACTCTCTGACACTCACTGATCTCTCAGACACTCTCAATCACTCTCTATCACTCCCTGACACTCTCTGACACTCTCGGACACTCTCTATCACTCTCTGGCACTCTCTGACAATCTCTGTCACTCTATGACACTCTCTGACACTCTCCATCACTCTCTGACACTCTCTGATACTCTCCGATGCTCTCAGACACTCTCTATCAATCTGTATCACTCTCTGAAACTCTCTGACACTCTCGAACACTCTCAGACATTCTCTATCACTCTCTATCACACTCTGACGCTCTCTGACGCTCTCAAACACTCTCTCACACTCTCTATCACTCTCTGACACTCTCTGGCACACTCAGACACTCTCTATCACTCTCTGATACTCACTGACATTCTCAGACACTCTCTATCACTCTCTGGCACTCTCTGACACTCTCTGACACTCTCTATCACTCTCTATCCCTCTCTGACACGTTCTATCACTCTCTGACACTCTCTGTCATTCTGTATCACTCTCTCACACTCTCCGACACACTCTGAAACACTCTGACACTTTCTGACACTCTCTGACACTCTCTATCACTCTCTGACACTCTCTGACACTCTCAGAGACTCTCTATCACTCTCTATCACTCTCTGACACTCTCAGACACTCTCTATCACTCTCTGACACTCACTGACACTCTCTGACACTCACTGACACTCTCAGACACTCTCTGTCACTCTTTGTCACTCTCAGACACTCTCAGACACTCTCTATCACTCTCTGACACTCTCTATCACTCTCTGACACTCTCTTTCACTCTCTGACACTCTCTGACACACTCTGACTCTCTGACACTCTCAGACACTCTCAGAATCTCTCTCTCACTCTCTGAAACTCTCAGACAATCTCTATCACTCTCTGACACTCTATATCACTCTCTGACAGTCTCAGATAATCTCTATCACTCTCTGACACTCTCTATCACTCTCTGACACTCTCTGACACTCTTTATCACTCTCTGACACTTTCTGACACTCTCAGACACTCTGTATCACTCTCTGACACTCTCTGACACACTCAGAATCTCTCTCTCAATCTCTGACACTCTCAGACACTCTCCATCACTCTCTGACACTCTCGATCACTCTCTGACATTCTCTATCCCTCTCTGACACTCACTGACACTCTCAGAGACTCTCAGACATTCTCTATCACTCTCTATCACACTCTGACGCTCTCTGACGCTCTCAGACACTCTCTATCACTCTCTGACACTCTCTGACACTCTCCGACACTCTGTGGCACTCTCTGACACTCTCTGACACTCACTGATCTCTCAGACACTCTCAATCACTCTCTATCACTCCCTGACACTCTCTGACACTCTCGGACACTCTCTATCACTCTCTGGCACTCTCTGACAATCTCTGTCACTCTATGACACTCTCTGACACTCTCCATCACTCTCTGACACTCTCTGATACTCTCCGATGCTCTCAGACACTCTCTATCAATCTGTATCACTCTCTGAAACTCTCTGACACTCTCGAACACTCTCAGACATTCTCTATCACTCTCTATCACACTCTGACGCTCTCTGACGCTCTCAAACACTCTCTCACACTCTCTATCACTCTCTGACACTCTCTGGCACACTCAGACACTCTCTATCACTCTCTGATACTCACTGACATTCTCAGACACTCTCTATCACTCTCTGGCACTCTCTGACACTCTCTATCACTCTCTATCCCTCTCTGACACGTTCTATCACTCTCTGACACTCTCTGTCATTCTGTATCACTCTCTCACACTCTCCGACACACTCTGAAACACTCTGACACTTTCTGACACTCTCTGACACTCTCTATCACTCTCTGACACACTCTGACACTCTCAGAGACTCTCTATCACTCTCTATCACTCTCTGACACTCTCAGACACTCTCTATCACTCTCTGACACTCACTGACACTCTCTGACACTCACTGACACTCTCAGACACTCTCTGTCACTCTTTGTCACTCTCAGACACTCTCAGACACTCTCTATCACTCTCTATCGCTCTCTGACACTCTCTGACACACTCAATCACTCTCTATCACTCTCTGACACTCTCTGACACTCTCTATCACTCTATGACACTCTCTGACACTCTCTGACACTCTCTATCACTCTCTGTCACTCTCTGACACACTCTGACACTCTCTGACACACTCAGACACTCTCTGTCACTCTCTATCACTCCCTGACACTCTCTATCACTCTCTATCACTCACTGACACTCTCAGACACTCTCTGTCACTCTCAGACACTCTCAGACTCTCTCTATCAATCTCTGACACTCTCTATCACTCTCTGACACTCTCTCTCGCTCTCTGACACTGACTGACACTCTCTGACACTCTCTGAACTCTCAGACTCACTCTATCACTCTGTATCACTCTGTGACACTCTCTGACACTCTCTGACACTCTCAGAATTTCTCTCTCACTCTCTGACACTCTCAGACACTCTCTCTCACTCTCTGACACTCTCTATCACTCTCTGACATTCTGAGAGTCTCTCTATCACTCTCTGACACTCTCAGGCACTCTCAGGCACTCTCTGTCACTCTCAGACACTCTCAGACATTCTCTATCACTCTCTGTCACACTCTGACGCTCTCTGACGCTCTCAGACATTCTCTATCACTCTCTATCTCTCTCTGACACTCTCTGACACTCTCTGGCACTCTCTGACACTCTCGGACACTCTCTATCACTCTCTGGCACTCTCTGACAATCTCTGTCACTCTATGACACTCTATGACACTCTCTGACACTCTCGGACACTCTCTGACACTCTCTGATACTCTCCGACGCTCTCAGACACTCTCTATCAATCAGTATCACTCTCTGGCACTCTCTGACACTATCGAACACTCTCAGACACTCTCTATCACTCTCTATCACTCTCTGACACTCTCTGGCACACTCAGACACTCTCTATCACTCTCTGATACTCACTGACATTCTCAGACACTCTCTATCACTCTCTGGCACTCTCTGACACTCTCTGACATTCTCTATCACTCTCTATCACTCTCTGACACGTTCTATCACTCTCTGACACTCTCTGGCACTCTGTATCACTCTCTGACACTCTCTGACACACTCTGAAACACTCTGACACTTTCTGACACTCTCTGACACTCTCTATCACTCTCTGACACTCTCTGACACTCTCAGACACTCTCTATCACTCTCTATCACTCTCTGACACTCTCTGACACACTCAATCACTCTCTATCACTCTCTGACACTCTCTGACACTCTCTATCACTCTGTGACACTCTCTGACAATCTGTGACACTCTCTGACACTCTCTATCACTCTGTGACACTCTCTGACACTCTCTATCACTCTGTGACACTCTCTGACACTTTCTATCACTCTCTATCACTCTCTGACACTCTCTATCACTCTCTATCACTCACTGACACTCTCTGACACTCTCTATCACTCTGTGACACTCTCTGACACTCTTTATCACTCTCTATCACTCTCTGACCCTCTCCATCACTCTCTATCACTCACTGACACTCCCAGACACTCTCTGTCACTCTCAGACACCCTCTGTCACTCTCAGACACTCTCAGACTCTCTCTATCACTCTCTGACACTCTCTATCACTCTCTGACACTCTCTCTCGCTCTCTGACACTCACTGACACACTCTGACACACTCTGACACTCTCAGACACACTCTATCACTCTGTATCACTCTCTGACACTCTCTGACACTCTCAGAATTTCTCTCTCACTCTCTGACACTCTCAGACACTCTCTCTCACTCTCTGACACTCTCTATCACTCTCTGACATTCTCAGACACTCTCTATAACTCTCTGACACTCTCTAACACTCTCTGGCACTCTCTATCACTCTCTCACACTCCATGACACTCTCAGGCACTCTCTGTCACTCTCAGACACTCTCAGACATTCTCTACCACACTCTATCACACTCTGACGCTCTCTGACGCTCTCTGACGCTCTCAGACACTCTCTATCACTCTCTATCTCTCTCTGACACTCTCTGACACGCTCAGACACTCTCTATCACTCTCTGACACTCACTGACACTCTCTGACACTCTCTGACACTCTCCGACACACTCAATCACTCTCTATCACTCCCTGACACTCTCTGACACTCTCGGACACTCTCCATCACTCTCTGGCACTCTCCGACAATCTCTGTCACTCTCTGACACTCTCTGATACTCTCCGAAGCTCTCAGACACTCTCTATCAATCTGTATCACTCTCTGAAACTCTCTGAAACTCTCGAACACTCTCAGATACTCTCTATCACTCTCTATCACTCTCTGACACTCTCTGGCACACTCAGACACTCTCTATCACTCTCTGGCACTCTCTGACACTCTCTGACACTCTCTATCACTCTCTATCACTCTCTGACACGTTCTATCACTCTCTGACACTCTCTGACACACTCTGAAACACTCTGACACTCTCTGGCACTCTCCATCACTCTCTCAAACTCAAAGACACTCTCAGGCACTCTCTGTCACTCTCAGACACTCTCAGACATTCTCTATCACTCTCTCTCACAATCTGACACTCTCTGACGCTCTCAGACACTCTCTATCACTCTCTGACACTCTCTGACACTCTCTGGCACACTCAGACACTCTCTGTCACTCTCTGATGCTCACTGACATTCTCAGACACTCTCGATCACTCTCTGGCACTCTCTGACACTCTCTGACACACTCTGAAACACTCTGACAATTTCTGACAATCTCTGACTCTCTCTATCACTCTCTGACACTCTCTGACATTCTCAGAGACTCTCTATCACTCTCTATCACTCTCTGACACTCTCAGACACTCTCTATCACTCTCTGACACTCATGTACACTCTCAGACATTCTCTGTCACTCTCTGACACTCTCGAACACTCTCAGACATTCTCTATCACTCTCTATCACACTCTGACGCTCTCTGACGCTCTCAAACACTCTCTCACACTCTCTATCACTCTCTGACACTCTCTGGCACACTCAGACACTCTCTATCACTCTCTGATACTCACTGACATTCTCAGACACTCTCTATCACTCTCTGGCACTCTCTGACACTCTCTATCACTCTCTATCCCTCTCTGACACGTTCTATCACTCTCTGACACTCTCTGTCATTCTGTATCACTCTCTCACACTCTCCGACACACTCTGAAACACTCTGACACTTTCTGACACTCTCTGACACTCTCTATCACTCTCTGACACACTCTGACACTCTCAGAGACTCTCTATCACTCTCTATCACTCTCTGACACTCTCAGACACTCTCTATCACTCTCTGACACTCACTGACACTCTCTGACACTCACTGACACTCTCAGACACTCTCTGTCACTCTTTGTCACTCTCAGACACTCTCAGACACTCTCTATCACTCTCTATCGCTCTCTGACACTCTCTGACACACTCAATCACTCTCTATCACTCTCTGACACTCTCTGACACTCTCTATCACTCTATGACACTCTCTGACACTCTCTGACACTCTCTATCACTCTCTGTCACTCTCTGACACACTCTGACACTCTCTGACACACTCAGACACTCTCTGTCACTCTCTATCACTCCCTGACACTCTCTATCACTCTCTATCACTCACTGACACTCTCAGACACTCTCTGTCACTCTCAGACACTCTCAGACTCTCTCTATCAATCTCTGACACTCTCTATCACTCTCTGACACTCTCTCTCGCTCTCTGACACTGACTGACACTCTCTGACACTCTCTGAACTCTCAGACACACTCTATCACTCTGTATCACTCTGTGACACTCTCTGACACTCTCTGACACTCTCAGAATTTCTCTCTCACTCTCTGACACTCTCAGACACTCTCTCTCACTCTCTGACACTCTCTATCACTCTCTGACATTCTGAGAGTCTCTCTATCACTCTCTGACACTCTCAGGCACTCTCAGGCACTCTCTGTCACTCTCAGACACTCTCAGACATTCTCTATCACTCTCTGTCACACTCTGACGCTCTCTGACGCTCTCAGACATTCTCTATCACTCTCTATCTCTCTCTGACACTCTCTGACACTCTCTGGCACTCTCTGACACTCTCGGACACTCTCTATCACTCTCTGGCACTCTCTGACAATCTCTGTCACTCTATGACACTCTATGACACTCTCTGACACTCTCCATCACTCTCTGACACTCTCTGATACTCTCCGACGCTCTCAGACACTCTCTATCAATCAGTATCACTCTCTGGCACTCTCTGACACTATCGAACACTCTCAGACACTCTCTATCACTCTCTATCACTCTCTGACACTCTCTGGCACACTCAGACACTCTCTATCACTCTCTGATACTCACTGACATTCTCAGACACTCTCTATCACTCTCTGGCACTCTCTGACACTCTCTGACATTCTCTATCACTCTCTATCACTCTCTGACACGTTCTATCACTCTCTGACACTCTCTGGCACTCTGTATCACTCTCTGACACTCTCTGACACACTCTGAAACACTCTGACACTTTCTGACACTCTCTGACACTCTCTATCACTCTCTGACACTCTCTGACACTCTCAGACACTCTCTATCACTCTCTATCACTCTCTGACACTCTCTGACACACTCAATCACTCTCTATCACTCTCTGACACTCTCTGACACTCTCTATCACTCTGTGACACTCTCTGACAATCTGTGACACTCTCTGACACTCTCTATCACTCTGTGACACTCTCTGACACTCTCTATCACTCTGTGACACTCTCTGACACTTTCTATCACTCTCTATCACTCTCTGACACTCTCTATCACTCTCTATCACTCACTGACACTCTCTGACACTCTCTATCACTCTGTGACACTCTCTGACACTCTTTATCACTCTCTATCACTCTCTGACCCTCTCTATCACTCTCTATCACTCACTGACACTCCCAGACACTCTCTGTCACTCTCAGACACCCTCTGTCACTCTCAGACACTCTCAGACTCTCTCTATCACTCTCTGACACTCTCTATCACTCTCTGACACTCTCTCTCGCTCTCTGACACTCACTGACACACTCTGACACACTCTGACACTCTCAGACACACTCTATCACTCTGTATCACTCTCTGACACTCTCTGACACTCTCAGAATTTCTCTCTCACTCTCTGACACTCTCAGACACTCTCTCTCACTCTCTGACACTCTCTATCACTCTCTGACACTCTCTGACACTCTCAGACACTCTCTATCACTCTCTATCACTCTCTGACACTCTCTGACACACTCAATCACTCTCTATCACTCTCTGACACTCTCTGACACTCTCTATCACTCTGTGACACTCTCTGACAATCTGTGACACTCTCTGACACTCTCTATCACTCTGTGACACTCTCTGACACTCTCTATCACTCTGTGACACTCTCTGACACTTTCTATCACTCTCTATCACTCTCTGACACTCTCTATCACTCTCTATCACTCACTGACACTCTCTGACACTCTCTATCACTCTGTGACACTCTCTGACACTCTTTATCACTCTCTATCACTCTCTGACCCTCTCTATCACTCTCTATCACTCACTGACACTCCCAGACACTCTCTGTCACTCTCAGACACCCTCTGTCACTCTCAGACACTCTCAGACTCTCTCTATCACTCTCTGACACTCTCTATCACTCTCTGACACTCTCTCTCGCTCTCTGACACTCACTGACACACTCTGACACACTCTGACACTCTCAGACACACTCTATCACTCTGTATCACTCTCTGACACTCTCTGACACTCTCAGAATTTCTCTCTCACTCTCTGACACTCTCAGACACTCTCTCTCACTCTCTGACACTCTCTATCACTCTCTGACATTCTCAGACACTCTCTATAACTCTCTGACACTCTCTAACACTCTCTGGCACTCTCTATCACTCTCTCACACTCAATGACACTCTCAGGCACTCTCTGTCACTCTCAGACACTCTCAGACATTCTCTACCACACTCTATCACACTCTGACGCTCTCTGACGCTCTCTGACGCTCTCAGACACTCTCTATCACTCTCTATCTCTCTCTGACACTCTCTGACACGCTCAGACACTCTCTCTCACTCTCAGACACTCTCTCTCACTCTCTGACACTCTCTATCACTCTCTGACATTCTCAGACACTCTCTATAACTCTCTGACACTCTCTAACACTCTCTGGCACTCTCTATCACTCTCTCACACTCCATGACACTCTCAGGCACTCTCTGTCACTCTCAGACACTCTCAGACATTCTCTACCACACTCTATCACACTCTGACGCTCTCTGACGCTCTCTGACGCTCTCAGACACTCTCTATCACTCTCTATCTCTCTCTGACACTCTCTGACACGCTCAGACACTCTCTATCACTCTCTGACACTCACTGACACTCTCTGACACTCTCTGACACTCTCCGACACACTCAATCACTCTCTATCACTCCCTGACACTCTCTGACACTCTCGGACACTCTCCATCACTCTCTGGCACTCTCCGACAATCTCTGTCACTCTCTGACACTCTCTGATACTCTCCGAAGCTCTCAGACACTCTCTATCAATCTGTATCACTCTCTGAAACTCTCTGAAACTCTCGAACACTCTCAGATACTCTCTATCACTCTCTATCACTCTCTGACACTCTCTGGCACACTCAGACACTCTCTATCACTCTCTGGCACTCTCTGACACTCTCTGACACTCTCTATCACTCTCTATCACTCTCTGACACGTTCTATCACTCTCTGACACTCTCTGACACACTCTGAAACACTCTGACACTCTCTGGCACTCTCCATCACTCTCTCAAACTCAAAGACACTCTCAGGCACTCTCTGTCACTCTCAGACACTCTCAGACATTCTCTATCACTCTCTCTCACAATCTGACACTCTCTGACGCTCTCAGACACTCTCTATCACTCTCTGACACTCTCTGACACTCTCTGGCACACTCAGACACTCTCTGTCACTCTCTGATGCTCACTGACATTCTCAGACACTCTCGATCACTCTCTGGCACTCTCTGACACTCTCTGACACACTCTGAAACACTCTGACAATTTCTGACAATCTCTGACTCTCTCTATCACTCTCTGACACTCTCTGACATTCTCAGAGACTCTCTATCACTCTCTATCACTCTCTGACACTCTCAGACACTCTCTATCACTCTCTGACACTCATGTACACTCTCAGACATTCTCTGTCACTCTCTGACACTCTCGAACACTCTCAGACATTCTCTATCACTCTCTATCACACTCTGACGCTCTCTGACGCTCTCAAACACTCTCTCACACTCTCTATCACTCTCTGACACTCTCTGGCACACTCAGACACTCTCTATCACTCTCTGATACTCACTGACATTCTCAGACACTCTCTATCACTCTCTGGCACTCTCTGACACTCTCTATCACTCTCTATCCCTCTCTGACACGTTCTATCACTCTCTGACACTCTCTGTCATTCTGTATCACTCTCTCACACTCTCCGACACACTCTGAAACACTCTGACACTTTCTGACACTCTCTGACACTCTCTATCACTCTCTGACACACTCTGACACTCTCAGAGACTCTCTATCACTCTCTATCACTCTCTGACACTCTCAGACACTCTCTATCACTCTCTGACACTCACTGACACTCTCTGACACTCACTGACACTCTCAGACACTCTCTGTCACTCTTTGTCACTCTCAGACACTCTCAGACACTCTCTATCACTCTCTATCGCTCTCTGACACTCTCTGACACACTCAATCACTCTCTATCACTCTCTGACACTCTCTGACACTCTCTATCACTCTATGACACTCTCTGACACTCTCTGACACTCTCTATCACTCTCTGTCACTCTCTGACACACTCTGACACTCTCTGACACACTCAGACACTCTCTGTCACTCTCTATCACTCCCTGACACTCTCTATCACTCTCTATCACTCACTGACACTCTCAGACACTCTCTGTCACTCTCAGACACTCTCAGACTCTCTCTATCAATCTCTGACACTCTCTATCACTCTCTGACACTCTCTCTCGCTCTCTGACACTGACTGACACTCTCTGACACTCTCTGAACTCTCAGACACACTCTATCACTCTGTATCACTCTGTGACACTCTCTGACACTCTCTGACACTCTCAGAATTTCTCTCTCACTCTCTGACACTCTCAGACACTCTCTCTCACTCTCTGACACTCTCTATCACTCTCTGACATTCTGAGAGTCTCTCTATCACTCTCTGACACTCTCAGGCACTCTCAGGCACTCTCTGTCACTCTCAGACACTCTCAGACATTCTCTATCACTCTCTGTCACACTCTGACGCTCTCTGACGCTCTCAGACATTCTCTATCACTCTCTATCTCTCTCTGACACTCTCTGACACTCTCTGGCACTCTCTGACACTCTCGGACACTCTCTATCACTCTCTGGCACTCTCTGACAATCTCTGTCACTCTATGACACTCTATGACACTCTCTGACACTCTCCATCACTCTCTGACACTCTCTGATACTCTCCGACGCTCTCAGACACTCTCTATCAATCAGTATCACTCTCTGGCACTCTCTGACACTATCGAACACTCTCAGACACTCTCTATCACTCTCTATCACTCTCTGACACTCTCTGGCACACTCAGACACTCTCTATCACTCTCTGATACTCACTGACATTCTCAGACACTCTCTATCACTCTCTGGCACTCTCTGACACTCTCTGACATTCTCTATCACTCTCTATCACTCTCTGACACGTTCTATCACTCTCTGACACTCTCTGGCACTCTGTATCACTCTCTGACACTCTCTGACACACTCTGAAACACTCTGACACTTTCTGACACTCTCTGACACTCTCTATCACTCTCTGACACTCTCTGACACTCTCAGACACTCTCTATCACTCTCTATCACTCTCTGACACTCTCTGACACACTCAATCACTCTCTATCACTCTCTGACACTCTCTGACACTCTCTATCACTCTGTGACACTCTCTGACAATCTGTGACACTCTCTGACACTCTCTATCACTCTGTGACACTCTCTGACACTCTCTATCACTCTGTGACACTCTCTGACACTTTCTATCACTCTCTATCACTCTCTGACACTCTCTATCACTCTCTATCACTCACTGACACTCTCTGACACTCTCTATCACTCTGTGACACTCTCTGACACTCTTTATCACTCTCTATCACTCTCTGACCCTCTCTATCACTCTCTATCACTCACTGACACTCCCAGACACTCTCTGTCACTCTCAGACACCCTCTGTCACTCTCAGACACTCTCAGACTCTCTCTATCACTCTCTGACACTCTCTATCACTCTCTGACACTCTCTCTCGCTCTCTGACACTCACTGACACACTCTGACACACTCTGACACTCTCAGACACACTCTATCACTCTGTATCACTCTCTGACACTCTCTGACACTCTCAGAATTTCTCTCTCACTCTCTGACACTCTCAGACACTCTCTCTCACTCTCTGACACTCTCTATCACTCTCTGACATTCTCAGACACTCTCTATAACTCTCTGACACTCTCTAACACTCTCTGGCACTCTCTATCACTCTCTCACACTCAATGACACTCTCAGGCACTCTCTGTCACTCTCAGACACTCTCAGACATTCTCTACCACACTCTATCACACTCTGACGCTCTCTGACGCTCTCTGACGCTCTCAGACACTCTCTATCACTCTCTATCTCTCTCTGACACTCTCTGACACGCTCAGACACTCTCTATCACTCTCTGACACTCACTGACACTCTCTGACACTCTCTGACACTCTCCGACACACTCAATCACTCTCTATCACTCCCTGACACTCTCTGACACTCTCGGACACTCTCCATCACTCTCTGGCACTCTCCGACAATCTCTGTCACTCTCTGACACTCTCTGATACTCTCCGAAGCTCTCAGACACTCTCTATCAATCTGTATCACTCTCTGAAACTCTCTGAAACTCTCGAACACTCTCAGATACTCTCTATCACTCTCTATCACTCTCTGACACTCTCTGGCACACTCAGACACTCTCTATCACTCTCTGGCACTCTCTGACACTCTCTGACACTCTCTATCACTCTCTATCACTCTCTGACACGTTCTATCACTCTCTGACACTCTCTGACACTCTCTGACACACTCTGAAACACTCTGACACTCTCTGGCACTCTCCATCACTCTCTCAAACTCAAAGACACTCTCAGGCACTCTCTGTCACTCTCAGACACTCTCAGACATTCTCTATCACTCTCTCTCACAATCTGACACTCTCTGACGCTCTCAGACACTCTCTATCACTCTCTGACACTCTCTGACACTCTCTGGCACACTCAGACACTCTCTGTCACTCTCTGATGCTCACTGACATTCTCAGACACTCTCGATCACTCTCTGGCACTCTCTGACACTCTCTGACACACTCTGAAACACTCTGACAATTTCTGACAATCTCTGACTCTCTCTATCACTCTCTGACACTCTCTGACACTCTCAGAGACTCTCTATCACTCTCTATCACTCTCTGACACTCTCAGACACTCTCTATCACTCTCTGACACTCATGTACACTCTCAGACATTCTCTGTCACTCTCTGTCACTCTCAGACACTCTCAGACACTCTCTATCACTCTCTATCGCTCTCTGACACTCTCTGAAACACACAATCACTCTCTATCACTCTCTGACAATTTCTGACACTCTCTATCACTCTATGACACTCTCTGACACTCTCTATCACTCTCTGTCACTCTCTGACACACTCTGACACTCTCTGACACACTCAGACACTCTCTGTCACTCTCTATCACTCTCTGACACTCTCTATCACTCTCTGACACTCTCTATCACTCTCTATCACTCACTGACACTCTCAGACACTCTCTGTCACTCTCTGACACTCTCTCTCGCTCTCTGACACTCACTGACACACTCTGACTCTCTCTGACACTCTCAGACACACACTATCACGCTGTATCACTCTCTGACACTCTCTGACACTCTCAGAATTTCTCTCTCACTCTCTGACACTCTCAGAAACTCTCTCTCACTCTCTGACACTCTCTTTCACTCTCTGACATTCTCAGACACTCTCTATCACTCTCTGACACTCTCTAACACTCTCTGGCACTCTCTATCACTCTCTCACACTCAATGACACTCTCAGGCACTCTCTATCACTCTCAGACACTCTCAGACATTCTCTACCACTCTCTATCACACTCTGACGCTCTCTGACGCTCTCAGACACTCTCTATCACTCTCTATCACTCTCTGACACTCTCTGACACTCTCCGACACAGTCAATCACTCTCTATCACTCCCTGACACTCTCTGACACTCTCGGACACTCTCTATCACTCTCTGGCACTCTCCGACAATCTCTGTCACTCTCCGACACTCTCTGATACTCTCCGACGCACTCAGACACTCTCTATCAATCTGTATCACTCTCTGAAACTCTCTGACACTCTCTAACACTCTCAGACACTCTCTATCACTCTCTATCACTCTCTGACACTCTCTGGCACACTCAGACACTCTCTATCACTCTCTGATACTCACTGACACTCTCTGACACACTCTATCACTCTCTATCACTCTCTGACACGTTCTATCACTCTCTGACACTCTCTGTCACTCTGTATCACTCCCTGACACTCTCTGACACACTCTGAAATACTCTGACACTTTCTGACACTCTCTGACACTCTCTATCACTCTCTGACACTCTCTGACACTCTCAGAAACTCTCGATCACTCTCTAACACTCTCTGACACTCACTGACACTCTCAGACATTCTCTGTCACTCTCTGTCACTCTCGGACACTCTCAGACACTCTCCATCACTCTCTATCGCTCTCTGACACACTCTGACACACTCAATCGCTCTCTATCACTCTCTGACACTCTCTGACACTCTCTATCGCTCTATGACACTCTCTGACACTCTCTATCACTCTCTGTCACTCTCTGACACACTCTGACACTCTCTGACACACTCAGGCACTCTCTATCACACTCTGACACTCTCTATCACTCTCTGACACTCTCTATCACTCTCTATCACTCTCTATCACTCACTGACAATCTCAGACACTCTCTGTCACTCTCAGACACTCTCAGACACTCTCTGTCACTCTCAGACACTCTCAGACTCTCTCTATCAGTCTCTGACACTCTCTATCACTCTCTGACACTCTCTCTCGCTCTCTGACACTCACTGACACACTCTGACACTCTCTGGCACTCTCAGACACACTCTATCACTCTGTATCACTCTCTGACACTCTCAGCATTTCTCTCTCACTCTCTGACACTCTCAGACACTCTCTCTCACTCTCTGACACTCTCTATCACTCTCTGACATTCTCAGACACTCTCTATCACTCTCTGACACTCTCTATCACTCTCTGGCACTCTCTATCACATTCTGACGCTCAATGACACTCTCAGGCAATCTCTGTCACTCTCAGACACTCTCTGACATTCTCTATCACTCTCTATCACACTCTGACGCTCTCTGGCACTCTCTGACACTCTCTGACACTCTCTATCACTCTCTATCACTCTCTGACACGTTCTATCACTCTCTGACACTCTCTGACACTCTCTGACACACTCTGAAACACTCTGACACTCTCTGGCACTCTCCATCACTCTCTCAAACTCAAAGACACTCTCAGGCACTCTCTGTCACTCTCAGACACTCTCAGACATTCTCTATCACTCTCTCTCACAATCTGACACTCTCTGACGCTCTCAGACACTCTCTATCACTCTCTGACACTCTCTGACACTCTCTGGCACACTCAGACACTCTCTGTCACTCTCTGATGCTCACTGACATTCTCAGACACTCTCGATCACTCTCTGGCACTCTCTGACACTCTCTGACACACTCTGAAACACTCTGACAATTTCTGACAATCTCTGACTCTCTCTATCACTCTCTGACACTCTCTGACACTCTCAGAGACTCTCTATCACTCTCTATCACTCTCTGACACTCTCAGACACTCTCTATCACTCTCTGACACTCATGTACACTCTCAGACATTCTCTGTCACTCTCTGTCACTCTCAGACACTCTCAGACACTCTCTATCACTCTCTATCGCTCTCTGACACTCTCTGAAACACACAATCACTCTCTATCACTCTCTGACAATCTCTGACACTCTCTATCACTCTATGACACTCTCTGACACTCTCTATCACTCTCTGTCACTCTCTGACACACTCTGACACTCTCTGACACACTCAGACACTCTCTGTCACTCTCTATCACTCTCTGACACTCTCTATCACTCTCTGACACTCTCTATCACTCTCTATCACTCACTGACACTCTCTGTCACTCTCTGACACTCTCTCTCGCTCTCTGACACTCACTGACACACTCTGACTCTCTCTGACACTCTCAGACACACACTATCACGCTGTATCACTCTCTGACACTCTCTGACACTCTCAGAATTTCTCTCTCACTCTCTGACACTCTCAGAAACTCTCTCTCACTCTCTGACACTCTCTTTCACTCTCTGACATTCTCAGACACTCTCTATCACTCTCTGACACTCTCTAACACTCTCTGGCACTCTCTATCACTCTCTCACACTCAATGACACTCTCAGGCACTCTCTATCACTCTCAGACACTCTCAGACATTCTCTACCACTCTCTATCACACTCTGACGCTCTCTGACGCTCTCAGACACTCTCTATCACTCTCTATCACTCTCTGACACTCTCTGACACTCTCCGACACAGTCAATCACTCTCTATCACTCCCTGACACTCTCTGACACTCTCGGACACTCTCTATCACTCTCTGGCACTCTCCGACAATCTCTGTCACTCTCCGACACTCTCTGATACTCTCCGACGCACTCAGACACTCTCTATCAATCTGTATCACTCTCTGAAACTCTCTGACACTCTCTAACACTCTCAGACACTCTCTATCACTCTCTATCACTCTCTGACACTCTCTGGCACACTCAGACACTCTCTATCACTCTCTGATACTCACTGACACTCTCTGACACACTCTATCACTCTCTATCACTCTCTGACACGTTCTATCACTCTCTGACACTCTCTGTCACTCTGTATCACTCCCTGACACTCTCTGACACACTCTGAAATACTCTGACACTTTCTGACACTCTCTGACACTCTCTATCACTCTCTGACACTCTCTGACACTCTCAGAAACTCTCGATCACTCTCTAACACTCTCTGACACTCACTGACACTCTCAGACATTCTCTGTCACTCTCTGTCACTCTCGGACACTCTCAGACACTCTCCATCACTCTCTATCGCTCTCTGACACACTCTGACACACTCAATCGCTCTCTATCACTCTCTGACACTCTCTGACACTCTCTATCGCTCTATGACACTCTCTGACACTCTCTATCACTCTCTGTCACTCTCTGACACACTCTGACACTCTCTGACACACTCAGGCACTCTCTATCACACTCTGACACTCTCTATCACTCTCTGACACTCTCTATCACTCTCTATCACTCTCTATCACTCACTGACAATCTCAGACACTCTCTGTCACTCTCAGACACTCTCAGACACTCTCTGTCACTCTCAGACACTCTCAGACTCTCTCTATCAGTCTCTGACACTCTCTATCACTCTCTGACACTCTCTCTCGCTCTCTGACACTCACTGACACACTCTGACACTCTCTGGCACTCTCAGACACACTCTATCACTCTGTATCACTCTCTGACACTCTCAGAATTTCTCTCTCACTCTCTGACACTCTCAGACACTCTCTCTCACTCTCTGACACTCTCTATCACTCTCTGACATTCTCAGACACTCTCTATCACTCTCTGACACTCTCTATCACTCTCTGGCACTCTCTATCACATTCTCACGCTCAATGACACTCTCAGGCAATCTCTGTCACTCTCAGACACTCTCTGACATTCTCTATCACTCTCTATCACACTCTGACGCTCTCTGACGCTCTCAGACACTCTCTGTCAGTCTCTATCACTCTCTGACACTCTCTGGCACACTCCGACACTCTCTATCACTCTGTGATACTCACTGACATTCTCAGACACTCTCTATCACTCTCTGGCACTCTCTGACACTCTGTATCACTCTCTGACACTCTCTGACACACTCTGAAACACTCTGACACTTTCTGACACTCTCTGACACTTTCTGACTCTCTCTGACACTCTCTATCACTATCTGACACTCTCAGAGACTCTCTATCACTCTCTATCACTCTCAGACACTCTCTATCACTCTCTGACACTCACTGACACTCTCTGACATTCTCTATCACTCTCTATCACACTCTGACGCTCTCTGACGCTCTCAGACACTCTCTGTCACTCTCTATCACTCTCTGACACACTCAGACACTCTCTATCACTCTCTGATACTCACTGACATTCTCAGACACTCTATATCACTCTCTGGCACTCTCTATCACTCTCTGACACTCTCTATCACTCTCTGACACGTTCTATCACTCTCTGACAATCTCTGTCACTCTGTATCACTCTCTGACACTCTCTGACACACTCTGAAACACTCTGACACTTTCTGACACTCTCTGACACTCTCCATCACTCTCTGACACTCTCAGAGACTCTCTATCACTCTCTATCACTCTCTGACACTCTCAGACACTCTCTATCACTCTCTGACACTCACTGACACTCTCAGACATTCTCTGTCACTCTCTGTCACTCTCAGACCATCTCAGACACTCTCTATCACTCTCTATCGCTCTCTGACTCTCTCTGACACACTCAATCACTCTCTATCACTCTCTATCACTCTCTATCACTCTCTGACACTCTCTATCACTCTATGACACTCTGTGACACTCTCTATCACTCTCTGTCACTCTCTGACACACTCTGACTCTCTCTGACACACTCAGACACTCTCTGTCACTCTCTATCACTCTCTGACACTCTCTATCACTCTCTGACACTCTCTCTCACTCTCTATCACTCACTGACACTCTCCGAAACTCTCTGTCACTCTCAGACACTCTCAGACTCTCTCTATCAATCTCTGACACTCTCTATCACTCTCTGACACTCTCTCTCGCTCTCTGACACTCACTGACACACTCTGACACTCTCAGACACACTCTATCACTCTGTATCACTCTGTGACACACTCTGACACTCTCAGAATTTCTCTCTCACTCTCTGACACTCTCAGACACTTTCTCTCACTCTCTGACACTCTCTATCACTCTCTGACATTCTCAGACACTCTCTATCACTCTCTGACACTCTCTATCACTCTCTCACACTCAATGACACTCTCAGGCACTCTCTGTCACTCTCAGACACTCTCAGACATTCTCTATCACTCTCTATCACACTCTGACGCTCTCTGACGCTCTCAGACACTCTCTATCACTCTCTATCACTCTCTGACTCTCTCTGACACTCTCTGACACTCTCTGGCACTCTCTGACACTCTCGGACACACTCAATCACTCTCTATCACTCCCTGACACTCTCTGACACTCTCAGACACTCTCTATCACTCTCTGGCACTCTCTGACAATCTCTGTCACTCTATGACACTCTCTGACACTCTCCCTCACTCTCTGACACTCTCCAACGCTCTCAGACACTCTCTATCAATCTGTATCACTCTCTGAAACTCTCTGACACTATCGAACACTCTCAGACACTCTCTATCACTCTCTATCACTCTCTGACACTCTCTGGCACACTCAGACACTCTCTATCACTCTCTGATACTCACTGACATTCTCAGACACTCTCTATCACTCTCTGGCACTCTCTATCACTCTCTGACACGTTCTATCACTCTCTGACACTCTCTGTCACTCTGTATCACTCTCTGACACTCTCTGACACTCTCTGAAACACTCTGACACTTTCTGACACTCTCTGACACTCTCTATCACTCTCTGACACTCTCTGACACTCTCAGACACTCTCTATCACTCTCTATCACTCTCTGACACTCTCTGACACACTCAATCACTCTCTATCACTCTCTGACACTCTCTGACACTCTCTGACACTCTCTATCACTCTATGACACTCTCTGACACTCTCTGTCACTCTCTGTCACTCTCTGACACACTCTGACTCTCTCTGACACTCTCAGACACACTCTATCACTCTGTATCACTCTGTGACACTCTCTGACACTCTCAGAATTTCTCTCTCACTCTCTGACACTCTCAGACACTCTCTGTCACTCTCTGACACTCTCTGTCACTCTCTGACATTCTCAGACACTCTCTATCACTCTATGACAATCTCTATCACTCTCTCACACTCAATGACACTCTCAGGCACTCTCTGTCACTCTCAGACACTCTCAGACATTCTCTATCACTCTCTATCACACTCTGACGCTCTCTGACGCTCACAGACACTGTCTATCACTCTCTATCACTCTCTGACACTCTCTGACACTCTCTGGCACTCTCTGACACTCTCTGACACTCTCAGACACACTCAATCACTCTCTATCACTCCCTGACACTCTCTGACACTCTCGGACACTCTCTATCACTCTCTGCACTCTCTGACAATCTCTGTCACTCTATGACACTCTCTGACACTCTACATCACTCTCTGACACTCTCCGACGCTCTCAGACACTCTCTATCAATCTGTATCACTTTCTGAAACTCTCTGACACTATCGAACACTCTCAGACACTCTCTATCACTCTCTGATACTCACTGACATTCTCAGACACTCTCTATCACTCTCTATCACTCTCTGGCACTCTCTGACACTCTCTGACATTCTCTATCACTCTCTATCACTCTCTGACACGTTCTATCACTCTCTGACACTCTCTGTCACTCTGTATCACTCTCTGACACTCTCTGAAACACTCTGACACTTTCTGACACTCTCTGAAACTCTCTATCACTCTCTGACACTCTCTGACTCTCTCAGACACTCTCTATCACTCTCGATCACTCTCTGACACTCTCTGACACACTCTATCACTCTCTATCACTCTCTGACACTCTCTGACACTCTCTGACACTCTCTATCACTCTATGACACTCTCTGACATTCTCTATCACTCTCTGTCACTCTCTGACACACTCTGAAACACTCTGACACTTTCTGACACTCTCTGACACTCTCTATCACTCTCTGACACTCTCTGACACTCTCAGAGACTCTCTATCACTCTCTGACACTCTCTATCACTCTCTGACACTCTCTCTCACTCTCTATCACTCACTGACACTCTCAGACACTCTCTGTCACTCTCAGAAACTCTCTGTCACTCTCAGACACTCTCTATCACTCTCTGATACTCACTGACACTCTCTGACACACTCTATCACTCTCTATCACTCTCTGACACGTTCTATCACTCTCTGACACTCTCTGTCACTCTGTATCACTCCCTGACACTCTCTGACACACTCTGAAATACTCTGACACTTTCTGACACTCTCTGACACTCTCTATCACTCTCTGACACTCTCTGACACTCTCAGAGACTCTCGATCACTCTCTATCTCTCTCTGACACTCACTGACACTCTCAGACATTCTCTGTCACTCTCTGTCACTCTCGGACACTCTCAGACACTCTCCATCACTCTCTATCACTCTCTGTCACTCTCTGACACACTCTGACACTCTCTGACACACTCAGGCACTCTCTATCACACTCTGACACTCTCTATCACTCTCTGACACTCTCTATCACTCTCTATCACTCTCTATCACTCACTGACAATCTCAGACACTCTCTGTCACTCTCAGACACTCTCACACACTCTCTGTCACTCTCAGACTCTCTCTATCAGTCTCTGACACTCTCTATCACTCTCTGACACTCTCTCTCGCTCTCTGACACTCACTGACACACTCTGACACTCTCTGGCACTCTCAGACACACTCTATCACTCTGTATCACTCTCTGACACTCTCAGAATTTCTCTCTCACTCTCTGACACTCTCAGACACTCTCTCTCACTCTCTGACACTCTCTATCACTCTCTGACATTCTCAGACACTCGCTATCACTCTCTGACACTCTCTATCACTCTCTGGCACTCTCTATCACATTCTCACGCTCAATGACACTCTCAGGCAATCTCTGTCACTCTCAGACACTCTCTGACATTCTCTATCACTCTCTATCACACTCTGACGCTCTCTGACGCTCTCAGACACTCTCTGTCAGTCTCTATCACTCTCTGACACTCTCTGGCACACTCAGACACTCTCTATCACTCTGTGATACTCACTGACATTCTCAGACACTCTCTATCACTCTCTGGCACTCTCTGACACTCTGTATCACTCTCTGACACTCTCTGACACACTCTGAAACACTCTGACACTTTCTGACACTCTCTGACACTTTCTGACTCTCTCTGACACTCTCTATCACTATCTGACACTCTCAGAGACTCTCTATCACTCTCTATCACTCTCTGACACTCTCAGACACTCTCTATCACTCTCTGACACTCACTGACACTCTCTGACATTCTCTATCACTCTCTATCACACTCTGACGCTCTCTGACGCTCTCAGACACTCTCTGTCACTCTCTATCACTCTCTGACACACTCAGACACTCTCTATCACTCTCTGATACTCACTGACATTCTCAGACACTCTCTATCACTCTCTGGCACTCTCTATCACTCTCTGACACTCTCTATCACTCTCTGACACGTTCTATCACTCTCTGACAATCTCTGTCACTCTGTATCACTCTCTGACACTCTCTGACACACTCTGAAACACTCTGACACTTTCTGACACTCTCTGACACTCTCCATCACTCTCTGACACTCTCAGAGACTCTCTATCACTCTCTATCACTCTCTGACACTCTCAGACACTCTCTATCACTCTCTGACACTCACTGACACTCTCAGACATTCTCTGTCACTCTCTGTCACTCTCAGACCATCTCAGACACTCTCTATCACTCTCTATCGCTCTCTGACTCTCTCTGACACACTCAATCACTCTCTATCACTCTCTGACACTCTCTGACACTCTCTATCACTCTATGACACTCTCTGACAGTCTCTATCACTCTCTGTCACTCTCTGACACACTCTGACTCTCTCTGACACACTCAGACACTCTCTGTCACTCTCTATCACTCTCTGACACTCTCTATCACTCTCTGACACTCTCTCTCACTCTCTATCACTCACTGACACTCTCCGAAACTCTCTGTCACTCTCAGACACTCTCAGACTCTCTCTATCAATCTCTGACACTCTCTATCACTCTCTGACACTCTCTCTCGCTCTCTGACACTCACTGACACACTCTGACACTCTCAGACACACTCTATCACTCTGTATCACTCTGTGACACACTCTGACACTCTCAGAATTTCTCTCTCACTCTCTGACACTCTCAGACACTTTCTCTCACTCTCTGACACTCTCTATCACTCTCTGACATTCTCAGACACTCTCTATCACTCTCTGACACTCTCTATCACTCTCTCACACTCAATGACACTCTCAGGCACTCTCTGTCACTCTCAGACACTCTCAGACATTCTCTATCACTCTCTATCACACTCTGACGCTCTCTGACGCTCTCAGACACTCTCTATCACTCTCTATCACTCTCTGACTCTCTCTGACACTCTCTGACACTCTCTGGCACTCTCTGACACTCTCAGACACACTCAATCACTCTCTATCACTCCCTGACACTCTCTGACACTCTCGGACACTCTCTATCACTCTCTGGCACTCTCTGACAATCTCTGTCACTCTCTGACACTCTCCCTCACTCTCTGACACTCTCCGACGCTCTCAGACACTCTCTATCAATCTGTATCACTCTCTGAAACTCTCTGACACTATCGAACACTCTCAGACACTCTCTATCACTCTCTATCACTCTCTGACACTCTCTGGCACACTCAGACACTCTCTATCACTCTCTGATACTCACTGACATTCTCAGACACTCTCTATCACTCTCTGGCACTCTCTATCACTCTCTGACACGTTCTATCACTCTCTGACACTCTCTGTCACTCTCTATCACTCTATGACACTCTCTGACACTCTCTGTCACTCTCTGTCACTCTTTGACACACTCTGACTCTCTCTGACACTCTCAGACACACTCTATCACTCTGTATCACTCTGTGACACTCTCTGACACTCTCAGAATTTCTCTCTCACTCTCTGACACTCTCAGACACTCTCTGTCACTCTCTGACACTCTCTGTCACTCTCTGACATTCTCAGACACTCTCTATCACTCTATGACACTCTCTATCACTCTCTCACACTCAATGACACTCTCAGGCACTCTCTGTCACTCTCAGACACTCTCAGACATTCTCTATCACTCTCTATCACAATCTGACGCTCTGTGACGCTCACAGACACTCTCTATCACTCTCTATCACTCTCTGACACTCTCTGACACTCTCTGGCACTCTCTGACACTCTCAGACATTCTCTATCACTCTCTATCACACTCTGACGCTCTCTATCACTCTCTCACACTCAATGACACTCTCAGGCACTCTCTGTCACTCTCAGACACTCTCAGACATTCTCTATCACTCTCTATCACACTCTGACGCTCTCTGACGCTCTCAGACACTCTCTATCACTCTCTATCACTCTCTGACTCTCTCTGACACACTCTGACACTCTCTGGCACTCTCTGACACTCTCAGACACACTCAATCACTCTCTATCACTCCCTGACACTCTCTGACACTCTCGGACACTCTCTATCACTCTCTGGCACTCTCTGACAATCTCTGTCACTCTATGACACTCTCTGACACTCTCCCTCACTCTCTGACACTCTCCGACGCTCTCAGACACTCTCTATCAATCTGTATCATTCTCTGAAACTCTCTGACACTATCAAACACTCTCAGACACTCTCTATCACTCTCCATCACTCTCTGACACTCTCTGGCACACTCAGACACTCTCTATCACTCTCTGATACTCACTGACATTCTCAGACACTCTCTATCACTCTCTGGCACTCTCTGACACTCTCTGACATTCTCTATCACTCTCTATCACTCTCTGACACGTTCTATCACTCTCTGACACTCTCTGTCACTCTGTATCACTCTCTGACACTCTCTGACACTCTCTGAAACACTCTGACACTTTCTGACACTCTCTGACACTCTCTATCACTCTCTGACACTCTCTGACACTCTCAGACACTCTCTATCACTCTCTATCACTCTCTGACACTCTCTGACACACTCAATCACTCTCTATCACTCTCTGACACTCTCTGACACTCTCTGACACTCTCTATCACTCTATGACACTCTCTGACACTCTCTGTCACTCTCTGACACTCTCTGACACACTCAATCACTCTCTATCACTCTCTGACACTCTCTGACACTCTCTGACACTCTCTATCACTCTCTATCACTCTCTGACTCTCTCTGACACACTCTGACACTCTCTGGCACTCTCTGACACTCTCAGACACACTCAATCACTCTCTATCACTCCCTGACACTCTCTGACACTCTCGGACACTCTCTATCACTCTCTGGCACTCTCTGACAATCTCTGTCACTCTATGACACTCTCTGACACTCTCCCTCACTCTCTGACACTCTCCGACGCTCTCAGACACTCTCTATCAATCTGTATCATTCTCTGAAACTCTCTGACACTATCAAACACTCTCAGACACTCTCTATCACTCTCCATCACTCTCTGACACTCTCTGGCACACTCAGACACTCTCTATCACTCTCTGATACTCACTGACATTCTCAGACACTCTCTATCACTCTCTGGCACTCTCTGACACTCTCTGACATTCTCTATCACTCTCTATCACTCTCTGACACGTTCTATCACTCTCTGACACTCTCTGTCACTCTGTATCACTCTCTGACACTCTCTGACACTCTCTGAAACACTCTGACACTTTCTGACACTCTCTGACACTCTCTATCACTCTCTGACACTCTCTGACACTCTCAGACACTCTCTATCACTCTCTATCACTCTCTGACACTCTCTGACACACTCAATCACTCTCTATCACTCTCTGACACTCTCTGACACTCTCTGACACTCTCTATCACTCTATGACACTCTCTGACACTCTCTGTCACTCTCTGTCACTCTCTGACACACTCTGACTCTCTCTGACACTCTCAGACACACTCTATCACTCTGTATCACTCTGTGACACTCTCTGACACTCTCAGAATTTCTCTCTCACTCTCTGACACTCTCAGACACTCTCTCTCACTCTGTGACACTCTCTGTCACTCTCTGACATTCTCAGACACTCTCTATCACTCTATGACACTCTCTATCACTCTCTCACACTCAATGACACTCTCAGGCACTCTCTGTCACTCTCAGACACTCTCAGACATTCTCTATCACTCTCTATCACACTCTGACGCTCTCTGACGCTCACAGACACTCTCTATCACTCTCTATCACTCTCTGACACTCTCTGACACTCTCTGGCACTCTCTGACACTCTCTGACACTCTCAGACACACTCAATCACTCTCTATCACTCCCTGACACTCTCTGACACTCTCGGACACTCTCTATCACTCTCTGCACTCTCTGACAATCTCTGTCACTCTATGACACTCTCTGACACTCTCCATCACTCTCTGACACTCTCCGACGCTCTCAGACACTCTCTATCAATCTGTATCACTCTCTGAAACTCTCTGACACTATCGAACACTCTCAGACACTCTCTATCACTCTCTGATACTCACTGACATTCTCAGACACTCTCTATCACTCTCTATCACTCTCTGGCACTCTCTGACACTCTCTGACATTCTCTATCACTCTCTATCACTCTCTGACACGTTCTATCACTCTCTGACACTCTCTGTCACTCTGTATCACTCTCTGACACTCTCTGAAACACTCTGACACTTTCTGACACTCTCTGAAACTCTCTATCACTCTCTGACACTCTCTGACTCTCTCAGACACTCTCTATCACTCTCGATCACTCTCTGACACTCTCTGACACACTCTATCACTCTCTATCACTCTCTGACACTCTCTGACACTCTCTGACACTCTCTGACACTCTCTATCACTCTATGACACTCTCTGACACTCTCAGAGACTCTCTATCACTCTCTGACACTCTCTATCACTCTCTGACACTCTCTCTCACTCTCTATCACTCACTGACACTCTCAGACACTCTCTGTCACTCTCAGAAACTCTCTGTCACTCTCAGACACTCTCAGACTCTCTCTATCGCTCTCTGACACTCTCTATCACTCTCTGACACTCTCTCGCTCTCTGACACTCTCTATCACTCTATGACACTCTCTGACACTCTTTATCACTCTCTGACACTCTCTGACACACTCTGACACTCTCTGACACACTCAGACACTCTCTGTCACTCTCTATCACTCTCTGACACTCTCTATCACTCTCTGACACTCTCTATCACTCTCTATCACTCACTGACTCTCTCAGACACTCTCTGTCACTCTCAGACACTCTCAGACTCTCTCTGTCAATCTCTGACACTCTCTATCACTCTCTGACACTCTCTCTCGCTCTCTGACACTCACTGACACACTCTGACACACTCTACCACTCTGTATCACTCTGTGACACTCTCTGACACTCTCAGAATTTCTCTCTCACTCTCTGACACTCTCAGACACTCTCTCTCACTCTCTGACACTCTCTATCACTCTCTGACATTCTCAGACAGTCTCTATCACTCTCTGACACTCTCTATCACACTCTGGCACTCTCTATCTCTCTCTCACACTCAATGACACTCTCAGGCACTCTCTGTCACTCTCAGACACTCTCAGACATTCTCTATCACTCTCTATCACACTCTGACGCTCCCTGACGCTCTCAGACACTCTCTATCACTCTCTATCACTCTCTGACACTCTCTGACACTCTCTGACACTCTCTGGCACTCTCTGGCACTCTCAGACACACTCAATCACTCTCAGACACACTCAATCAATCTCTATCACTCCCTGACACTCTCTGACACTCTCGGACACTCTCTATCACTCTCTGGCACTCTCTGACAATCTCTGTCACTCTATGACACTCTCTGACACTCTCCATCACTCTCTGACACTCTCTGATACTCTCCGACGCTCTCAGACACTCTCTATCAATCTGTATCACTCTCTGAAACTCTCTGACACTATCGAACACTCTCAGACACTCTCTATCACTCTCTATCACTCTCTGACACTCTCTGACACACTCAGACACTCTCTGTCACTCTCTATCACTCTCTGACACTCTCTATCACTCTCTGACACTCTCTATCACTCTCTATCACTCACTGACTCTCTCAGACACTCTCTGTCACTCTCAGACACTCTCAGACTCTCTCTGTCAATCTCTGACACTCTCTATCACTCTCTGACACTCTCTCTCGCTCTCTGACACTCACTGACACACTCTGACACACTCTACCACTCTGTATCACTCTGTGACACTCTCTGACACTCTCAGAATTTCTCTCTCACTCTCTGACACTCTCAGACACTCTCTCTCACTCTCTGACACTCTCTATCACTCTCTGACATTCTCAGACAGTCTCTATCACTCTCTGACACTCTCTATCACACTCTGGCACTCTCTATCTCTCTCTCACACTCAATGACACTCTCAGGCACTCTCTGTCACTCTCAGACACTCTCAGACATTCTCTATCACTCTCTATCACACTCTGACGCTCCCTGACGCTCTCAGACACTCTCTATCACTCTCTATCACTCTCTGACACTCTCTGACACTCTCTGACACTCTCTGGCACTCTCTGACACTCTCTGGCACTCTCAGACACACTCAATCACTCTCAGACACACTCAATCAATCTCTATCACTCCCTGACACTCTCTGACACTCTCGGACACTCTCTATCACTCTCTGGCACTCTCTGACAATCTCTGTCACTCTATGACACTCTCTGACACTCTCCATCACTCTCTGACACTCTCTGATACTCTCCGACGCTCTCAGACACTCTCTATCAATCTGTATCACTCTCTGAAACTCTCTGACACTATTGAACACTCTCAGACACTCTCTATCACTCTCTATCACTCTCTGACACTCTCTGACACACTCAGACACTCTCTATCACTCTCTGATACTCACTGACATTCTCAGACACTCTCTATCACTCTCTGGCACTCTCTGACACTCTCTGACATTCTCTATCACTCTCTATCACTCTCTGACACGTTCTATCACTCTCTGACACTCTCTGTCACTCTGTATCACTCTCTGACACTCTCTGACACACTCTGAAACACTCTGACACTTTCTGACACTCTCTGACTCTCTCAGACACTCTCTATCACTCTCGATCACTCTCTGACACTCTCTGACACACTCAATCACTCTCTATCACTCTCTGACACTCTCTGACACTCTCTGACTCTCTCTATCACTCTATGACACTCTCTGACACTCTCTATCACTCTCTGTCACTCTCTGACACACTCTGAAGCACTCTGACACTTTCTGACACTCTCTGACACTCTCTATCACTCTCTGACACTCTCTGACACTCTCAGAGACTCTCTATCACTCTGTGACACTCTCTATCACTCTCTGACACTCTCTCTCACTCTCTATCACTCACTGACACTCTCAGACACTTTCTGTCACTCTCAGAAACTCTCTGTCACTCTCAGACACTCTCAGACTCTCTCTATCACTCTCTGACACTCTCTATCACTCTCTGACACTCTCTCTCGCTCTCTGACACTCTCTATCACTCTATGACACTCTATGACACTCTCTGACACTCTCTATCACTCTCTGACACGCTCTGACACTCTCTGACACTCTCTGACACACTCAGACTCTCTCTGTCACTCTCTATCACTCTCTGACACTCTCCATCACTCTCTGACACTCTCTATCACTCTCTATCACTCACTGACTCTCTCAGACACTCTCTGTCACTCTCAGACACTCTCAGACTCTCTCTGCCAATCTCTGACACTCTCTATCACTCTCTGACACTCTCTCTCGCTCTCTGACACTCACTGACACACTCTGACACTCTCTGACACTCTCAGCCACACTCTACCACTCTGTATCACTCTGTGACACTCTCTGACACTCTCAGAATTTCTCTCTCACTCTCTGACACTCTCAGACACTCTCTCTCACTCTCTGACACTCTCTATCACACTCTGGCACTCTCTATCTCTCTCTCACACTCAATGTCACTCTCAGGCACTCTCTGTCACTCTCAGACACTCTCAGACATTCTCTATCACTCTCTATCACACTCTGACGCTCCCTGACGCTCTCAGACACTATCTATCACTCTCTATCACTCTCTGACACTCTCTGACACTCTCTGGCACTCTCTGACACTCTCTGACACTCTCAGACACACTCAATCACTCTCTATCACTCCCTGACACTCTCTGACACTCTCGGACACTCTCTATCACTCTCTGGCACTCTCTGACAATCTCTGTCACTCTATGACACTCTCTGACACTCTCCATCACTCTCTGACACTCTCTGATACTCTCCGACGCTCTCAGACACTCTCTATCAATCTGTATCACTCTCTGAAACTCTCTGACACTATCGAACACTCTCAGACACTCTCTATCACTCTCTATCACTCTCTGACACTCTCTGGCACACTCAGACACTCTCTATCACTCTCTGACACTTTCTGACACTCTCTGACACTCTCTATCACTCTCTGACACTCTCTGACACTCTCAGACACTCTCTATCACTCTCTATCACTCTCTGACACACTCTGACACACTCAATCACTCTCTATCACTCTCTGACACTCTCTGACACTCTCTATCACTCATTGACACTCTCTGACACTCTCTATCACTCTCTGACACTCTCTGACACTCTCAGACACTCTCTATCACTCTCTATCACTCTCTGACACACTCTGACACACTCAATCACTCTCTATCACTCTCTATCACTCTCTGACACTCTCTGGCACACTCAGACACTCTCTATCACTCTCTGACACTTTCTGACACTCTCTGACACTCTCTATCACTCTCTGACACTCTCTGACACTCTCTGCCACTCTCTATCACTCTCTGACACTCTCTGACACTCTCAGACACTCTCTATCACTCTCTGACACTCTCTATCACTCTCTGACACTCTCTATCACTCTCTATCGCTCACTGACACTCTCAGACACTCTCTGTCAGTCTCAGACAATCACTGTCACTCTCAGACACTCTCAGACTTTCTCTATCACTCTCTGACACTCTCTATCACTCTCTGACACTCTCTCTCGCTCTCTGACACTCACTGACACACTCTGACACTCTCTGACACTCTCAGACATACTCTATCACGCTGTATCACTCTCTGACACTCTCTGACACTCTCAGAATTTCTCTCTCACTCTCTGACACTCTCAGACACTCTCTCTCACTCTCTGACACTCTCTATCACTCTCTGACATTCTCAGACACTCTCTATCACTCTCTGACACTCTCTAACACTCTCTGCAACTCTCTATCACTCTCTCACACTCAATGACACTCTCACGCACTCTCTGTCACTCTCAGACACTCTCAGACATTCTCTACCACTCTCTGTCACACTCTGACGCTCTCTGACGCTCTCAGACACTCTCGATCACTCTCTATCACTCTCTGACACTCTCTGACATACTCCGACACTCTCTGGCACTCTGTGACACTCTGTGACACTCACTGACACTCTCAGACACACTCAATCACTCTCTATCACTCCCTGACACTCTCTGACACTCTCGGACACTCTCTATCACTCTCCGGCACTCTCTGACAATCTCTGTCACTCTATGACACTCTCTGACACTCTCCATCAGGCTCTGACACTCTCTGATACTCTCCGACGCTCTCAGACACTCTCCATCAATCTGTATCACTCTCTGAAACTCTCTGACACTCTCGAACACTCTCAGACAATCTCTATCACTCTCTATTACTCTCTGACACTCTCTGGCACACTCAGACACTCTCGATCACTCTCTGATACTCACTGACATTCTCAGACACTCTCTATCACTCTCTGGCACTCTCTGACACTGTCTGGCACTCTCTATCACTCTCTATCACTCTCTGACACGTTCTATCACTCTCTGACACTCTCTGTCACTCTGTATCACTCTCAGACACTCTCTGACACACTCTGAAACACTCTGACACTTTCTGACACTCTCTGACACTCTCTATCACTCTCTGACAATCTCTGACACTCTCAGAGACTCTCTATCACTCTCTATCACTCTCTGACACTCACTGACACTCTCAGACATTCTCTGTCACTCTCTGTCACTCTCAGACTTTCTCTGTCACTCTCTGTCACTCTCAGACACTCTCAGACCCTCTCCATCACTCTCAGACACTCTCCATCACTCTCTATCGCTCTCTGACACTCTCTGACACACTCAATCGCTCTCTATCACTCTCTGTCAATCTCTGACACTCTCTATCACTCTATGACACTCTCTGACACGCTCTATCACTCTCTGACACACTCAGACACTCTGTGACGCACTCTGACACTCTCTATCACTCTATGACACTCTCAATCGCTCTCTATCACTCTCTGACACTCTCTGACACTCTCTATCACTCTCTGACACTCTCTGACACACTCTGACACTCTCTGACACACTCAGGCACTCTTTGTCACTCTCTATCACACTCTGACACTCTCTATCACTCTCTGACACTCTCTATCACTCTCTATCACTCTCTATCACTCACTGACATTCTCAGACACTCTCTGTCACTCTCAGACACTCTCAGACACTCTCTGTCACTCTCAGATACTCTCAGACTCTCTCTATCACTCTCTGACACTCTCTATCACTCTCTGACACTCTCTCTCGCTCTCTGACACTCACTGACACACTCTGACACTCTCTGACACTCTCAGACACACTCTATCACTCTGTATCACTCTCTGACACTCTCTGACGCTCTCAGAATTTCTCTCTCACTCTCTGACACTCTCAGACACTCTCTCTCACTCTCTGACACTCTCTATCACTCTCTGACATTCTCAGACACTCTCTATCACTCTCTGACACTCTCTATCACTCTCTGGCACTCTCTATCACTCTCTCACACTCAATGACACTCTCAGGCACTCTCTGTCACTCTCAGACACTCTCAGACATTCTCTATCACTCTCTATCACACTCTGACGCTCTCTGACGCTCTCAGACACTCTCTATCACTCTCCATCTCTCTCTGACACTCTTTGACACTCTCCGACACTCTCTGGCACTCTCTGACACTCTCTGACACTCTCTGACACTCACTGACACTCTCAGACACACTCAATCACTCTCTATCACTCCCTGACACTCTCTGACACTCTCGGACACTCTCTATCACTCTCTGGCACTCTCTGACAATCTCTGTCATTCTATGACACTCTCTGACACTCTCCATCACTCTCTGACACTCTCTGATACTCTCCGACGCTCTCAGACACTCTCTATCAATCTGTATCACTCTCTGACACTCTCTGACACTCTCGAACACTCTCAGACACTCTCTATCACTCTCTATCACACTCTGACGCTCTCTGACGCTCTTAGACACTCTCTAACACTCTCCATCACTCCCTGACACTCTCTGACACTCTCGGACACTCTCTATCACTCTCTGGCACTCTCTGACAATCTCTGTCACTCTATGACACTCTCTGACACTCTCCATCACTCTCTGACACTCTCTGATACTCTCCGACGCTCTCAGACACTCTCTATCAATCTGTATCACTCTCTGAAACTCTCTGACACTATCGAACACTCTCAGACACTCTCTATCACTCTCTATCACTCTCTGGCACACTCAGACACTCTCTGACATTCTCTATCACTCTCTATCAGTCTGACACGTTCTATCACTCTCTGACACTCTCAGTCACTCTGTATCACTCTCTGAAACTCTCTGACACACTCAGAAACACTCTGACACTTTCTGACACTCTCTGACACTCTCTATCACTCTCTGACACTCTCAGACACTCTCTATCACTCTCTATCACTCTCTGACACTCTCTGACACACTCAATCACTCTCTATCACTCTCTGACACTCTCTGACACTCTCTATCACTCTATGACACTCTCTGACACTCTCTATCACTCTCTGTCACTCTCTGACACACTTTGAAACACTCTGACACTTTCTGACACTCTCCGACACTCTCTATCACTCTCTGACACTCTCTGACACTCTCAGAGACTCTCTATCACTCTCTGACACTCTCTATCACTCTCTATCACTCACTGACACTCTCAGACACTCTCTGTCAGTCTCAGACACTCTCTGTCACTCTCAGACACTCTCAGACTCTCTCTATCACTCTCTGACACTCTCTATCACTCTCTGACACTCTCTCTCGCTCTCTGACACTCACTGACACACTCTGACACTCTCTGACACTCTCAGACACACTCTATCACGCTGTAGCACTCTCTGACACTCTCAGACACTCTCTCTCACTCTCTGACACTCTCTATCACTCTCTGACATTCTCAGACACTCTCTATCACTCTCTGACACTCTCTACCACTCTCTGTCACACTCTGACGCGCTCTGACGCTCTCAGACACTCTCTATCACTCTCTATCACTCTCTGACACTCTCTGACACTCTCCGACACTCTCTGGCACTCTCTGACACTCTCTGACACTCACTGACACTCTCAGACACACTCAATCACTCTCTATCACTGCCTGACACTCTCTGACACTCTCGGACACTCTCTATCACTCTCTGGCACTCTCCGACAATCTCTGTCACTCTATGACACTCTCTGACACTCTCCATCACTCTCTGACACTCTCTGATACTCTCCGACGCTCTCAGACACTCTCTATCAATCTGTATCACTCTCTGAAACTCTCTGACACTCTCGAACACTCTCAGACAATCTCTATCACTCTCTATCACTCTCTGACACGCTCTGGCACACTCAGACACTCTCTATCACTCTCTGATACTCACTGACATTCTCAGACACTCTCTATCACTCTCTGGCACTCTCTGACACTCTCTGACACTCTATATCACTCTCTATCACTCTCTGACACGTTCTATCACTCTCTGACACTCTCTGTCACTCTGTATCACTCTGTGACACTCTCTGACACACTCTGAAACACTCTGACACTTTCTGACACTCTCTGACACTCCCTATCACTCTCTGACACTCTCTGACACTCTCAGAGACTCTCTGTCACTCTCTATCACTCTCTGACACTCACTGACACTCTCAGACATTCTCTGTCACTCTCTGTCACTCTCAGACACTCTCAGACACTCTCCATCACTCTCAGACACTCTCCATCACTCTCTATCGCTCTCTGACACTCTCTGACACACTCAATCGCTCTCTATCACTCTCTATCACTCTCTGACACTCTCTATCACTCTCTGACACTCTCTGGCACACTCAGACACACTCGATCACTCTCTGATACTCACTGACATTCTCAGACACTCTCTATCACTCTCTGGCACTCTCTGACACTGTCTGGCACTCTCTATCACTCTCTATCACTCTCTGACACGTTCTATCACTCTCTGACACTCTCTGACACGCTCTATCACTCTCTGACACACTCAGACACTCTGTGACGCACTCTGACACTCTCTATCACTCTATGACACTCTCAATCGCTCTCTATCACTCTCTGACACTCTCTGACACTCTCTATCACTCTCTGACACTCTCTGACACACTCTGACACTCTCTGACACACTCAGGCACTCTTTGTCACTCTCTATCACACTCTGACACTCTCTATCACTCTCTGACACTCTCTATCACTCTCTATCACTCTCTATCACTCACTGACACTCTCAGACACTCTCTGTCACTCTCAGACACTCTCAGACACTCTCTGTCACTCTCAGATACTCTCAGACTCTCTCTATCACTCTCTGACACTCTCTATCACTCTCTGACACTCTCTCTCGCTCTCTGACACTCACTGACACACTCTGACACTCTCTGACACTCTCAGACACACTCTATCACTCTGTATCACTCTCTGACACTCTCTGACGCTCTCAGAATTTCTCTCTCACTCTCTGACACTCTCAGACACTCTCTCTCACTCTCTGACACTCTCTATCACTCTCTGACATTCTCAGACACTCTCTATCACTCTCTGACACTCTCTATCACTCTCTGGCACTCTCTATCACTCTCTCACACTCAATGACACTCTCAGGCACTCTCTGTCACTCTCAGACACTCTCAGACATTCTCTATCACTCTCTATCACACTCTGACGCTCTCTGACGCTCTCAGACACTCTCTATCACTCTCCATCACTCTCTGACACTCTTTGACACTCTCCGACACTCTCTGGCACTCTCTGACACTCTCTGACACTCTCTGACACTCACTGACACTCTCAGACACACTCATTCACTCTCTATCACTCCCTGACACTCTCTGACACTCTCGGACACTCTCTATCACTCTCTGGCACTCTCTGACAATCTCTGTCATTCTATGACACTCTCTGACACTCTCCGTCACTCTCTGACACTCTCTGATACTCTCCGACGCTCTCAGACACTCTCTATCAATCTGTATCACTCTCTGACACTCTCTGACACTCTCGAACTCTCTCAGACACTCTCTATCACTCTCTATCACACCATGACGCTCTCTGACGCTCTGAGACACTCTCTAACACTCTCCATCACTCCCTGACACTCTCTGACACTCTCGGACACTCTCTATCACTCTCTGGCACTCTCTGACAATCTCTGTCACTCTATGACACTCTCTGACACTCTCCATCACTCTCTGACACTCTCTGATACTCTCCGACGCTCTCAGACACTCTCTATCAATCTGTATCACTCTCTGAAACTCTCTGACACTATCGAACACTCTCAGACACTCTCTATCACTCTCTATCACTCTCTGACACTCTCTGGCACACTCAGACACTCTCTATCACTCTCTGATACTCACTGACATTCTCAGACACTCTCTATCACTCTCTGGCACTCTCTGACACTCTCTGACATTCTCTATCACTCTCTATCAGTCTGACACGTTCTATCACTCTCTGACACTCTCAGTCACTCTGTATCACTCTCTGAAACTCTCTGACACACTCAGAAACACTCTGACACTTTCTGACACTCTCTGACACTCTCTATCACTCTCTGACACTCTCAGACACTCTCTATCACTCTCTATCACTCTCTGACACTCTCTGACACACTCAATCACTCTCTATCACTCTCTGACACTCTCTGACACTCTCTATCACTCTATGACACTCTCTGACACTCTCTATCACTCTCTGTCACTCTCTGACACACTTTGAAACACTCTGACACTTTCTGACACTCTCCGACACTCTCTATCACTCTCTGACACTCTCTGACACTCTCAGAGACTCTCTATCACTCTCTGACACTCTCTATCACTCTCTATCACTCACTGACACTCTCAGACACTCTCTGTCAGTCTCAGACACTCTCTGTCACTCTCAGACACTCTCAGACTCTCTCTATCACTCTCTGACACTCTCTATCACTCTCTGACACTCTCTCTCGCTCTCTGACACTCACTGACACACTCTGACACTCTCTGACACTCTCAGACACACTCTATCACTCTCTGACACTCTCTCTCGCTCTCTGACACTCACTGACACTCTCAGACACTCTCTGACACTCTCCAGCACTCTCTGACACTCTCAGACACTCTCTATCACTCTCTGACACACTGTGACACTCTCTATCACTCTCTGACACTCTCAGACAATCACTATCACTCTCTATCACTCTCTGACACTCTCTGACACTCTCAGACACTATCAGACACTCTATATCACTCTCTGACACTCACTGACACTCGCTGATACTCTCTGTCACTCTCAGACACCTCAGAAACTCTCTATCACTCTCTGACACTCTCTGACGCTCTCTGACACTCTCCATCACTCCATGACACTCTCTGACACTCTCTATCAATCTGTATCACTCTCTGACACTCTCTGACACACTCAGACACTCTCTATCACTCTCTATCACTCTCTGACACACTCTGACAGTGTCTGACACTCTCAGACTCTCTCAGACACTCTCTGACACTCTCTGACACTCTCTATGACTCTCTATCACTCTCTGACACACTCTGACACTCTCAGACAATCACTATCAAACTCTATCACTCTCTGACACTCTCTATCACTCTCAGACACTCACTATCACTCTCTATCAATCTCGATCACTCTCTATCACTCTCTGACACTCTATATCATTCTCTGAAACTCTCTGACACTCTCGGACACTCTCTGACACTCTCATACACTCTCTATCAATCTCTATCACTCTCTGACACACTCTGACACTCTCTGACAGTCTCAGACACTCTCAGACACTCTCAGACACTCTCAGACACTCTCTATCACTCTCTGACACCCTCTGACACTCTCAGACACACTCTGACACTCTCTGACACTCTCTGACGCTCTCTATCACTCTCTGACAGTCTCTGACACTCTCAGACACTCTCAGACACTCTCAGACACTCTCAATCACTCTCTCACACTCTCGGACACACTCTGACACTCTCTGACAGTCTCAGACACTCTATATCACTCTCTGACACTCACTGACACTCGCAGACACTCTCTGTCACTCTCAGACACCTCAGAAACTCTCTATCACTCTCTGACACTCTCTGACGCTCTCTGACACTCTCTGACACACTCAGACACTCTCTATCACTCTCTATCACTCTCTGACACACTCTGTCAGGCTCTGACACTCTCAGACTCTCTCAGACACTCTCTGACACTCTCTATCACTCTCCATCACTCTCTATCACTCTCTGACACTCTCTGACACTCTCAGACAATCACTATCACTCTCTATCACTCTCTGACACTCTCTATCACTCTCAGACACTCACTACCAGTCTCGATCACTCTCTGACCCTCTATATCACACTCTGAAACTCTCTGACACTCAATGACACTCTCTGACACTCCCTATCACTCTCTATCACTCTCTGACACTCTCTGACACACTCAGACACTCTGTGACGCAATCTGACACTCTCTATCACTCTATGACACTCTCTGACGCTCTCTATCACTCTCTATCACTGTCTGACACTCTCGATCACTCTCTGACACTCTCTGACACTCTCTGACACTCTCTATCACTCTCTATCACTCTCTGTCACTCTCTGACACTCTCTGACACTCTCAGACACTCTCTACCACTCTCTATCACTCTCTGACACTCACTGACACTCTCAGACATTCTCTGTCACTCTCTGTCACTCTCAGACACTCTCCATCACTCTCAGACACTCTCCATCACTCTCTATCGCTCTCTGACACTCTCTGACACACTCAATCGCTCTCTATCACTCTATGACACTCTCTGACACTCTCCATCACTCTCTGACACTCTCTGATACTCTCCGACGCTCTCAGACACTCTCTATCAATCTGTATCACTCTCTGAAACTCTCTGACACTATCGAACACTCTCAGACACTCTCTATCACTCTCTGACACTCTCTGGCACACTCAGACACTCTCTATCACTCTCTGATACTCACTGACATTCTCAGACACTCTCTATCACTCTCTGGCACTCTCTGACACTCTCTGACATTCTCTATCACTCTCTATCAGTCTGACACGTTCTATCACTCTCTGACACTCTCAGTCACTCTGTATCACTCTCTGAAACTCTCTGACACACTCAGAAACACTCTGACACTTTCTGACACTCTCTGACACTCTCTATCACTCTCTGACACTCTCAGACACTCTCTATCACTCTCTATCACTCTCTGACACTCTCTGACACACTCAATCACTCTCTATCACTCTCTGACACTCTCTGACACTCTCTATCACTCTATGACACTCTCTGACACTCTCTATCACTCTCTGTCACTCTCTGACACACTTTGAAACACCCTGACACTTTCTGACACTCTCCGACACTCTCTATCACTCTCTGACACTCTCTGACACTCTCTGACACTCTCTATCACTCTATGACACTCTCTGACACTCTCTATCACTCTCTGTCACTCTCTGACACACTTTGAAACACTCTGACACTTTCTGACACTCTCCGACACTCTCTATCACTCTCTGACACTCTCTGACACTCTCAGAGACTCTCTATCACTCTCTGACACTCTCTATCACTCTCTATCACTCACTGACACTCTCAGACACTCTCTGTCAGTCTCAGACACTCTCTGTCACTCTCAGACACTCTCAGACTCTCTCTATCACTCTCTGACACTCTCTATCACTCTCTGACACTCTCTCTCGCTCTCTGACACTCACTGACACACTCTGACACTCTCTGACACTCTCAGACACACTCTATCACGCTGTAGCACTCTCTGACACTCTCAGACACTCTCTCTCACTCTCTGACACTCTCTATCACTCTCTGACATTCTCAGACACTCTCTATCACTCTCTGACACTCTCTACCACTCTCTGTCACACTCTGACGCGCTCTGACGCTCTCAGACACTCTCTATCACTCTCTATCACTCTCTGACACTCTCTGACACTCTCCGACACTCTCTGGCACTCTCTGACACTCTCTGACACTCACTGACACTCTCAGACACACTCAATCACTCTCTATCACTGCCTGACACTCTCTGACACTCTCGGACACTCTCTATCACTCTCTGGCACGCTCCGACAATCTCTGTCACTCTATGACACTCTCTGACACTCTCCATCACTCTCTGACACTCTCTGATACTCTCCGACGCTCTCAGACACTCTCTATCAATCTGTATCACTCTCTGAAACTCTCTGACACTCTCGAACACTCTCAGACAATCTCTATCACTCTCTATCACTCTCTGACACGCTCTGGCACACTCAGACACTCTCTATCACTCTCTGATACTCACTGACATTCTCAGACACTCTCTATCACTCTCTGGCACTCTCTGACACTCTCTGACACTCTATATCACTCTCTATCACTCTCTGACACGTTCTATCACTCTCTGACACTCTCTGTCACTCTGTATCACTCTGTGACACTCTCTGACACACTCTGAAACACTCTGACACTTTCTGACACTCTCTGACACTCCCTATCACTCTCTGACACTCTCTGACACTCTCAGAGACTCTCTGTCACTCTCTATCACTCTCTGACACTCACTGACACTCTCAGACATTCTCTGTCACTCTCTGTCACTCTCAGACACTCTCAGACACTCTCCATCACTCTCAGACACTCTCCATCACTCTCTATCGCTCTCTGACACTCTCTGACACACTCAATCGCTCTCTATCACTCTCTATCACTCTCTGACACTCTCCATCACTCTCTATCGCTCTCTGACACTCTCTGACACACTCAATCGCTCTCTATCACTCTCTATCACTCTCTGACACTCTCTATCACTCTCTGACACTCTCGGACACTCTCTATCACTCTCTGGCACTCTCTGACAATCTCTGTCATTCTATGACACTCTCTGACACTCTCCGTCACTCTCTGACACTCTCTGATACTCTCCGACGCTCTCAGACACTCTCTATCAATCTGTATCACTCTCTGACACTCTCTGACACTCTCGAACTCTCTCAGACACTCTCTATCACTCTCTATCACACCATGACGCTCTCTGACGCTCTGAGACACTCTCTAACACTCTCCATCACTCCCTGACACTCTCTGACACTCTCGGACACTCTCTATCACTCTCTGGCACTCTCTGACAATCTCTGTCACTCTATGACACTCTCTGACACTCTCCATCACTCTCTGACACTCTCTGATACTCTCCGACGCTCTCAGACACTCTCTATCAATCTGTATCACTCTCTGAAACTCTCTGACACTATCGAACACTCTCAGACACTCTCTATCACTCTCTATCACTCTCTGACACTCTCTGGCACACTCAGACACTCTCTATCACTCTCTGATACTCACTGACATTCTCAGACACTCTCTATCACTCTCTGGCACTCTCTGACACTCTCTGACATTCTCTATCACTCTCTATCAGTCTGACACGTTCTATCACTCTCTGACACTCTCAGTCACTCTGTATCACTCTCTGAAACTCTCTGACACACTCAGAAACACTCTGACACTTTCTGACACTCTCTGACACTCTCTATCACTCTCTGACACTCTCAGACACTCTCTATCACTCTCTATCACTCTCTGACACTCTCTGACACACTCAATCACTCTCTATCACTCTCTGACACTCTCTGACACTCTCTATCACTCTATGACACTCTCTGACACTCTCTATCACTCTCTGTCACTCTCTGACACACTTTGAAACACTCTGACACTTTCTGACACTCTCCGACACTCTCTATCACTCTCTGACACTCTCTGACACTCTCAGAGACTCTCTATCACTCTCTGACACTCTCTATCACTCTCTATCACTCACTGACACTCTCAGACACTCTCTGTCAGTCTCAGACACTCTCTGTCACTCTCAGACACTCTCAGACTCTCTCTATCACTCTCTGACACTCTCTATCACTCTCTGACACTCTCTCTCGCTCTCTGACACTCACTGACACACTCTGACACTCTCTGACACTCTCAGACACACTCTATCACTCTCTGACACTCTCTCTCGCTCTCTGACACTCACTGACACTCTCAGACACTCTCTGACACTCTCCAGCACTCTCTGACACTCTCAGACACTCTCTATCACTCTCTGACACACTGTGACACTCTCTATCACTCTCTGACACTCTCAGACAATCACTATCACTCTCTATCACTCTCTGACACTCTCTGACACTCTCAGACACTATCAGACACTCTATATCACTCTCTGACACTCACTGACACTCGCTGATACTCTCTGTCACTCTCAGACACCTCAGAAACTCTCTATCACTCTCTGACACTCTCTGACGCTCTCTGACACTCTCCATCACTCCATGACACTCTCTGACACTCTCTATCAATCTGTATCACTCTCTGACACTCTCTGACACACTCAGACACTCTCTATCACTCTCTATCACTCTCTGACACACTCTGACAGTGTCTGACACTCTCAGACTCTCTCAGACACTCTCTGACACTCTCTGACACTCTCTATCACTCTCTATGACTCTCTATCACTCTCTGACACTCTCTGACACTCTCAGACAATCACTATCAAACTCTATCACTCTCTGACACTCTCTATCACTCTCAGACACTCACTATCACTCTCTATCAATCTCGATCACTCTCTATCACTCTCTGACACTCTATATCATTCTCTGAAACTCTCTGACACTCTCGGACACTCTCTGACACTCTCATACACTCTCTATCAATCTCTATCACTCTCTGACACACTCTGACACTCTCTGACAGTCTCAGACACTCTCAGACACTCTCAGACACTCTCAGACACTCTCTATCACTCTCTGACACCCTCTGACACTCTCAGACACACTCTGACACTCTCTGACGCTCTCTATCACTCTCTGACAGTCTCTGACACTCTCAGACACTCTCAGACACTCTCAGACACTCTCAATCACTCTCTCACACTCTCGGACACACTCTGACACTCTCTGACAGTCTCAGACACTCTATATCACTCTCTGACACTCACTGACACTCGCAGACACTCTCTGTCACTCTCAGACACCTCAGAAACTCTCTATCACTCTCTGACACTCTCTGACGCTCTCTGACACTCTCTGACACACTCAGACACTCTCTATCACTCTCTATCACTCTCTGACACACTCTGTCAGGCTCTGACACTCTCAGACTCTCTCAGACACTCTCTGACACTCTCTATCACTCTCCATCACTCTCTATCACTCTCTGACACTCTCTGACACTCTCAGACAATCACTATCACTCTCTATCACTCTCTGACACTCTCTATCACTCTCAGACACTCACTACCAGTCTCGATCACTCTCTGACCCTCTATATCACACTCTGAAACTCTCTGACACTCAATGACACTCTCTGACACTCCCTATCACTCTCTATCACTCTCTGACACTCTCTGACACACTCAGACACTCTGTGATGCAATCTGACACTCTCTATCACTCTATGACACTCTCTGACGCTCTCTATCACTCTCTATCACTGTCTGACACTCTCGATCACTCTCTGACACTCTCTGACACTCTCTGACACTCTCTATCACTCTCTATCACTCTCTGTCACTGTCTGACACTCTCTGACACACTCTGACACTCTCAGACACTCTCTACCACTCTCTATCACTCTCTGACACTCACTGACACTCTCAGACATTCTCTGTCACTCTCTGTCACTCTCAGACACTCTCCATCACTCTCAGACACTCTCCATCACTCTCTATCGCTCTCTGACACTCTCTGACACACTCAATCGCTCTCTATCACTCTATGACACTCTCTGACACTCTCCATCACTCTCTGACACTCTCTGATACTCTCCGACGCTCTCAGACACTCTCTATCAATCTGTATCACTCTCTGAAACACTCTGACACTATCGAACACTCTCAGACACTCTCTATCACTCTCTGACACTCTCTGGCACACTCAGACACTCTCTATCACTCTCTGATACTCACTGACATTCTCAGACACTCTCTATCACTCTCTGGCACTCTCTGACACTCTCTGACATTCTCTATCACTCTCTATCAGTCTGACACGTTCTATCACTCTCTGACACTCTCAGTCACTCTGTATCACTCTCTGAAACTCTCTGACACACTCAGAAACACTCTGACACTTTCTGACACTCTCTGACACTCTCTATCACTCTCTGACACTCTCAGACACTCTCTATCACTCTCTATCACTCTCTGACACTCTCTGACACACTCAATCACTCTCTATCACTCTCTGACACTCTCTGACACTCTCTATCACTCTATGACACTCTCTGACACTCTCTATCACTCTCTGTCACTCTCTGACACACTTTGAAACACTCTGACACTTTCTGACACTCTCCGACACTCTCTATCACTCTCTGACACTCTCTGACACTCTCTGACACTCTCTATCACTCTATGACACTCTCTGACACTCTCTATCACTCTCTGTCACTCTCTGACACACTTTGAAACACTCTGACACTTTCTGACACTCTCCGACACTCTCTATCACTCTCTGACACTCTCTGACACTCTCAGAGACTCTCTATCACTCTCTGACACTCTCTATCACTCTCTATCACTCACTGACACTCTCAGACACTCTCTGTCAGTCTCAGACACTCTCTGTCACTCTCAGACACTCTCAGACTCTCTCTATCACTCTCTGACACTCTCTATCACTCTCTGACACTCTCTCTCGCTCTCTGACACTCACTGACACACTCTGACACTCTCTGACACTCTCAGACACACTCTATCACGCTGTAGCACTCTCTGACACTCTCAGACACTCTCTCTCACTCTCTGACACTCTCTATCACTCTCTGACATTCTCAGACACTCTCTATCACTCTCTGACACTCTCTACCACTCTCTGTCACACTCTGACGCGCTCTGACGCTCTCAGACACTCTCTATCACTCTCTATCACTCTCTGACACTCTCTGACACTCTCCGACACTCTCTGGCACTCTCTGACACTCTCTGACACTCACTGACACTCTCAGACACACTCAATCACTCTCTATCACTGCCTGACACTCTCTGACACTCTCGGACACTCTCTATCACTCTCTGGCACTCTCCGACAATCTCTGTCACTCTATGACACTCTCTGACACTCTCCATCACTCTCTGACACTCTCTGATACTCTCCGACGCTCTCAGACACTCTCTATCAATCTGTATCACTCTCTGAAACTCTCTGACACTCTCGAACACTCTCAGACAATCTCTATCACTCTCTCTCACTCTCTGACACGCTCTGGCACACTCAGACACTCTCTATCACTCTCTGATACTCACTGACATTCTCAGACACTCTCTATCACTCTCTGGCACTCTCTGACACTCTCTGACACTCTAGATCACTCTCTATCACTCTCTGACACGTTATATCACTCTCTGACACTCTCTGTCACTCTGTATCACTCTGTGACACTCTCTGACACACTCTGAAACACTCTGACACTTTCTGACACTCTCTGACACTCCCTATCACTCTCTGACACTCTCTGACACTCTCAGAGACTCTCTGTCACTCTCTATCACTCTCTGACACTCACTGACACTCTCAGACATTCGCTGTCACTCTCTGTCACTCTCAGACACTCTCAGACACTCTCCATCACTCTCAGACACTCTCCATCACTCTCTATCGCTCTATGACACTCTCTGACACACTCAATCGCTCTCTATCACTCTCTATCACTCTCTGACACTCTCTATCACTCTCTGACACACTCTGACACTCTCTGACACACTCAGGCACTCTTTGTCACTCTCTATCACACTCTGACACTCTCTATCACTCTCTGACACACTCAGACACTCTGTGACGCACTCTGACACTCTCTATCACTCTATGACACTCTCAATCGCTCTCTATCACTCTCTGACACTCTCTGACACTCTCTATCACTCTCTGACACTCTCTGACACAATCTGACACTCTCTGTCACACTCAGGCACTCTTTGTCACTCTCTATCACACTCTGACACTCTCTATCACTCTCTGACACTCTCTATCACTCTCTATCACTCTCTATCACTCACTGACACTCTCAGACACTCTCTGTCACTCTCAGACACTCTCAGACACTCTCTGTCACTCTCAGATACTCTCAGACTCTCTCTATCACTCTCTGACACTCTCTATCACTCTCTGACACTCTCTCTCTCGCTCTCTGACACTCACTGACACACTCTGACACTCTCTGACACTCTCAGACACACTCTATCACTCTGTATCACTCTCTGACACTCTCTGATGCTCTCAGAATTTCTCTCTCACTCTCTGACACTCTCAGGCACTCTCTCTCACTCTCTGACACTCTCTATCACTCTCTGACATTCTCAGACACTCTCTATCACTCTCTGACACTCTCTATCACTCTCTGGCACTCTCTATCACTCTCTCACACTCAATGACACTCTCAGGCACTCTCTGTCACTCTCAGACACTCTCAGACATTCTCTATCACTCTCTATCACACTCTGACGCTCTCTGACGCTCTCAGACACTCTCTATCACTCTCCATCACTCTCTGACACTCTTTGACACTCTCCGACACTCTCTGGCACTCTCTGACACTCTCTGACACTCACTGACACTCTCAGACACACTCAATCACTCTCTATCACTCCCTGACACTCTCTGACACTCTCGGACACTCTATATCACTCTCTGGCACTCTCTGACAATCTCTGTCACTCTATGACACTCTCTGACACTCTCCATCACTCTCTGACACTCTCTGATACTCTCCGACGCTCTCAGACACTCTCTATCAATCTGTAGCACTCTCTGACACTCTCTGACACTCTCGAACACTCTCAGACACTCTCTATCACTCTCTATCACACTCTGACGCTCTCTGACGCTCTTAGACACTCTCTAACACTCTCCATCACTCCCTGACACTCTCTGACACTCTCGGACACTCTCTATCACTCTCTGGCACTCTCTGACAATCTCTGTCACTCTATGACACTCTCTGACACTCTCCATCACTCTCTGATACTCTCCGACGCTCTCAGACACTCTCTATCAATCTGTATCTCTCTCTGAAACTCTCTGACACTATCGAACACTCTCAGACACTCTCTATCACTCTCTATCACTCTCTGACACTCTCTGGCACACTCAGACACTCTCTATCACTCTCTGATACTCACTGACATTCTCAGACACTCTCTATCACTCTCTGGCACTCTCTGACACTCTCTGACATTCTCTATCACTCTCTATCACTCTGACACGTTCTATCACTCTCTGACACTCTCTGTCACTCTGTATCACTCTCTGAAACTCTCTGACACACTCAGAAACACTCTGACACTTTCTGACACTCTCTGACACTCTCTATCACTCTCTGACACTCTCTGACACTCTCAGACACTCTCTATCACTCTCTATCACTCTCTGACACTCTCTGACACACTCAATCACTCTCTATCACTCTCTGACACTCTCTGACACTCTCTATCACTCTATGACACTCTCTGACACTCTCTATCACTCTCTGTCACTCTCTGACACACTTTGAAACACTCTGACACTTTCTGACACTCTCCGACACTCTCTATCACTCTCTGACACTCTCTGACACTCTCAGAGACTCTCTATCACTCTCTGACACTCTCTATCACTCTCTATCACTCACTGACACTCTCAGACACTCTCTGTCAGTCTCAGACACTCTCTGTCACTCTCAGACACTCTCAGACTCTCTCTATCACTCTCTGACACTCTCTATCACTCTCTGACACTCTCTCTCGCTCTCTGACACTCACTGACACACTCTGACACTCTCTGACACTCTCAGACACACTCTATCACGCTGTAGCACTCTCTGACACTCTCAGACACTCTCTGACACTCTCTCTCACTCTCTGACACTCTCTATCACTCTCTGACATTCTCAGACACTCTCTATCACTCTCTGACACTCTCTAACACTCTCTGCAACTCTCTATCACTCTCTCACACTCAATGACACTCTCACGCACCCTCTGTCACTCTCAGACACTCTCTACCACTCTCTGTCACACTCAGACGCGCTCTGACGCTCTCAGACACTATCTATCACTCTCTATCACTCTCTGACACTCTCTGACACTCTCCGACACTCTCTGGCACTCTCTGACACTCTCTGACACTCACTGACACTCTCAGACACACTCAATCACTCTCTATCACTGCCTGACACTCTCTGACACTCTCGGACACTCTCTATCACTCTCTGGCACTCTCCGACAATCTCTGTCACTCTATGACACTCTCTGACACTCTCCATCACTCTCTGACACTCTCTGATACTCTCCGACGCTCTCAGACACTCTCTATCAATCTGTATCACTCTCTGAAACTCTCTGACACTCTCGAACACTCTCAGACAATCTCTATCACTCTCTATCACTCTCTGACACGCTCTGGCACACTCAGACACTCTCTATCACTCTCTGATACTCACTGACATTCTCAGACACTCTCTATCACTCTCTGGCACTCTCTGACACTCTCTGACACTCTCTATCACTCTCTATCACTCTCTGACACGTTCTATCACTCTCTGACACTCTCTGTCACTCTGTATCACTCTGTGACACTCTCTGACACACTCTGAAACACTCTGACACTTTCTGACACTCTCTGACACTCCCTATCACTCTCTGACACTCTCTGACACTCTCAGAGACTCTCTATCACTCTCTATCACTCTCTGACACTCACTGACACTCTCAGACATTCTCTGTCACTCTCTGTCACTCTCAGACACTCTCCATCACTCTCAGACACTCTCCATCACTCTCTATCGCTCTCTGACACTCTCTGACACACTCAATCGCTCTCTATCACTCTCTGATACTCTCTATCACTCTCTGACACTCTCTGACACTCTCTATCACTCTCTGTCACTCTCTGACACACTCTGACACTCTCTGACACACTCAGGCACTCTTTGTCACTCTCCATCACACTCTGACACTCTCTATCACACTCTGACACTCTCTATCACTCTCTATCACTCTCTAACACTCACTGACACTCTCAGACACTCTCTGTCACTCTCAGACACTCTCAGACACTCTCTGTCACTCTCAGATACTCTCAGACTCTCTCTATCACTCTCTGACACTCTCTGACGCTCTCTGACACTCTCTCTCGCTCTCTGACACTCACTGACACACTCTGACACTCTCTGACACTCTCTGACACTCTCAGACACACTCTATCACTCTGTATCACTCTCTGACACTCTCTGACGCTCTCAGAATTTCTCACTCACTCTCTGACACTCTCAGACACTCTCTCTCACTCTCTGACACTCTATATCAATCTCTGACATTCTCAGACACTCTCTATCAATCTCTGACACTCTCTATCACTCTCTGGCACTCTCTATCACTCTCTCACACTCCATGACACTCTCAGGCACTCTCTGTCACTCTCAGACACTCTCAGACATTCTCTATCACTCTCTATCACACTCTGCCGCTCTCTGACGCTCTCAGACACTCTCTATCACTCTCCATCACTCTCTGACACTCTTTGACATTCTCCGACACTCTCTGGCACTCTCTGACACTCTCTGACACTCACTGACACTCTCAGACACACTCAATCACTCTCTATCACTCCCTGACACTCTCTGACACTCTCGGACACTCTCTATCACTCTCTGGCACTCTATGACAATCTCTGTCACTCTATGACACTCTCTGACACTCTCCATCACTCTCTGACACTCTCTGATACTCTCCGACGCTCTCAGACACTCTCTATCAATCTGTATCACTCTCTGACACTCTCTGACACTCTCTGTCACTCTCAGACACTCTCAGACACTCTCTGTCACTCTCAGATACTCTCAGACTCTCTCTATCACTCTCTGACACTCTCTATCACTCTCTGACACTCTCTCTCGCTCTCTGACACTCACTGACACACTCTGACACTCTCTGACACTCTCTGACACTCTCTGATACTCTCCGACGCTCTCAGACACTCTCTATCACTCTCTAACACTCACTGACACTCTCAGACACTCTCTGTCACTCTCAGACACTCTCAGACACTCTCTGTCACTCTCAGATACTCTCAGACTCTCTCTATCACTCTCTGACACTCTCTATCACTCTCTGACACTCTCTCTCACTCTATGACACCCTCTGACACTCTCCATCACTCTCTGACACTCTCTGATACTCTCCGACGCTCTCAGACACTCTCTATCACTCTCTAACACTCACTGACACTCTCAGACACTCTCTGTCACTCTCAGACACTCTCTGTCACTCTCAGATACTCTCAGACTCTCTCTATCACTCTCTGACACTCTCTATCACTCTCTGACACTCTCTCTCGCTCTCTGACACTCACTGACACACTCTGACACACTCTGACACTCTCAGACACACTCTATCACTCTGTATCACTCTCTGACACTCTCTGACGCTCTCAGAATTTCTCACTCACTCTCTGACACTTTCAGACACTCTCTCTCACACTCTGACACTCTCTATCACTCTCTGACATTCTCAGACACTCTCTATCAATCTCTGACACTCTCTATCACTCTCTGGCACTCTCTATCACTCTCTCACACTCCATGACACTCTCAGGCACTCTCTGTCACTCTCAGACACTCTCAGACATTCTCTATCACTCTCTATCACACTCTGACGCTCTCTGACGCTCTCAGACACTCTCTATCACTCTCCATCACTCTCTGACACTCTTTGACACTCTCCGACACTCTCTGGCACTCTCTGACACTCTCTGACACTCACTGACACTCTCAGACACACTCAATCACTCTCTATCACTCCCTGACACTCTCTGACACTCTCGGACACTCTCTATCACTCTCTGGCACTCTATGACAATCTCTGTCACTCTATGACACTCTCTGACACTCTCCATCACTCTCTGACACTCTCTGACACTCTCGGACACTCTCTATCACTCTCTGGCACTCTCTGACAATCTCTGTCACTCTATGACACTCTCTGACACTCTCCATCACTCTCTGATACTCTCCGACGCTCTCAGACACTCTCTATCAATCTGTATCTCTCTCTGAAACTCTCTGACACTATCGAACACTCTCAGACACTCTCTATCACTCTCTATCACTCTCTGACACTCTCTGGCACACTCAGACACTCTCTATCACTCTCTGATACTCACTGACATTCTCAGACACTCTCTATCACTCTCTGGCACTCTCTGACACTCTCTGACATTCTCTATCACTCTCTATCACTCTGACACGTTCTATCACTCTCTGACACTCTCTGTCACTCTGTATCACTCTCTGAAACTCTCTGACACACTCAGAAACACTCTGACACTTTCTGACACTCTCTGACACTCTCTATCACTCTCTGACACTCTCTGACACTCTCAGACACTCTCTATCACTCTCTATCACTCTCTGACACTCTCTGACACACTCAATCACTCTCTATCACTCTCTGACACTCTCTGACACTCTCTATCACTCTATGACACTCTCTGACACTCTCTATCACTCTCTGTCACTCTCTGACACACTTTGAAACACTCTGACACTTTCTGACACTCTCCGACACTCTCTATCACTCTCTGACACTCTCTGACACTCTCAGAGACTCTCTATCACTCTCTGACACTCTCTATCACTCTCTATCACTCACTGACACTCTCAGACACTCTCTGTCAGTCTCAGACACTCTCTGTCACTCTCAGACACTCTCAGACTCTCTCTATCACTCTCTGACACTCTCTATCACTCTCTGACACTCTCTCTCGCTCTCTGACACTCACTGACACACTCTGACACTCTCTGACAATCTCAGACACATTCTATCACGCTGTATCACTCTCTGACACTCTCTGACACTCTCTGACACTCTCTCTCACTCTCTGACACTCTCTATCACTCTCTGACATTCTCAGACACTCTCTATCACTCTCTGACACTCTCTAACACTCTCTGCAACTCTCTATCACTCTCTCACACTCAATGACACTCTCACGCACCCTCTGTCACTCTCAGACACTCTCTACCACTCTCTGTCACACTCAGACGCGCTCTGACGCTCTCAGACACTATCTATCACTCTCTATCACTCTCTGACACTCTCTGACACTCTCCGACACTCTCTGGCACTCTCTGACACTCTCTGACACTCACTGACACTCTCAGACACACTCAATCACTCTCTATCACTGCCTGACACTCTCTGACACTCTCGGACACTCTCTATCACTCTCTGGCACTCTCCGACAATCTCTGTCACTCTATGACACTCTCTGACACTCTCCATCACTCTCTGACACTCTCTGATACTCTCCGACGCTCTCAGACACTCTCTATCAATCTGTATCACTCTCTGAAACTCTCTGACACTCTCGAACACTCTCAGACAATCTCTATCACTCTCTATCACTCTCTGACACGCTCTGGCACACTCAGACACTCTCTATCACTCTCTGATACTCACTGACATTCTCAGACACTCTCTATCACTCTCTGGCACTCTCTTTCACTCTCTGACACTCTCTATCACTCTCTATCACTCTCTGACACGTTCTATCACTCTCTGACACTCTCTGTCACTCTGTATCACTCTGTGACACTCTCTGACACACTCTGAAACACTCTGACACTTTCTGACACTCTCTGACACTCCCTATCACTCTCTGACACTCTCTGACACTCTCAGAGACTCTCTATCACTCTCTATCACTCTCTGACACTCACTGACACTCTCAGACATTCTCTGTCACTCTCTGTCACTCTCAGACACTCTCCATCACTCTCAGACACTCTCCATCACTCTCTATCGCTCTCTGACACTCTCTGACACACTCAATCGCTCTCTATCACTCTCTGATACTCTCTATCACTCTCTGACACTCTCTGACACTCTCTATCACTCTCTGTCACTCTCTGACACACTCTGACACTCTCTGACACACTCAGGCACTCTTTGTCACTCTCCATCACACTCTGACACTCTCTATCACACTCTGACACTCTCTATCACTCTCTATCACTCTCTAACACTCACTGACACTCTCAGACACTCTCTGTCACTCTCAGACACTCTCAGACACTCTCTGTCACTCTCAGATACTCTCAGACTCTCTCTATCACTCTCTGACACTCTCTGACGCTCTCTGACACTCTCTCTCGCTCTCTGACACTCACTGACACACTCTGACACTCTCTGACACTCTCTGACACTCTCAGACACACTCTATCACTCTGTATCACTCTCTGACACTCTCTGACGCTCTCAGAATTTCTCACTCACTCTCTGACACTCTCAGACACTCTCTCTCACTCTCTGACACTCTATATCAATCTCTGATATTCTCAGACACTCTCTATCAATCTCTGACACTCTCTATCACTCTCTGGCACTCTCTATCACTCTCTCACACTCCATGACACTCTCAGGCACTCTCTGTCACTCTCAGACACTCTCAGACATTCTCTATCACTCTCTATCACACTCTGCCGCTCTCTGACGCTCTCAGACACTCTCTATCACTCTCCATCACTCTCTGACACTCTTTGACATTCTCCGACACTCTCTGGCACTCTCTGACACTCTCTGACACTCACTGACACTCTCAGACACACTCAATCACTCTCTATCACTCCCTGACACTCTCTGACACTCTCGGACACTCTCTATCACTCTCTGGCACTCTATGACAATCTCTGTCACTCTATGACACTCTCTGACACTCTCCATCACTCTCTGACACTCTCTGATACTCTCCGACGCTCTCAGACACTCTCTATCAATCTGTATCACTCTCTGACACTCTCTGACACTCTCTGTCACTCTCAGACACTCTCAGACACTCTCTGTCACTCTCAGATACTCTCAGACTCTCTCTATCACTCTCTGACACTCTCTATCACTCTCTGACACTCTCTCTCGCTCTCTGACACTCACTGACACACTCTGACACTCTCTGACACTCTCTGACACTCTCTGATACTCTCCGACGCTCTCAGACACTCTCTATCACTCTCTAACACTCACTGACACTCTCAGACACTCTCTGTCACTCTCAGACACTCTCAGACACTCTCTGTCACTCTCAGATACTCTCAGACTCTCTCTATCACTCTCTGACACTCTCTATCACTCTCTGACACTCTCTCTCACTCTATGACACTCTCTGACACTCTCCATCACTCTCTGACACTCTCTGATACTCTCCGACGCTCTCAGACACTCTCTATCACTCTCTAACACTCACTGACACTCTCAGACACTCTCTGTCACTCTCAGACACTCTCTGTCACTCTCAGATACTCTCAGACTCTCTCTATCACTCTCTGACACTCTCTATCACTCTCTGACACTCTCTCTCGCTCTCTGACACTCACTGACACACTCTGACACACTCTGACACTCTCAGACACACTCTATCACTCTGTATCACTCTCTGACACTCTCTGACGCTCTCAGAATTTCTCACTCACTCTCTGACACTTTCAGACACTCTCTCTCACACTCTGACACTCTCTATCACTCTCTGACATTCTCAGACACTCTCTATCAATCTCTGACACTCTCTATCACTCTCTGGCACTCTCTATCACTCTCTCACACTCCATGACACTCTCAGGCACTCTCTGTCACTCTCAGACACTCTCAGACATTCTCTATCACTCTCTATCACACTCTGACGCTCTCTGACGCTCTCAGACACTCTCTATCACTCTCCATCACTCTCTGACACTCTTTGACACTCTCCGACACTCTCTGGCACTCTCTGACACTCTCTGACACTCACTGACACTCTCAGACACACTCAATCACTCTCTATCACTCCCTGACACTCTCTGACACTCTCGGACACTCTCTATCACTCTCTGGCACTCTATGACAATCTCTGTCACTCTATGACACTCTCTGACACTCTCCATCACTCTCTGACACTCTCTGATACTCTCCGACGCTCTCAGACACTCTCTATCAATCTGTATCACTCTCTGACACTCTCTGACACTCTCAAACACTCTCAGACACTCTCTATCACTCTCTATCACACTCTGACGCTCTCTGACGCTCTTAGACACTCTCTAACACTCTCTATCACTCTCTGACACTCTCTGGCACACTCAGACACACTCTATCACTCTCTGATACTCAATGACATTCTCAGACACTCTCTATCACTCTCTGGCACTCTCTGACACTCTCTGACACTCTCAGACACACTCAATCCCTCTCTGACACTCTCTATCACTCTGGCACTCTCTGGCACTCTCTGGCACTCTCTGACACTCTCTGACACTCTCAGACACACTCAGACACACTCTATCACTCTGTATCACTCTCTGACATTCTCAGACACTCTCAGACACTCTCTATCACTCTCTGGCTCTCTCTGACACTCTCAGAATTTCTCTCTCACTCTCTGACACTCTCAGACACTCTCTCTCACTCTCTGACACTCTCTATCACTCTTTGACATTCTCAGACACTCTCTATCACTCTCTGACACTCTCTATCACACTCTGGCACTCTCTATCACTCTCTGACACTCACTGACACTTTCAGGCACTCTCTGTCACTCTCAGACACTCTCAGACACTCTCAGACATTCTCTATCACACTCTGACGCTCTCTGACGCTCTCAGACACTCTCTATCACTCTCTATCACTCTCTATCACTCTCTGACACTCTCTTACACTCTCTGGCACTCTCTGACACTCACTGACACTCACTGACACTCTCAGACACACTCAATCACTCTCTATCACTCCCTGACACTTTCTGACACTCTCGGACACTCTCTATCACTCTCTGGCACTCTCTGACACTCTCTGACACACTCTGAAACTTTCTGACACTTTCTGACACTTTCTGACACTCTCTGACACTCTCTATCACTCTCTGACACTCTCTGACACTCTCAGAGACTCTCTATCACTCTCTATCACTCTCTGACACTCACTGACACTCTCACACATTCTCTGTCACTCTCAGACACTCTCAGACACTCTCCATCACTCTCAGACACTCTGCATCACTCTCTATCGCTCTCTGACACTCTCTGACACACTCAATCGCTTTCTATCACTCTCTGACACTCTCTGACACTCTCTATCACTCTATGACACTCTCTGACACTCTCTATTACTCTGTGTCACTCTCTGACACACTCTGACACTCTCTGACACACTCAGGCACTCTTTGTCACTCTCTATCACACTCTGACACTCTCTATCACTCTCTGACACTCTCTATCACTCTCTATCACTCTCTAACACTCACTGACACTCTCAGACACTCTCTGTCACTCTCAGACACTCTCAGACACTCTCTGTCACTCTCAGATACTCTCAGACTCTCTCTATCACTCTCTGACACTCTCTATCACTCTCTGACACTCTCTCTCGCTCTCTGACACTCACTGACACACTCTGACACTCTCTGAAACTCTCAGACAAACTCTATCACTCTGTATCACTCTCTGACACCATCTGACGCTCTCAGAATTTCTCTCTCACTCTCTGACACTCTCAGACACTCTCTCTCACTCTCTGACACTCTCTATCACTCTCTGACATTCTCAGACACTCTCTATCAATCTCTGACACTCTCTATCACTCTCTGGCACTCTCTATCACTCTCTCACACTCCATGACACTCTCAGGCACTCTCTGTCACTCTCAGACACTCTCAGACATTCTCTATCACTCTCTATCACACTCTGACGCTCTCTGACGCTCTCAGATACTCTCTATCACTCTCCATCACTCTCTGACACTCTTTGACACTCTCCGACATTCTCTGGCACTCTCTGACACTCTCTGACACTCACTGACACTCTCAGACACACCCAATCACTCTCTATCACTCCCTGACACTCTCTGACACTCTCGGACACTCTCTATCACTCTCCGGCACTCTCTGACAATCTCTGTCACTCTATGACACTCTCTGACACTCTCCATCATTCTCTGACACTCTCTGATACTCTCCGACGCTCTCAGACACTCTCTATCAATCTGTATCACTCTCTGACACTCTCTGACACTCTCGAACACTCTCAGACACTCTCTATCACTCTCTATCACACTCTGACGCTCTCTGACGCTCTTAGACACTCTCTAACACTCTCTATCACTCTCTGACACTCTCTGGCACACTCAGACACACTCTATCACTCTCTGATACTCAATGACATTCTCAGACACTCTCTATCCCTCTCTGGCACTCTCTGACACTCTCTGACACTCTCAGACACACTCAGACACTCTCTATCACTCTCTATCACTCTCTATCACTCTCTGACACACTCAGACACTCTCTATCACTCTTTATCACTCTCTATCCCTCTCTGTCACTCTCTATCACTCTCTGACACTCTCAGACACTCTCAGACACTCTCTATCACTCTCTATCACTCTCTGACACTCTCTGAAACTCTCTGACACTCTCAGACACTCTCTGACACTCTCTTTCACTCTCTATCACACTCTGACACTCACTGACACTCTCTGACACTCTCAGACAACTCTCTATCAATCTCTGACACTCTCTGACACTCTCTATCACTCTCTGACACTCTCTAACACTCTCCGACACTCTCTGACAATTACAGACACTCTCAGACACTCTCTATCACTCTCTATCACTCGCTGACAATCTCTGAAACTCTCCGACTCTCTCAGACACTCTCTGACACTCTCAGACTCTCTCTATCTCTCTCTGACACTCTCTGACACTCTCTGACACTCTCTTTCACTCTCTATCACTCTCTGACACTCACTGACACTCTCTGACACTCTCTATCACTCTCTATCACTCCCTGACACTTTCTGACACTCTCGGACACTCTCTATCACTCTCTGGCAGTCTCTGACAATCTCTGTCACTCTATGACACTCTCTGACACTCTCTGACACTCTCAGACACTCTCTGACACTCTCAGACACTCTCTGTCACTCTCTATCACTCTCTGACACTCTCAGACACTCTCTATCACTCTCTATCACTCTCTGACACTCTCTGAAACTCTCTGACACTCTCAGACACTCTCTGACACTCTCTTTCACTCTCTATCACACTCTGACACTCACTGACACTCTCTGACACTTTCAGACACTCTCTATCAATCTCTGACACTCTCTGACACTCTCTAGCACTCTCTAAAACTCTCCGACACTCTCTGACAATCTCAGACACTCTCAGACACTCTCTATCACTCTCTGACACTCTCTGGCACACTCAGACACTCTCTATCACTCTCTGATACTCTCTGACGCTCTCTATCACTCTCTATCATACTCTGACACTCTCGATCACTCTCTAACACTCTCGATCACTCTCTGACACTCTCAGACACTCTCTATCACTGTCTATCACTCTCTGACACTCTCTGAATCTCTCTGACAGTCTCAGACACTCTCTGACACTCTCAGACACTCTCTATCACTCTCTGACACTCTCTGGCACACTCAGACACTCTCTATCACTCTCTGATGCTCAATGACATTCTCAGACACTCTCTATCACTCTCTGGCACTCTCTGACACTCTCTGACACTGTCAGACACAATCAATCACTCTCTGACACTCTCTATCACTCTGGTACTCACTGGCACTCTCTGACACTCCCTGACACTCTCAGACACACTCAGACACACTTTATCACTCTGTATCACTCTCTGACATTCTCAGACACTCTCAGACACTCTCTATCACTCTCTGACACTCTCAGACACTCTCTGTCACTGTCTATCACTCTCTGACACTCTCTGACACTCTCAGACACTCTCTGACACTCTCCAGCACTCTCTGACACTCTCAGACACTCTCTATCACTCTCTGACACACTGTGACACTCTCTATCACTCTCTGACACTCTCAGACAATCACTATCACTCTCTATCACTCTCTGACACTCTCTGACACTCTCAGACACTATCAGACACTCTATATCACTCTCTGACACTCACTGACACTCGCTGATACTCTCTGTCACTCTCAGACACCTCAGAAACTCTCTATCACTCTCTGACACTCTCTGACGCTCTCTGACACTCTCCATCACTCCATGACACTCTCTGACACTCTCTATCACTCTCTATCACTCTCTGACACTCTCTGACACACTCAGACACTCTCTATCACTCTCTATCACTCTCTGACACACTCTGACAGTCTCTGACACTCTCAGACTCTCTCAGACACTCTCTGACACTCTCTGACACTCTCTATCACTCTCTATGACTCTCTATCACTCTCTGACACTCTCTGACACTCTCAGACAATCACTATCAAACTCTATCACTCTCTAACACTCTCTATCACTCTCAGACACTCACTATCACTCTCTATCAATCTCGATCACTCTCTATCACTCTCTGACACTCTATATCATTCTCTGAAACTCTCTGACACTCTCGGACACTCTCTGACACTCTCATACACTCTCTATCAATCTCTATCACTCTCTGACACACTCTGACACTCTCTGACAGTCTCAGACACTCTCAGACACTCTCAGACACTCTCTATCACTCTCTGACACCCTCTGACACTCTCAGACACACTCTGACACTCTCTGACACTCTCTGACGCTCTCTATCACTCTCTGACAGTCTCTGACACTCTCAGACACTCTCAGACACTCTCAGACACTCTCAGACACTCTCTCACACTCTCGGACACACTCTGACACTCTCTGACAGTCTCAGACACTCTCAGACACTCTCAGACACTCTATATCACTCTCTGACACTCACTGACACTCGCAGACACTCTCTGTCACTCTCAGACACCTCAGAAACTCTCTATCACTCTCTGACACTCTCTGACGCTCTCTGACACTCTCTGACACACTCAGACACTCTCTATCACTCTCTATCACTCTCTGACACACTCTGTCAGGCTCTGACACTCTCAGACTCTCTCAGACACTCTCTGACACTCTCTATCACTCTCCATCACTCTCTATCACTCTCTGACACTCTCTGACACTCTCAGACAATCACTATCACTCTCTATCACTCTCTGACACTCTCTATCACTCTCATACACTCACTACCAGTCTCGATCACTCTCTGACCCTCTATATCACACTCTGAAACTCTCTGACACTCAATGACACTCTCTGACACTCCCTATCACTCTCTATCACTCTCTGACACTCTCTGACACACTCAGACATTCTGTGACGCAATCTGACACTCTCTATCACTCTATGACACTCTCTGACGCTCTCTATCACTCTCTATCACTGTCTGACACTCTCGATCACTCTCTGACACTCTCTGACACTCTCTGACACTCTCTATCACTCTCTATCACTCTCTGTCACTGTCTGACACTCTCTGACACTCTCTGACACTCTCAGACACTCTCTACCACTCTCTATCACTCTCTGACACTTTCTGACACTCTCAGACACTCTCTATCACTGTCTACCACTCTCTGACACTCTCTGAATCTCTCTGACAGTCTCAGACACTCTCTGACACTCTCTGACACTCTCTTTCATTCTCTATCACTCTCTGACACTCACTGACACTCTCTGACACTCTCTATCACTCTCTGACACTCTCTATCACTCTCTGACAATCTCTGGCACTCTCTATCACTCTCTGACACTTTCTGACACACTCTGACACTCGCAGACCCTATCTATCACTCTCTGACACTCTCTGACACTCTCTATCACTCTCTGACACTCTCTGACACTCTCAGACACTCTCTATCACTGTCTATCACTCTATGACACTCTCTGAATCTCTCTGACAGTCTCAGACACTCTCTGACACTCTCTGACACTCTCTTTCATTCTCTATCACACTCTGACACTCACTGACACTCTCTGACACTCTCTATCACTCTCTGACACTCTCTATCACTCTCTGACAATCTCTGGCACTCTCTATCACTCTCTGACACTTTCTGACACACTCTGACACTCGCAGACCCTATCTATCACTCTCTGACACTCTCTGACACTCTCTGACACTCTCTATCACTCTATGACACTCTCTGACACTCTCTATTACTCTGTGTCACTCTCTGACACACTCTGACACTCTCTGACACACTCAGGCACTCTTTGTCACTCTCTATCACACTCTGACACTCTCTATCACTCTCTGACACTCTCTATCACTCTCTATCACTCTCTAACACTCACTGACACTCTCAGACACTCTCTGTCACTCTCAGACACTCTCAGACACTCTCTGTCACTCTCAGATACTCTCAGACTCTCTCTATCACTCTCTGACACTCTCTATCACTCTCTGACACTCTCTCTCGCTCTCTGACACTCACTGACACACTCTGACACTCTCTGAAACTCTCAGACAAACTCTATCACTCTGTATCACTCTCTGACACCATCTGACGCTCTCAGAATTTCTCTCTCACTCTCTGACACTCTCAGACACTCTCTCTCACTCTCTGACACTCTCTATCACTCTCTGACATTCTCAGACACTCTCTATCAATCTCTGACACTCTCTATCACTCTCTGGCACTCTCTATCACTCTCTCACACTCCATGACACTCTCAGGCACTCTCTGTCACTCTCAGACACTCTCAGACATTCTCTATCACTCTCTATCACACTCTGACGCTCTCTGACGCTCTCAGATACTCTCTATCACTCTCCATCACTCTCTGACACTCTTTGACACTCTCCGACATTCTCTGGCACTCTCTGACACTCTCTGACACTCACTGACACTCTCAGACACACCCAATCACTCTCTATCACTCCCTGACACTCTCTGACACTCTCGGACACTCTCTATCACTCTCCGGCACTCTCTGACAATCTCTGTCACTCTATGACACTCTCTGACACTCTCCATCATTCTCTGACACTCTCTGATACTCTCCGACGCTCTCAGACACTCTCTATCAATCTGTATCACTCTCTGACACTCTCTGACACTCTCGAACACTCTCAGACACTCTCTATCACTCTCTATCACACTCTGACGCTCTCTGACGCTCTTAGACACTCTCTAACACTCTCTATCACTCTCTGACACTCTCTGGCACACTCAGACACACTCTATCACTCTCTGATACTCAATGACATTCTCAGACACTCTCTATCCCTCTCTGGCACTCTCTGACACTCTCTGACACTCTCAGACACACTCAGACACACTCTATCACTCTGTATCACTCTCTGACACTCTCTGACACTCTCAGAATTTCTCTCTCACTCTCTGACACTCTCAGACACTCTCTCTCACTCTCTGACACTCTCTGGCAAACTCAGACGCTCTCTATCACTCTCTGGCACTCTCTGACACTCTCTGACACTCTCAGACACACTCAATCTCTCTCTATCACTCTATATCACTCTCTGACACACTCTGACACTCTCTGACACTCTCAGACACTCTCTATCACTCTCTATCACTCTCTGACACTGTCTGACACTCTCTATCACTTTCTGACACTCTCTGTCATTGCCAGACACTCTCTGACACTCTCTGACACTCTCAGACACTGTCTGTCAATCTCTATCAATCTCTGACACACTCTGACAAACTCTGACACTCTCAGACACTATCTGACACTCTCCGACACTCTCAATCACTCTCTGACTCTCTCTGACACACTGTGACACTCTCTGACACTCTCTGACACTCTCTGACACTCTCAGACACTCTCTATCACTCTCTGACACTCTCTATCACTCTCTGACAATCTCTGACACTCTCTATCACTCTCTGGCACTCTCTATCACTCTCTCACACTCAATGACACTCTCAGGCACTCTCTGTCACTCTCAGACACTCTCAGACATTCTCTATCACTCTCTATCACTCTCTGACACTCTCTGACACTCTCCGACACTCTGGCAGTCTCAGAAAATCTCTGTCACTCTATGACACACTCTGACACTCTCCATCACTCTCTCTGACACTCTCTGATACTCTCCGATGCTCTCAGACACTCTCTATCAATCTGTATCACTCTCTGGTACTCTCTGACACTCTCTGACACTCTCAGAATTTCTCTCTCACTCTCTGACACTCTCTGGCACACTCAGACACTCTCTATCACTCTCTGGCACTCTCTGACACTCTCTGACACTCTCTGACACTCTCAGACACTATCAGACACTATCAGACACTCTCTGTCACTCTCTGTCACTCTCCGACACTCTCTGACACTCTCAGACACTCTCAGACACTCTCTATCACTCTCTGACACTCCCCGAAACTCTCTGACACTCTCAGACACTCTCAGGCACTCTCTGACACTCTCTGACACTCTCAGACACACTCAATCACTCTCTGACACTCTCTATCACTCTGGCACTCTCTGGCACTCTCTGACACTCTCTGACACTTTCAGACACACTCAGACACACTCTATCACTCTGTATCACTCTCTGACACTCTCTGACACTCTCAGAATTTCTCTCTCACTCTCTGACACTCTCAGACACTCTCTCTCACTCTCTGACACTCTCTGACACTCTCAGACACACTCAATCTCTCTCTATCACACTCTGACGCTCTCTGAAGCTCTCAGACACTCTCAATCACTCTCTATCACACTCTGACGCTCTCTGACGCTCTCAGACAGTCTCTAACACTCTCTATCACTCTCTGACACTCTCTGGCACACTCAGACACTCTCTATCACTCTCTGGCTCTCTCTGACACTCTCTGACACTCTCAGACACTATCAGACACTCTCTGTCACTCTCCGACACTCTCTGACACTCTCAGACACTCTCAGACACTCTCTATCACTCTCTGACACTCACCGAAACTCTCTGACACTCTCAGACACTCTCAGGCACTCTCTGACACTCTCTGACACTCTCAGACACACTCAATCACTCTCTGACACTCTCTATCACTCTGGCACTCTCTGGCACTCTCTGACACTCTCTGACACTTTCAGACACACTCAGACACACTCTATCACTCTGTATCACTCTCTGACACTCTCTGACACTCTCAGAATTTCTCTCTCACTCTCTGACACTCTCAGACACTCTCTCTCACTCTCTGACACTCTCTGGCAAACTCAGACGCTCTCTATCACTCTCTGGCACTCTCTGACACTCTCTGACACTCTCAGACACACTCAATCTCTCTCTATCACTCTATATCACTCTCTGACACACTCTGACACTCTCTGACACTCTCAGACACTCTCTATCACTCTCTATCAGTCTCTGACACTGTCTGACACTCTCTATCACTTTCTGACACTCTCTGACATTGTCAGACACTCTCTGACACTCTCTGACACTCTCAGACACTGTCTGTCAATCTCTATCAATCTCTGACACACTCTGACAAACTCTGACACTCTCAGACACTATCTGACACTCTCCGACACTCTCAATCACTCTCTGACTCTCTCTGACACACTCTGACACTCTCTGACACTCTCTGACACTCTCTGACACTCTCAGACACTCTCTATCACTCTCTGACACTCTCTATCACTCTCTGACAATCTCTGACACTCTCTATCACTCTCTGGCACTCTCTATCACTCTCTCACACTCAATGACACTCTCAGGCACTCTCTGTCACTCTCAGACACTCTCAGACATTCTCTATCACTCTCTATCACTCTCTGACACTCTCTGACACTCTCCGACACTCTGGCAGTCTCAGAAAATCTCTGTCACTCTATGACACACTCTGACACTCTCCATCACTCTCTCTGACACTCTCTGATACTCTCCGATGCTCTCAGACACTCTCTATCAATCTGTATCACTCTCAGGCACTCTCTGACACTCTCTGACACTCTCAGAATTTCTCTCTCACTCTCTGACACTCTCTGGCACACTCAGACACTCTCTATCACTCTCTGGCACTCTCTGACACTCTCTGACACTCTCTGACACTCTCAGACACTATCAGACACTATCAGACACTCTCTGTCACTCTCTGTCACTCTCCGACACTCTCTGACACTCTCAGACACTCTCAGACACTCTCTATCACTCTCTGACACTCCCCGAAACTCTCTGACACTCTCAGACACTCTCAGGCACTCTCTGACACTCTCTGACACTCTCAGACACACTCAATCACTCTCTGACACTCTCTGACACTCTGGCACTCTCTGGCACTCTCTGACACTCTCTGACACTTTCAGACACACTCAGACACACTCTATCACTCTGTATCACTCTCTGACACTCTCTGACACTCTCAGAATTTCTCTCTCACTCTCTGACACTCTCAGACACTCTCTCTCACTCTCTGACACTCTCTGACACTCTCAGACACACTCAATCTCTCTCTATCACACTCTGACGCTCTCTGAAGCTCTCAGACACTCTCTATTACTCTCTGACACTCTCTGACACTCTCCGATACTCTGGCACTCTCTGTCACTCTCTGATACTCACTGACACTCTCAGACACACTCAATCACTCTCTATCACTCCCAGACACTCTCTGACACTCTCGGACACTCTCTATCACTCTCTGGCACTCTCTGACAATCTCTGGCACTCTATGACACACTCTGACACTCTCCATCACTCTCTCTGACACTCTCTGATACTCTCCGATGCTCTCAGACACTCTCTATCAATCTGTATCACTCTCTGGCACTCTCTGACACTCTCTGACACTCTCAGAATTTCTCTCTCACTCTCTGACACTCTCAGAGACTCTCTCTCACTCTCTGACACTCTCTGGCACACTCAGACACTCTCTATCTCTCTCTGGCACTCTGACACTCTCTGACACTCTCAGACACTATCAGACACTCTCTGTCACTCTCCGACACTCTCTGACACTCTCAGACACTCTCAGACACTCTCTATCACTCTCTGACACTCACCGAAACTCTCTGACACTCTCAGACCCTCTCAGGCACTCTCTGACACTCTCAGACAACCTCACACACTCTCACACACTTCTCTATCACTCGATGACACACTCTGAAACTCTCTGACACTCTCAGACACTCTCTGACACTCTCAGACACTCTCTGTCACTCTCTGAAACTCTCTGACTCTCTCAGACACTCTCTGACACTCTCAGACTCTCTCTATCTCTCTCTGACACTCTCTGACACTCTCTGACACTCTCTTTCACTCTCTATCACTCTCTGACACTCTCTGACACTCTCTATCTCTCTCTGACACTTTCTGACACACTCTGACACTAGCAGACCCTCTCTATCACTCGCTGACCCTCTCTATCATTCTCTATCACTTTCTGACACTCTCTAACACTCTCTGACACTCTCTGACACTCTCAGACACTCTCTGTCACTCTCTATCACTCTCTGACACTCTCTATCACTCTCTGACACTCTCAGAATTTCTCTCTCACTCTCTGACACTCTCAGAGACTCTCTCTCACTCTCTGACACTCTCTGGCACACTCAGACACTCTCTATCACTCTCTGGCACTCTGACACTCTCTGACACTCTCAGACACTATCAGACACTCTCTGTCACTCTCCGACACTCTCTGACACTCTCAGACACTCTCAGACACTCTCTATCACTCTCTGACACTCACCGAAACTCTCTGACACTCTCAGACACTCTCAGGCACTCTCTGACACTCTCAGACACTCTCACACACTCTCACACACTCTCTATCACTCGATGACACACTCTGAAACTCTCTGACACTCTCAGACACTCTCTGACACTCTCAGACACTCTCTGTCACTCTCTGAAACTCTCTGACTCTCTCAGACACTCTCTGACACTCTCAGACTCTCTCTATCTCTCTCTGACACTCTCTGACACTCTCTGACACTCTCTTTCACTCTCTATCACTCTCTGACACTCTCTGACACTCTCTATCTCTCTCTGACACTTTCTGACACACTCTGACACTAGCAGACCCTCTCTATCACTCGCTGACCCTCTCTATCATTCTCTATCACTTTCTGACACTCTCTAACACTCTCTGACACTCTCAGACACTCTCTATCACTCTCTGACACTCTCTGACACTCTCAGACACTCTCTATCACTGTATTTCACTCTCTGACAGTCTCTGAATCTCTCTGACAGTCTCAGACACTCTCTGACACACTCAGACACACTCAGACACACTCTATCACTCTCCATCACTCTCTGACACACTGTGACAGTCTCTATCACTCTCTGACACTCTCTATCACTCTCTATCACTCTCTGACACTCTCTGACACACTCAGACACTCTGTCACGCACTCTGACACTCTCTATCACTCTATGGTACTGTCTGACGCTCTCTATCACTGTCTATCACTCTCTGACACTCTCGATCACTCTCTGACACTCTCTGACACTCTCTGACACTCTCTATCACTCTCTGACACTCTCTATCACTCTGGCACTCTCTGGCACTCTCTGACACTCTCTGACACTTTCAGACACACTCAGACACACTCTATCACTCTGTATCACTCTCTGACACTCTCTGACACTCTCAGAATTTCTCTCTCACTCTCTGACACTCTCAGACACTCTCTCTCACTCTCTGACACTCTCTGACACTCTCAGACACACTCAATCTCTCTCTATCACACTCTGACGCTCTCTGAAGCTCTCAGACACTCTCAATCACTCTCTATCACACTCTGACGCTCTCTGACGCTCTCAGACAGTCTCTAACACTCTCTAACACTCTCTGACACTCTCTGGCACACTCAGACACTCTCTATCACTCTCTGGCTCTCTCTGACACTCTCTGACACTCTCAGACACTATCAGACACTCTCTGTCACTCTCCGACACTCTCTGACACTCTCAGACACTCTCAGACACTCTCTATCACTCTCTGACACTCACCGAAACTCTCTGACACTCTCAGACACTCTCAGGCACTCTCTGACACTCTCTGACACTCTCAGACACACTCAATCACTCTGTGACACTCTCTATCACTCTGGCACTCTCTGGCACTCTCTGACACTCTCTGACACTTTCAGACACACTCAGACACACTCTATCACTCTGTATCACTCTCTGACACTCTCTGACACTCTCAGAATTTCTCTCTCACTCTCTGACACTCTCAGACACTCTCTCTCACTCTCTGACACTCTCTGGCAAACTCAGACGCTCTCTATCACTCTCTGGCACTCTCTGACACTCTCTGACACTCTCAGACACACTCAATCTCTCTCTATCACTCTATATCACTCTCTGACACACTCTGACACTCTCTGACACTCTCAGACACTCTCTATCACTCTCTATCAGTCTCTGACACTGTCTGACACTCTCTATCACTTTCTGACACTCTCTGACATTGTCAGACACTCTCTGACACTCTCTGACACTCTCAGACACTGTCTGTCAATCTCTATCAATCTCTGACACACTCTGACAAACTCTGACACTCTCAGACACTATCTGACACTCTCCGACACTCTCAATCACTCTCTGACTCTCTCTGACACACTCTGACACTCTCTGACACTCTCTGACACTCTCTGACACTCTCAGACACTCTCTATCACTCTCTGACACTCTCTATCACTCTCTGACAATCTCTGACACTCTCTATCACTCTCTGGCACTCTCTATCACTCTCTCACACTCAATGACACTCTCAGGCACTCTCTGTCACTCTCAGACACTCTCAGACATTCTCTATCACTCTCTATCACTCTCTGACACTCTCTGACACTCTCCGACACTCTGGCAGTCTCAGAAAATCTCTGTCACTCTATGACACACTCTGACACTCTCCATCACTCTCTCTGACACTCTCTGATACTCTCCGATGCTCTCAGACACTCTCTATCAATCTGTATCACTCTCAGGCACTCTCTGACACTCTCTGACACTCTCAGAATTTCTCTCTCACTCTCTGACACTCTCTGGCACACTCAGACACTCTCTATCACTCTCTGGCACTCTCTGACACTCTCTGACACTCTCTGACACTCTCAGACACTATCAGACACTATCAGACACTCTCTGTCACTCTCTGTCACTCTCCGACACTCTCTGACACTCTCAGACACTCTCAGACACTCTCTATCACTCTCTGACACTCCCCGAAACTCTCTGACACTCTCAGACACTCTCAGGCACTCTCTGACACTCTCTGACACTCTCAGACACACTCAATCACTCTCTGACACTCTCTGACACTCTGGCACTCTCTGGCACTCTCTGACACTCTCTGACACTTTCAGACACACTCAGACACACTCTATCACTCTGTATCACTCTCTGACACTCTCTGACACTCTCAGAATTTCTCTCTCACTCTCTGACACTCTCAGACACTCTCTCTCACTCTCTGACACTCTCTGACACTCTCAGACACACTCAATCTCTCTCTATCACACTCTGACGCTCTCTGAAGCTCTCAGACACTCTCTATTACTCTCTGACACTCTCTGACACTCTCCGATACTCTGGCACTCTCTGTCACTCTCTGACACTCACTGACACTCTCAGACACACTCAATCACTCCCTATCACTCCCAGACACTCTCTGACACTCTCGGACACTCTCTATCACTCTCTGGCACTCTCTGACAATCTCTGGCACTCTATGACACACTCTGACACTCTCCATCACTCTCTCTGACACTCTCTGATACTCTCCGATGCTCTCAGACACTCTCTATCAATCTGTATCACTCTCTGGCACTCTCTGACACTCTCTGACACTCTCAGAATTTCTCTCTCACTCTCTGACACTCTCAGAGACTCTCTCTCACTCTCTGACACTCTCTGGCACACTCAGACACTCTCTATCTCTCTCTGACACTCTCTGACACTCTCTGACACTCTCTTTCACTCTCTATCACTCTCTGACACTCTCTGACACTCTCTATCTCTCTCTGACACTTTCTGACACACTCTGACACTAGCAGACCCTCTCTATCACTCGCTGACCCTCTCTTTCATTCTCTATCACTTTCTGACACTCTCTAACACTCTCTGACACTCTCTGACACTCTCAGACACTCTCTGTCACTCTCTATCACTCTCTGACACTCTCTATCACTCTCTGACACTCTCAGAATTTCTCTCTCACTCTCTGACACTCTCAGAGACTCTCTCTCACTCTCTGACACTCTCTGGCACACTCAGACACTCTCTATCACTCTCTGGCACTCTGACACTCTCTGGCACTCTCAGACACTATCAGACACTCTCTGTCACTCTCCGACACTCTCTGACACTCTCAGACACTCTCAGACACTCTCTATCACTCTCTGACACTCACCGAAACTCTCTGACACTCTCAGACACTCTCAGGCACTCTCTGACACTCTCAGACACTCTCACACACTCTCACACACTCTCTATCACTCGATGACACACTCTGAAACTCTCTGACACTCTCAGACACTCTCTGACACTCTCAGACACTCTCTGTCACTCTCTGAAACTCTCTGACTCTCTCAGACACTCTCTGACACTCTCAGACTCTCTCTATCTCTCTCTGACACTCTCTGACACTCTCTGACACTCTCTTTCACTCTCTATCACTCTCTGACACTCTCTGACACTCTCTATCTCTCTCTGACACTTTCTGACACACTCTGACACTAGCAGACCCTCTCTATCACTCGCTGACCCTCTCTATCATTCTCTATCACTTTCTGACACTCTCTAACACTCTCTGACACTCTCAGACACTCTCTATCACTCTCTGACACTCTCTGACACTCTCAGACACTCTCTATCACTGTATTTCACTCTCTGACAGTCTCTGAATCTCTCTGACAGTCTCAGACACTCTCTGACACACTCAGACACACTCAGACACACTCTATCACTCTCCATCACTCTCTGACACACTGTGACAGTCTCTATCACTCTCTGACACTCTCTATCACTCTCTATCACTCTCTGACACTCTCTGACACACTCAGACACTCTGTCACGCACTCTGACACTCTCTATCACTCTATGGTACTGTCTGACGCTCTCTATCACTGTCTATCACTCTCTGACACTCTCGATCACTCTCTGACACTCTCTGACACTCTCTGACACTCTCTATCACTCTCTGTCACTCTCCATCGCTCTCTGACACTCTCTGACACTCTCAGCCACTCTCTATCACTGTCTATCACTCTCTATCGCTCTCTGACACTCTCGATCACTCTCTGACACTCTCGATCACTCTCTGACACTCTCTGACACTCTCAGACACTCTCTGACACTCTCTGACACTCTCTGACACTCTCAGACACTCTCTAACACTGTCTATCACTCTCTGACACTCTCTGAATCTCTCTGACACTCTCTGACACTCTCTGACACACTCTGACACTCCATATCACTCTCGGACACTCTCTGACGCTCTCTATCACTCTCTGTCACTCTCTGACACTCTCGATCACTCTCTGACACTCTCTGACACTCTCTGAGACTCTCTATCACTCTCTGACACTCTCTGACACACTCAGACACTCTGTCACGCACTCTGACACTCTCTATCACTCTATGGTACTGTCTGACGCTCTCTATCACTGTCTATCACTCTCTGACACTCTCGATCACTCTCTGACACTCTCTGACACTCTCTGACACTCTCTATCACTCTCTGTCACTCTCCATTGCTCTCTGACACTCTCTGACACTCTCAGCCACTCTCTATCACTGTCTATCACTCTCTATCGCTCTCTGACACTCTCGATCACTCTCTGACACTCTCGATCACTCTCTGACACTCTCTGACACTCTCAGACACTCTCTGACACTCTCTGACACTCTCTGACACTCTCAGACACTCTCTAACACTGTCTATCACTCTCTGACACTCTCTGAATCTCTCTGACACTCTCTGACACTCTCTGACACACTCTGACACTCCATATCACTCTCGGACACTCTCTGACGCTCTCTATCACACTCTGTCACTCTCTGACACTCTCGATCACTCTCTGACACTCTCTGACACTCTCTGAGACTCTCTATCACTCTCTGACACACTCTGACACTCCATATCACTCTCGGACACTCTCTGACGCTCTCTATCACTCTCTGTCACTCTCTGACACTCTCGATCACTCTCTGACACTCTCTGACACTCTCTGAGACTCTCTATCACTCTCTATCACTCTCTGACACTCTCTGACACTCTCAGACACTCTCTATCACTCTCAGACACTCTCTATCACTCTCTATCACTCTCTGACACTCTCTGACACTCTCTGACACTCTCTGACACTCTCTATCACTGTCTATCACTCACTGACACTCCCTGACACACTCTGACACTCTCTATCACTCTCGGACACTCTCTGACACGCTCAATCACTCTCTATCACTCTCTATCACTCTCTGACAGTCTCAGACACTCTCTGACACTCTCAGTCACTCTCTATCACTCTCTATCACTCTCTGACACACTCTGACACTCTCTATCACTCTCGGACACTCTCTGACACGCTATATCACTCTCTATCACTATCTATCACTCGATGACACTCTCTGACACACTCAGACACTCTGTGACGCACTCTGACACTCTCTATCATTCCATGACACTCTCTGACGCTCTCTATCACTCTCTATCACTCTCTGACACTCCCGATCACTCTCTGACTCTCTCTGACACTCTCTGACACTCTCTATCACTCTCTATCACTCTCTGTCACTCTCTGACACTCTCTGACACTCTCAGACACTCTCAGACACTCTCTGACACTCTCAGACACTCTCTGACATTCTCTGACACTCTCAGACACTATCTATCACTCTATGACACACTCTGAAACTCTCTGACACTCTCTGACACTCTCAGACACTCTCTGACACTCTCAGACACTCTCTGTCACTCTCTGAAACTTTCTGACTCTCTCAGACACTCTCTGACACTCTCAGACTCTCTCTTTCTCTCTCTGACACTCTCTGACAGTCTCTGACACTCTCTTTTACTCTCTATCACTCTCTGACACTCACTGACACTCACTGACACTCTCTATCACTCTCTGACACTCTCTGACACTCTCTATCTCTCTCTGACACACTCAGACACACTCTATCACTCTCTGACACTCTCCATCACTCTCTATCACTTTCTGACACTCTCCAACACTCTCTGACACTCTCAGACACTCTCTATCACTCTCTGAATCTCTCTGACAGTCTCAGACACACTCTATCACTCTCCATCACTCTCTGACACACTGTGACAGTCTCTATCACTCTCTGACACTCTCTGACACTCTCTATCACTCTCTATCACTCTCTGACACTCTCTGACACACTCAGACACTCTGTCACGCACTCTGAAACTCTCTATCACTCTATGAAACTCTCTGAGGCTCTCTATTACTCTCTATCACTCTCTGACACTCTCGATCACTCTCTGACACTCTCTGACACTCTCTATCACTCTCTGTCACTCTCTGACACTCTCTGACACTCTCAGACACTCTCTATCACTGTCTATCACTCTCTGACACTCTCTATCACTCTCTAACACTCTCTGACACTCTCAGACACTCTCTATCACTGTCTATCACTCTCTGACACTCTCTATCACTCTCTATCACTCTCTGACACTCTCGATCACACTCTGACACTCTCTGACACTCTCTATCACTCTCTATCAATCTCTGTCACTCTCTGACACTCTCTATCACTCTCTGACACTCTCAGACACTCTCAGACACTCTCTATCACTGTCTATCACTCTCTGACAGTCTCTGAATATCTCTGACAGTCTCAGACACTCTCTGACACTCTCAGACACTCTCTATCACTCTCTATCACTCTCTGACACACTCTGACACTCTCTATCACTCTCGGACACTCTCTGACGCTCTCTATCACTCTCTATCACTCTCTGACACTCTCGATCACTCTCTGGCACTCTCTGACACTCTCGATCACTCTCTATCACTCTCTGACACTGTCTGACACTCTCAGACACTCTCTATCACTCTCTATCACTCTGACACTCTCTGACACTCTCAGACACTCTCTATCACTGTCTATCACTCTCTGACACTCTCTGAATCTCTCTGACAGTCTCAGACACTCTCTGACACTCTCAGTCACTCTCTATCACTCTCTATCACTATATATCACTCTATGACACTCTCTGACACACTCAGACACTCTGTGACGCACTCTGACACTCCCTATCATTCCATGACACTCTTTGACGCTCTCTATCACTCTCTGACACTCCCGATCACTCCCTGACACTCTCTGACACTCGCTATCACTCTCTGTCACTCTCTGACACTCTCTGACACTCTCTGACACTCTCTATCCCTCTCTATCACTCTCTGACACTCTCTGACACACTCTGACATTCTCTATCACTCTCGGACACTCTCTGACACTCTCTATCACTCTCTGACACTCTCTGACACACTCAGACACACTCAGACACTCTCTGACACTCTCTGACACTCTCTATCACTCTATGACACTCTCTGACACTCTCTATCACTCTCCATCACTCTGTGACACACTCTGACACTCTCTGACACACTCAGACAATCTCTATCACTCTCTATCACTCTCTGACACACTCTGAAAGTCTCTGGCACTCTCAGACTCTCTCAGACACTCTCAGACACTCTCTGACACTATCTGACAGTCTCTATCAGTCTCGGACACTCTCTGGCATTCTCAGACACTCTCTATCACTCCCTATCACTCTCTGACACTCACCGAAACTCTCTGACACTCTCAGACACTCTCTGACACTCTCTGACTCTCTCAGACACTCTCTATCACTCTCTACCACTCTCTATCACTCTCTGACACACTCTGAAACTCTCTGACACTCTCTGACACTCTCAGACACTCTCAGACACTCTCAGACACTCTCAGACACTCTCTGACACTCTCTGACATTCTCTGTCACTCTCTATCACTCTCTGACACTCTCAGACACTCTCTATCACTCTCTGACACTCTCTGAAACTCTCTGACACTTTCAGACACTCTCTGACTCTCTCAGACACTCTCTATCCCTCTCTGACAATCTCTTTCACTCTCTGACACACTCAGACACTCTATATCACTCTCTGCAACTCTCTATCACTCTCTGACACTCTCAGACACTCTCTATCACTCACTGACACTCTGTGACACTCTCTATCACTCTCTGACACTCTCTGACACACTCTATCACTCTCCGACACTCTCAGACACTCTCAGACACTCCTAGACACTCTCTATCACTCTCTATCATTCTCTATCACTCGCTGACACTCTCTGAAACTCTCTGACTCTCTCCGACACTCTCTGACACTCTCAGACACTCTCTATCTCTCTCTGACACTCTCTGACACTCTCTGACACTCTCTGACACTCTCTTTCACTCTCTATCACTCTCTGACACTCACTGACACTCTTTGACACCCTCTATCACTCTCTGACACTCTCTATCACTCTCTGACACTCTCTGACACTCTCTATCACTCTCTGACACTTTCTGACACACTCTGACACTCGCAGACACTCTCTATCACTTTCTGACACTCTCTGACACTCTCTGTCACTCTCTATCACTCTCTATCACTCTCTGACACTCTCTGACACTCTCTGACACTCTCAGACACTCTCTATCACTCTCTGACACTCTCAGACACTCTCCATCACTGTCTATCACTCTCTGACACTCTCTGAATCTCTCTGACAGTCTCAGACACTCTCTGACACTCTCAGACACTCTCTATAACTCTCTATCACTCTCTGACATACTGTGACAGTCTCTATCACTCTCGGAAACTCTCTGACACTCTCTATCACTCTCTATCATTCTCTGACACTCTCTGACACAATCAGACACTCTGTGACGCACTCTGACACTCTCTATCACTCTATGACACTCTCTGACTCTCTCTGACACACTCTGACACTCTCTGACACTCTCAGACACTCTCTATCACTCTCTGACACTCACTGAAACACTCTGACACTCTCAGACACTCTCTGACACTCTCTGACACTCTCAGACACTCTCTATTACTCTCTTTCACTCTCTTTCACTCTATGACACACTCTGAAACTCTCTGACACTCTCTGACACTCTCAGACACTCTCTGACACTCTCTGACATTCTCAGACACGCTCTATCACTCTCTATCACTCTCTGACACACTCTGAAACTCTCTGACACTCTCTGAAACTCTCTGACACTCTCAGAAACTATCTCTCACTCTCTGACACTCTCTTTCACTCTCTATCATACTCTGACACTCACTGACACTCTCTGACTCTCTCAGAAACTCTCGATCACTCTCTGACACTCTCAGACACTCTCCATCACTCTCCAACACTCTCTGACACTCTCAGACACTCTCAGACACTCTCTGACACTCTCAGACACTCTCAGACACTCTCTATCACTCTCTATCACTCGCTGACACTCTCTGAAACTCTCTGACTCTCTCAGACACTCTCTGACACTCTCAGACTCTCTCTATCTCTCTCTGACACTCTCTGACACTCCCTTTCACTCTCTATCACTCTCTGACACACTCTGAAAGTCTCTGGCACTCTCAGAATCTCTCAGACACTCTCAAACACTCTCTGACACTCTCTGACAGTCTCTATCAGTCTCGGACACTCTCTGGCATTCTCAGACACTCTCTATCACTCCCTATCACTCTCTGACACTCACCGAAACTCTCTGACACTCTCAGACACTCTCTGACACTCTCTGACTCTCTCAGACACTCTCTATCACTCTCTACCACTCTCTATCACTCTCTGACACACTCTGAAACTCTCTGACACTCTCAGACACTCTCTGACACTCACAGACACTCTCAGACACTCTCTGACACTCTCTGACATTCTCTGTCACTCTCTATCACTCTCTGACACTCTCTGACACTCTCAGACACTCTCTATCACTCTCTGACACTCTCTGAAATTCTCTGACACTCTCAGACACTCTCTGACACTCTCAGACACTCTCTATCCCTCTCTGACACTCTCTTTCACTCTCTGACACTCTCAGACACTCTCTATCACTCTCTGACACTCTCTATCACTCTCTGACACTCTCAGACACTCTCTATCACTCTCTGACACTCTCTGACACTCTCTAGCACTCACTGACACTCTCTGACACGCTCTGTCACTCTCAGACACTATCAGACACACTATATCACTCTCCGACACTCTCTGACACTCTCAGACACTCTCAGACACTCTCTATCACTCTCAATCATTCTCTATCACTCGCTGACACTCTCTGAAACTCCCTGACTCTCTCCGACACTCTCTGACACTCTCAGACACTCTCTATCTCTCTCTGACACTCTCTGACAATCTCTGACACTCTCTTTCACTCTCTATCACTCTCTGACACTCACTGACACTCTTTGACACCCTCTATCACTCTCTGACACTCTCTATCACTCTCTGACACTCTCTGACACTCTCTATCACTCTCTGACACTTTCTGACACTCTCTGACACTCTCAGACACTCTCTATCACTCTCTGACACTCTCAGACACTCTCCATCACTGTCTATCACTCTCTGACACTCTCTGAATCTCTCTGACAGTCTCAGACACTCTCTGACACTCTCAGACACTCTCTATAACTCTCTATCACTCTCTGACACACTGTGACACAATCAGACACTCTGTGACGCACTCTGACACTCTCTATCACTCTATGACACTCTCTGACTCTCTCTGACACACTCTGACATTCTCTGGCACTCTCAGACACTCTCTATCACTCTCTATCACTCTCTGACACACTCTGAAAGTCTCTGGCACTCTCAGACTCTCTCAGACACTCTCAGACACTCTCTGACACTCTCTGACAGTCTCTATCAGTCTCGGACACTCTCTGGCATTCTCGGACACTCTCTATCACTCCCTATCACTCTCTGACACTCACCGAAACTCTCTGACACTCTCAGACACTCTCTGACACTCTCTGACTCTCTCAGACACTCTCTATCACTCTCTACCACTCTCTATCACTCAAAACACACTCTGAAACTCTCTGACACTCTCAGACACTCTGTGACACTCTGTGACACTCTCAGACACTCTCTGACACTCTCTGACACTCTCTGACATTCTCTGTCACTCTCTATCACTCTCTGACACTCTCTGACACTCTCAGACACTCTCTATCACTCTCTCACACTCTCTGAAACTCTCTGACACTCTCAGACACTCTCTGACACTCTCAGACACTCTATCCCTCTCTGACACTCTCTTTCACTCTCTGACACTCTCAGACACTCTCTATCACTCTCTGAAACTCTCTATCACTCTCTGACACTCTCAGACACTCTCTATCACTCTCTGACACTCTGTGACACACTCTATCACTCTCTGACACTCTCTGAATCTCTCAGACACTCTCTATCACTCTCTGACACTCTCTATCACTCTCTGACACTCTCAGACACTCTCTATCACTCTCAGACACTATCAGACACACTCTATCACTCTCCGACACTCTCTGACACTCTCAGACACTCTCAGACACTCTCTATCACTCTCTATCATTCTCTATCACTCGCTGACACTCTCTGAAACTCTCTGACTCTCTCCGACACTCTCTGACACTCTCAGAAACTCTCTATCTCTCTCTGACACTCTCTGACACTCTCTGACACTCTCTTTCACTCTCTATCACTCTCTGACACTCACTGACACTCTTTGACACCCTCTATCACTCTCTGACACTCTCTATCACTCTCTGACACTCTCTGACACTCTCTATCACTCTCTGACACTTTCTGACACTCTCTGACACTCTCAGACACTCTCTATCACTCTCTGACACTCTCAGACACTCTCCATCACTGTCTATCACTCTCTGACACTCTCTGAATCTCTCTGACAGTCTCAGACACTCTCTGACACTCTCAGACACTCTCTATAACTCTCTATCACTCTCTGACACACTGTGACACAATCAGACACTCTGTGACGCACTCTGACACTCTCTATCACTCTATGACACTCTCTGACTCTCTCTGACACACTCTGACACTCTCTGACACTCTCAGACACTCTCTATCACTCTCTATCACTCTCTGACACACTCTGAAAGTCTCTGGCACTCTCAGACTCTCTCAGACACTCTCAGACACCCTCTGACACTCTCTGACAGTCTCTATCAGTCTCGGACACTCTCTGGCATTCTCGGACTCTCTCTATCACTCCCTATCACTCTCTGACACTCACCGAAACTCTCTGACACTCTCAGACACTCTCTGACACTCTCTGACTCTCTCAGACACTCTCTATCACTCTCTACCACTCTCTATCACTCAAAACACACTCTGAAACTCACTGACACTCTCAGACACTCTGTGACACTCTCAGACACTCTCAGACACTCTCTGACACTCTCTGACATTCTCTGTCACTCTCTATCACTCTCTGACACTCTCTGACACTCTCAGACACTCTCTATCACTCTCTCACACTCTCTGAAACTCTCTGACACTCTCAGACTCTCTCTGACACTCTCAGACACTCTATCCCTCTCTGACACTCTCTTTCACTCTCTGACACTCTCAGACACTCTCTATCACTCTCTGACACTCTCTATCACTCTCTGACACTCTCAGACACTCTCTGACACTCTCTGACATTCTCTGTCACTCTCTATCACTCTCTGACACTCTCTGACACTCTCAGACACTCTCTGACACTCTCAGACACTCTCTATCCCTCTCTGACACTCTCTTTCACTCTCTGACACTCTCAGACACTCTCTATAACTCTCTGACACACTGTGACACAATCAGACACTCTGTGACGCACTCTGACACTCTCTATCACTCTATGACACTCTCTGACTCTCTCTGACACACTCTGACACTCTCTGACACTCTCAGACACTCTCTATCACTCTCTATCACTCTCTGACACACTCTGAAAGTCTCTGGCACTCTCAGACTCTCTCAGACACTCTCAGACACTCTCTGACACTCTCTGACAGTCTCTATCAGTCTCGGACACTCTCTGGCATTCTCGGACACTCTCTATCACTCCCTATCACTCTCTGACACTCACCGAAACTCTCTGACACTCTCAGACACTCTCTGACACTCTCTGACTCTTTCAGACACTCTCTATCACTCTCTACCACTCTCTATCACTCAAAACACACTCTGAAACTCTCTGACACTCTCAGACACTCTGTGACACTCTCAGACACTCTCAGACACTCTCTGACACTCTCTGACATTCTCTGTCACTCTCTATCACTCTCTGACACTCTCTGACACTCTCAGACACTCTCTATCACTCTCTCACACTCTCTGAAACTCTCTGACACTCTCAGACACTCTCTGACACTCTCAGACACTCTATCCCTCTCTGACACTCTCTTTCACTCTCTGACACTCTCAGACACTCTCTATCACTCTCTGACACTCTCTATCACTCTCTGACACTCTCAGACACTCTCTATCACTCTCTGACACTCTGTGACACACTCTATCACTCTCTGACACTCTCTGACACGCTCTGTCACTCTCAGACACTATCAGACACACTCTATCACTCTCCGACACTCTCTGACACTCTCAGACACTCTCAGACACTCTCTATCACTCTCTATCATTCTCTATCACTCGCTGACACTCTCTGAAACTCTCTGACTCTCTCCGACACTCTCTGACACTCTCAGACACTCTCTATCTCTCTCTGACACTCTCTGACACTCTCTGACACTCTCTTTCACTCTCTATCACTCTCTGACACTCACTGACACTCTTTGACACCCTCTATCACTCTCTGACACTCTCTATCACTCTCTGACACTCTCTGACACTCTCTATCACTCTCTGACACTTTCTGACACTCTCTGACACTCTCAGACACTCTCTATCACTCTCTGACACTCTCAGACACTCTCCATCACTGTCTATCACTCTCTGACACTCTCTGAATCTCTCTGACAGTCTCAGACACTCTCTGACACTCTCAGACACTCTCTATAACTCTCTATCACTCTCTGACACACTGTGACACAATCAGACACTCTGTGACGCACTCTGACACTCTCTATCACTCTATGACACTCTCTGACTCTCTCTGACACACTCTGACACTCTCTGACACTCTCAGACACTCTCTATCACTCTCTATCACTCTCTGACACACTCTGAAAGTCTCTGGCACTCTCAGACTCTCTCAGACACTCTCAGACACTCTCTGACACTCTCTGACAGTCTCTATCAGTCTCGGACACTCTCTGGCATTCTCGGACACTCTCTATCACTCCCTATCACTCTCTGACACTCACCGAAACTCTCTGACACTCTCAGACACTCTCTGACACTCTCTGACTCTCTCAGACACTCTCTATCACTCTCTACCACTCTCTATCACTCAAAACACACTCTGAAACTCACTGACACTCTCAGACACTCTGTGACACTCTCAGACACTCTCAGACACTCTCTGACACTCTCTGACATTCTCTGTCACTCTCTATCACTCTCTGACACTCTCTGACACTCTCAGACACTCTCTATCACTCTCTCACACTCTCTGAAACTCTCTGACACTCTCAGACACTCTCTGACACTCTCAGACACTCACAGACACTCTCTATCACTCTCTGACACTCTGTGACACACTCTATCACTCTCTGACACTCTCTGACACGCTCTGTCACTCTCAGACACTATCAGACACACTCTATCACTCTCCGACACTCTCTGACACTCTCAGACACTCTCAGACACTCTCTATCACTCTCTATCATTCTCTATCACTCGCTGACACTCTCTGAAACTCTCTGACTCTCTCCGACACTCTCTGACACTCTCAGACACTCTCTATCTCTCTCTGACACTCTCTGACACTCTCTGACACTCTCTTTCACTCTCTATCACTCTCTGACACTCACTGACACTCTTTGACACCCTCTATCACTCTCTGACACTCTCTATCACTCTCTGACACTCTCTGACACTCTCTGACACTCTCTGACACACTCTGACACTCGCAGACCCTCTCTATCACTCTCTGACACTCTCTGACACTCTCTGTCACTCTCTATCACTCTCTGACACTCTCTGACACTCTCTGACACTCTCAGACACTCTCTATCACTCTCTGACACTCTCTGAATCTCTCTGACAGTCTCAGACAATCTCTGACACTCTCAGACACTCTCTATAACTCTCTATCACTCTCTGACACACTGTGACAGTCTCTATCACTCTCTATCATTCTCTGACACTCTCTGACACAATCAGACACTCTGTGACGCACTCTGACACTCTCTATCACTCTATGACACTCTCTGACTCTCTCTGACACACTCTGACACTCTGAGACACTCTCTGACACTCTCTGACACTCTCAGACACTCTCTATCATTCTCTTTCACTCTCTATCACTCCATGACACACTCTGAAACTCTCTGACACTCTCAGACACTCTCTGACACTCTCAGACACTCTCAGACACTCTCTATCACTCTCTATCACTCTCTGACACTCTCTGAAACTCTCTGACACTCTCTGAAACTCTCTGACACTCTCAGACACTCTCTGACACTCTCAGAAACTCTCTATCACTCTCTGACACTCTCTTTCACTCTCTATCATACTCTGACACTCACTGACACTCTCTGACTCTCTCAGAAACTCTCGATCACTCTCTGACACTCTCTGACACTCTCTATCACTCTCTGACACTCTCTGACACGCTCTGACACTCTCAGACACTATCAGACACTCTCTATCACTCTCCGACACTCTCTGACACTCTCAGACACTCTCAGACACTCTCTATCACTCTCTATCACTCGCTGACACTCTCTGAAACTCTCGGACTCTCTCAGACACTCTCCGACACTCTCAGGCCCTCTCTATCTCTCTCTGACACTCTCTGACACTCTCTGACACTCCCTTTCACACTCTATCACTCTCTGACACACTCTGAAAGTCTCTGGCACTCTCAGACTCTCTCAGACACTCTCAGACACTCTCTGACACTCTCTGACAGTCTCTATCAGTCTCGGACTCTCTCTGGCATTCTCAGACACTCTCTATCACTCCCTATCACTCTCTGACACTCACCGAAACTCTCTGACACTCTCAGACACTCTCTGACACTCTCTGACTCTCTCAGACACTCTCTATCACTCTCTACCACTCTCTATCACTCTCTGACACACTCTGAAACTCTCTGACACTCTCAGACACTCTCAGACACTCTCAGACACTCTCTGACATTCTCTGTCACTCTCTGTCACTCTCTATCACTCTCTGACACTCTCTGACACTCTCAGACACTCTCTATGACTCTCTGACACTCTCTGAAATTCTCTGACACTCTCAGACACTCTCTGACACTCTCAGACACTCTCTATCCCTCTCTGACACTCTCTTTCACTCTCTGACACTCTCAGACACACTCTATCACTCTCTGACACTCTCTATCACTCTCTGACACTCTCAGACACTCTCTATCACTCTCTGACACTCTCTGACACGCTCTATCACTCTCAGACACTCTCAGACACTCTCTATCACTCTCTGACACTCTCTATCACTCTCTGACACTCTCAGACACTCTCTATCACTCTCTGACACTCTCTGACACTCTCTATCACTCTCTGACACTCTCTGACACGCTCTGTCACTCTCAGACACTGTCAGACACACACTATCATTCTCCGACACTCTCTGACACTCTCAGACACTCTCAGACACTCTCTATCACTCTCTGTCATTCTCTATCACTCGCTGACACTCTCTGAAACTCTCTGACTCTCTCCGACACTCTCTGACACTCTCAGACACTCTCTATCTCTCTCTGACACTCTCTGACACTCTCTGACACTCTCTGACACTCTCTTTCACTCTCAATCGCTCTCTGACACTCACTGACACTCTTTGACACCCTCTATCACTCTCTGTCGCTCTCTGACACTCTCTATCACTCTCTGACACTCTCTGACACTCTCTATCACTCTCTGACACTTTCTGACACACACTGACACTCGCAGACCCTCTCTATCACTCTCTGACACTCTCTGACACTCTCTGTCACTCTCTATCACTCTCTGACACTCTCTGACACTCTCAGACACTCTCTATCACTCTCTGACACTCTCAGACACTCTCCATCACTGTCTATCACTCTCTGACACTCTGTGAATCTCTCTGACATTCTCAGACACTCTCTGACACTCTCAGACACTCTCTATAACTCTCTATCACTCTCTGACACACTGTGACAGTCTCTATCACTCTCGGACACTCTCAGACACACTCTATCACTCGCTATCATTCTCTGACACTCTCTGACACAATCAGACACTCTGTGACGCACTCTGACACTCTCTATCACTCTATGACACTCTCTGACTCTCTCTGACACACTCTGACACTCTCTGACACTCTCTGACACTCTCAGACACTCTCTATCACTCTCTGACACTCACCGAAACACTCTGACACTCTCAGACACTCTCTGGCACTCTCTGACACGCTCAGACACTCTCTATCACTCTCTTTCACTCTCTATCACTCTATGACACACTCTGAAACTCTCTGACACTCTCAGACACTCTCTGACACTCTCTGACACTCTCAGACACTCTCTATCACGCTCTATCACTCTCTGACACTCTCTGAAACTCTCTGACACTCTCTGAAACTCTCGGACACTCTCAGACACTCTCTGACACTCTCAGAAACTCTCTATCACTCTCTGACACTCTCTTTCACTCTCTATCATACTCTGACACTCACTGACACTCTCTGACTCTCTCAGAAACTCTCGATCACTCTCTATCACTCTCTGACACTCACAGACACACTCTGACACTCTCTATCACTCTCTGACACTCTCTATCACTCTCTGACACTCTCTGACACTCTCTATCACTCTCTGACACTTTCTGACACACTCTGACACTCGCAGACCCTCTCTATCACTCTCTGACTCTCTCTGACACTCTCTGACACTCTCTATCACTCTCTATCACTCTCTGACACTCTCTGACACTCTCTATCACTCTCTGACACTCTCTGACACTCTCAGACACTCTCTATCACTGTCTATCACTCTCTGACACTCTCTGAATCTCTCTGACAGTCTCAGACACTCTCTGACACACTGTGACACTCTCTATCACTCTCTGACACTCTCTGACACGCTCTGTCACTCTCAGACACTGTCAGACACACACTATCATTCTCCGACACTCTCTGACACTCTCAGACACTCTCAGACACTCTCTATCACTCTCTGTCATTCTCTATCACTCGCTGACACTCTCTGAAACTCTCTGACTCTCTCCGACACTCTCTGACACTCTCAGACACTCTCTATCTCTCTCTGACACTCTCTGACACTCTCTGACACTCTCTGACACTCTCTTTCACTCTCAATCGCTCTCTGACACTCACTGACACTCTTTGACACCCTCTATCACTCTCTGTCGCTCTCTGACACTCTCTATCATCTCTGACACTCTCTGACACTCTCTATCACTCTCTGACACTTTCTGACACACACTGACACTCGCAGACCCTCTCTATCACTCTCTGACACTCTCTGACACTCTCTGTCACTCTCTATCACTCTCTGACACTCTCTGACACTCTCAGACACTCTCTATCACTCTCTGACACTCTCAGACACTCTCCATCACTGTCTATCACTCTCTGACACTCTGTGAATCTCTCTGACAGTCTCAGACACTCTCTGACACTCTCAGACACTCTCTATAACTCTCTATCACTCTCTGACACACTGTGACAGTCTCTATCACTCTCGGACACTCTCAGACACACTCTATCACTCGCTATCATTCTCTGACACTCTCTGACACAATCAGACACTCTGTGACGCACTCTGACACTCTCTATCACTCTATGACACTCTCTGACTCTCTCTGACACACTCTGACACTCTCTGACACTCTCTGACACTCTCAGACACTCTCTATCACTCTCTGACACTCACCGAAACACTCTGACACTCTCAGACACTCTCTGGCACTCTCTGACACGCTCAGACACTCTCTATCACTCTCTTTCACTCTCTATCACTCTATGACACACTCTGAAACTCTCTGACACTCTCTGACACTCTCAGACACTCTCTATCACGCTCTATCACTCTCTGACACTCTCTGAAACTCTCTGACACTCTCTGAAACTCTCTGACACTCTCAGACACTCTCTGACACTCTCAGAAACTCTCTATCACTCTCTGACACTCTCTTTCACTCTCTATCATACTCTGACACTCACTGACACTCTCTGACTCTCTCAGAAACTCTCGATCACTCTCTATCACTCTCTGACACTCACAGACACACTCTGACACTCTCTATCACTCTCTGACACTCTCTATCACTCTCTGACACTCTCTGACACTCTCTATCACTCTCTGACACTTTCTGACACACTCTGACACTCGCAGACCCTCTCTATCACTCTCTGACTCTCTCTGACACTCTCTGACACTCTCTATCACTCTCTATCACTCTCTGACACTCTCTGACACTCTCTATCACTCTCTGACACTCTCTGACACTCTCAGACACTCTCTATCACTGTCTATCACTCTCTGACACTCTCTGAATCTCTCTGACAGTCTCAGACACTCTCTGACACACTGTGACACTCTCTATCACTCTCGGACACTCTCTGACACTCTCTATCACTCTCTGTCACTCTCTGACACTCTCTGACACACTCAGACACTCTGTGACGCACTCTGACGCTCTCTATCACTCGATGACACTCTCTGACACGCTCTATCACTCTCTATCACTCTCTGACACTCTCGATCACTCTCTGACACTCTCTGACACTCTCTGACACTCTCTATCACTCTCTATCACTCTCTGTCACTCTCTGACACTCTCTGACACTCTCTGCCACTCTCAGACACTCTCAGACACTCTATGTCACTCTCTGTCACTCTCTGACACTCTCTGACACTCTCAGACACTCTCTATCACTCTCCATCACTCTCTGCCACTCTCTGAATCTCTCTGACAGTCTCAGACAATCTCTGACACTCTCAGACACTCTCTATCACTCTCGATCACTCTCTGACACTCACTGACACACTCTGACACTCTCAGACACTCTCAGACACTCTCTCTCACTCTCTATCACTCGCTGACACTCTCTGAAACTCTCTGACTCTCTCAGACACTCTCTGACACTCTCAGACTCTCTCTATCTCTCTCTGACACTCTCTGACACTCCCTTTCACACTCTATCACTCTCTGACACACTCTGAAAGTCTCTGGGACTCTAAGACTCTCTCAGACTCTCTCAGACACTCTCAGACACTCTCTGACACTCTCTGACAGTCTCTATCAGTCTCAGACACTCTCTGGCATTCTCAGACACTCTCTATCACTCCCTATCACTCTCTGACACTCACCGAAACTCTCTGACACTCTCAGACACTCTCTGACACTCTCTGGCACTCTCTATCACTCTCTGACACTCTCTGACACGCTCTGACACTCTCAGACACTACCAGACACTCTCTATCACTCTCCAACACTCTCTGACACTCTCAGACACTCTCAGACACTCTCGATCACTCTCTATCACTCGCTGACACTCTCTGAAACTCTCTGACTCTCTCAGACACTCTCTGACACTCTCAGACTCTCTCTATCTCTCTCTGACACTCTCAGACACTCTCCATCACTGTCTATCACTCTCTGACACTCTCTGAATCTCTCTGACAGTCTCAGACACTCTCAGACACTCTCTATAACTCTCTATCACTCTCTGACACACTGTGACAGTCTCTATCACTCTCGGACACTCTCAGACACTCTCTATCACTCTCTATCATTCTCTGACACTCTCTGACACAATCAGAAACTCTGTGACGCACTCTGACACTCTCTATCACTCTATGACACTCTCTGACTCTCTCTGACACACTCTGACACTCTCTGACACTCTCAGACACTCTCTATCACTCTCTGACACTCACCGAAACACTCTGACACTCTCAGACACTCTCTGACACTCTCAGACACTCTCTGACACTCTCAGACACTCTCAGACACTCTCTATCACTCTCTATCACTCTATATCACTCTCTGACACTCTCTGAAACTCTCTGACACTCTCTGAAACTCTCTGACACTCTCAGACACTCTCTGACACTCTCAGAAACTCTCTATCACTCTCTGACACTCTCTTTCACTCTCTTTCACTCTCTATCATACTCTGACACTCACTGACACTCTCTGACTCTCTCAGAAACTCTCGATCACTCTCTGACACTCTCTGGCACTCTCTATCACTCTCTGACACTCTCTGACACGCTCTGACACTCTCAGACACTATCAGACACTCTCTATCACTCTCCAACACTCTCTGACACTCTCAGACACTCTCAGACACTCTCGATCACTCTCTATCACTCGCTGACACTCTCTGAAACTCTCTGACTCTCTCAGACACTCTCTGACACTCTCAGACTCTCTCTATCTCTCTCTGACACTCTCTGACACTCCCTTTCACTCTCTATCACTCTCTGACACTCACAGACACACTCTGACACTCTCTATCACTCTCTGACACTCTCTATCACTCTCTGACACTCTCTGACACTCTCTATCACTCTCTGACACTTTCTGACACTCTCTGACACTCTCTGACACTCTCAGACACTCTCAGACACTATCTATCACTGTCTATCACTCTCTGACACTCTCTGAATCTCTCTGACAGTCTCAGACACTCTCTGACACTCTCAGACACTCTCTATCACTCTCTATCACTCTCTGACACACTGTGACACTCTCTATCACTCTCGGACACTCTCTGACACTCTCTATCACTCTCTGTCACTCTCTGACACTCTCTGACACACTCAGACACTCTGTGACGCACTCTGACACTCTCTATCACTCTATGACACTCTCTGACACTCTCTATCACTCTCTATCACTCTCTGACACTCTCGATCACTCTCTGACACTCTCTGACACTCTCTGACACTCTCTGACACTCTCTATCACTCTCTATCACTCTCTGTCACTCTCTGACACTCTCTGACACTCTTGATCACTCTCTGACACTCTATATCACTCTCTGACACTCTCTATCACTATCTGACACTCTCTGACACTCTATATCACTCTCTGACACTTTCTGACACACTCTGACACTCGCAGACCCTCTCTATCACTCTCTGACACTCTCTGACACTCTCTATCACTCTCTATCACTCTCTGACACTCTCTGACACTCTCTGACACTCTCAGACACTCTCAGACACTATCTATCACTGTCTATCACTCTCTGACACTCTCTGAATCTCTCTGACAGTCTCAGACACTCTCTGACACTCTCAGACACTCTCTATCACTCTCTATCACTCTCTGACACACTGTGACACTCTCTATCACTCTCGGACACTCTCTGACACTCTCTATCACTCTCTGTCACTCTCTGACACTCTCTGACACACTCAGACACTCTGTGACGCACTCTGACACTCTCTATCACTCTATGACATTCTCTGACACTCTCTATCACTCTCTATCACTCTCTGACACTCTCGATCACTCTCTGACACTCTCAGACACTCTCTATAACTCTCTATCACTCTCTGACACACTGTGACAGTCTCTATCACTCTCGGACACTCTCAGACACACTCTATCACTCGCTATCATTCTCTGACACTCTCTGACACAATCAGACACTCTGTGACGCACTCTGACACTCTCTATCACTCTATGACACTCTCTGACTCTCTCTGACACACTCTGACACTCTCTGACACTCTCTGACACTCTCAGACACTCTCTATCACTCTCTGACACTCACCGAAACACTCTGACACTCTCAGACACTCTCTGGCACTCTCTGACACGCTCAGACACTCTCTATCACTCTCTTTCACTCTCTATCACTCTATGACACACTCTGAAACTCTCTGACACTCTCAGACACTCTCTGACACTCTCTGACACTCTCAGACACTCTCTATCACGCTCTATCACTCTCTGACACTCTCTGAAACTCTCTGACACTCTCTGAAACTCTCTGACACTCTCAGACACTCTCTGACACTCTCAGAAACTCTCTATCACTCTCTGACACTCTCTTTCACTCTCTATCATACTCTGACACTCACTGACACTCTCTGACTCTCTCAGAAACTCTCGATCACTCTCTATCACTCTCTGACACTCACAGACACACTCTGACACTCTCTTTCACTCTCTGACACTCTCTATCACTCTCTGACACTCTCTGACACTCTCTATCACTCTCTGACACTTTCTGACACACTCTGACACTCGCAGACCCTCTCTATCACTCTCTGACTCTCTCTGACACTCTCTGACACTCTCTATCACTCTCTATCACTCTCTGACACTCTCTGACACTCTCTATCACTCTCTGACACTCTCTGACACTCTCAGACACTCTCTATCACTGTCTATCACTCTCTGACACTCTCTGAATCTCTCTGACAGTCTCAGACACTCTCTGACACACTGTGACACTCTCTATCACTCTCGGACACTCTCTGACACTCTCTATCACTCTCTGTCACTCTCTGACACTCTCTGACACACTCAGACACTCTGTGACGCACTCTGACGCTCTCTATCACTCGATGACACTCTCTGACACGCTCTATCACTCTCTATCACTCTCTGACACTCTCGATCACTCTCTGACACTCTCTGACACTCTCTATCACTCTCTATCACTCTCTGTCACTCTCTGACACTCTCTGACACTCTCTGCCACTCTCAGACACTCTCAGACACTCTATGTCACTCTCTGTCACTCTCTGACACTCTCTGACACTCTCAGACACTCTCTATCACTCTCCATCACTCTCTGCCACTCTCTGAATCTCTCTGACAGTCTCAGACAATCTCTGACACTCTCAGACACTCTCTATCACTCTCGATCACTCTCTGACACTCACTGACACACTCTGACACTCTCAGACACTCTCAGACACTCTCTCTCACTCTCTATCACTCGCCGACACTCTCTGAAACTCTCTGACTCTCTCAGACACTCTCTGACACTCTCAGACTCTCTCTATCTCTCTCTGACACTCTCTGACACTCCCTTTCACACTCTATCACTCTCTGACACACTCTGAAAGTCTCTGGGACTCTAAGACTCTCTCAGACTCTCTCAGACACTCTCAGACACTCTCTGACACTCTCTGACAGTCTCTATCAGTCTCAGACACTCTCTGGCATTATCAGACACTCTCTATCACTCCCTATCACTCTCTGACACTCACCGAAACTCTCTGACACTCTCAGACACTCTCTGACACTCTCTGGCACTCTCTATCACTCTCTGACACTCTCTGACACGCTCTGACACTCTCAGACACTATCAGACACTCTCTATCACTCTCCAACACTCTCTGACACTCTCAGACACTCTCAGACACTCTCGATCACTCTCTATCACTCGCTGACACTCTCTGAAACTCTCTGACTCTCTCAGACACTCTCTGACACTCTCAGACTCTCTCTATCTCTCTCTGACACTCTCAGACACTCTCCATCACTGTCTATCATCTCTGACACTCTCTGAATCTCTCTGACAGTCTCAGACACTCTCAGACACTCTCTATAACTCTCTATCACTCTCTGACACACTGTGACAGTCTCTATCACTCTCGGACACTCTCAGACACTCTCTATCACTCTCTCTCATTCTCTGACACTCTCTGACACAATCAGAAACTCTGTGACGCACTCTGACACTCTCTATCACTCTATGACACTCTCTGACTCTCTCTGACACACTCTGACACTCTCTGACACTCTCAGACACTCTCTATCACTCTCTATCACTCTATATCACTCTCTATCACTCTATATCACTCTCTGACACTCTCTGAAACTCTCTGACACTCTCTGAAACTCTCTGACACTCACTGACACTCTCTGACTCTCTCAGAAACTCTCGATCACTCTCTGACACTCTCTGGCACTCTCTATCACTCTCTGACACTCTCTGACACGCTCTGACACTCTCAGACACTATCTGACACTCTCTATCACTCTCCAACACTCTCTGACACTCTCAGACACTCTCAAACACTCTCGATCACTCTCTATCACTCGCTGACACTCTCTGAAACTCTCTGACTCTCTCAGACACTCTCTGACACTCTCAGACTCTCTCTATCTCTCTCTGACACTCTCTGACACTCCCTTTCACTCTCTATCACTCTCTGACACTCACAGACACACTCTGACACTCTCTATCACTCTCTGACACTCTCTATCACTCTCTGACACTCTCTGACACTCTCTATCACTCTCTGACACTTTCTGACACACTCTGACACTCTCTGACACTCTCAGACACTCTCAGACACTATCTATCACTGTCTATCACTCTCTGACACTCTCTGAATCTCTCTGACAGTCTCAGACACTCTCTGACACTCTCAGACACTCTCTATCACTCTCTATCACTCTCTGACACACTGTGACACTCTCTATCACTCTCGGACACTCTCTGACACTCTCTATCACTCTTTGTCACTCTCTGACACTCTCTGACACACTCAGACACTCTGTGACGCACTCTGACACTCTCTATCACTCTATGACACTCTCTGACACTCTCTATCACTCTCTATCACTCTCTGTCACTCTCTGACACTCTCTGACACTCTCTATCACTCTATGACACTCTCTGACACTCTCTATCACTCTCTATCACTCTCTGACACTCTCGATCACTCTCTGACACTCTCTGACACTCTCTGACACTCTCTGACACTCTCTATCACTCTCTATCACTCTCTGTCACTCTCTGACACTCTCTGACACTCTCGATCACTCTCTGACACTCTATATCACTCTCTGACACTCTCTATCACTATCTGACACTCTCTGACACTCTCTATCACTCTCTGACACTTTCTGACACACTCTGACACTCGCAGACCCTCTCTATCACTCTCTGACACTCTCTGACACTCTCTATCACTCTCTATCACTCTCTGACACTCTCTGACACTCTCTGACACTCTCAGACACTCTCAGACACTATCTATCACTGTCTATCACTCTCTGACACTCTCTGAATCTCTCTGACAGTCTCAGACACTCTCTGACACTCTCAGACACTCTCTATCACTCTCTATCACTCTCTGACACACTGTGACACTCTCTATCACTCTCGGACACTCTCTGACACTCTCTATCACTCTCTGTCACTCTCTGACACTCTCTGACACACTCAGACACTCTGTGACGCACTCTGACACTCTCTATCCCTCTATGACATTCTCTGACACTCTCTATCACTCTCTATCACTCTCTGACACTCTCGATCACTCTCTGACACTCTCTGACACTCTCAGACACTCTCTATAACTCTCTATCACTCTCTGACACACTGTGACAGTCTCTATCACTCTCGGACACTCTCAGACACACTCTATCACTCGCTATCATTCTCTGACACTCTCTGACACAATCAGACACTCTGTGACGCACTCTGACACTCTCTATCACTCTATGACACTCTCTGACTCTCTCTGACACACTCTGACACTCTCTGACACTCTCTGACACTCTCAGACACTCTCTATCACTCTCTGACACTCACCGAAACACTCTGACACTCTCAGACACTCTCTGGCACTCTCTGACACGCTCAGACACTCTCTATCACTCTCTTTCACTCTCTATCACTCTATGACACACTCTGAAACTCTCTGACACTCTCAGACACTCTCTGACACTCTCTGACACTCTCAGACACTCTCTATCACGCTCTATCACTCTCTGACACTCTCTGAAACTCTCTGACACTCTCTGAAACTCTCTGACACTCTCAGACACTCTCTGACACTCTCAGAAACTCTCTATCACTCTCTGACACTCTCTTTCACTCTCTATCATACTCTGACACTCACTGACACTCTCTGACTCTCTCAGAAACTCTCGATCACTCTCTATCACTCTCTGACACTCACAGACACACTCTGACACTCTCTTTCACTCTCTGACACTCTCTATCACTCTCTGACACTCTCTGACACTCTCTATCACTCTCTGACACTTTCTGACACACTCTGACACTCGCAGACCCTCTCTATCACTCTCTGACTCTCTCTGACACTCTCTGACACTCTCTATCACTCTCTATCACTCTCTGACACTCTCTGACACTCTCTATCACTCTCTGACACTCTCTGACACTCTCAGACACTCTCTATCACTGTCTATCACTCTCTGACACTCTCTGAATCTCTCTGACAGTCTCAGACACTCTCTGACACACTGTGACACTCTCTATCACTCTCGGACACTCTCTGACACTCTCTATCACTCTCTGTCACTCTCTGACACTCTCTGACACACTCAGACACTCTGTGACGCACTCTGACGCTCTCTATCACTCGATGACACTCTCTGACACGCTCTATCACTCTCTATCACTCTCTGACACTCTCGATCACTCTCTGACACTCTCTGACACTCTCTGACACTCTCTATCACTCTCTATCACTCTCTGTCACTCTCTGACACTCTCTGACACTCTCTGCCACTCTCAGACACTCTCAGACACTCTATGTCACTCTCTGTCACTCTCTGACACTCTCTGACACTCTCAGACACTCTCTATCACTCTCCATCACTCTCTGCCACTCTCTGAATCTCTCTGACAGTCTCAGACAATCTCTGACACTCTCAGACACTCTCTATCACTCTCGATCACTCTCTGACACTCACTGACACACTCTGACACTCTCAGACACTCTCAGACACTCTCTCTCACTCTCTATCACTCGCTGACACTCTCTGAAACTCTCTGACTCTCTCAGACACTCTCTGACACTCTCAGACTCTCTCTATCTCTCTCTGACACTCTCTGACACTCCCTTTCACACTCTATCACTCTCTGACACACTCTGAAAGTCTCTGGGACACTAAGACTCTCTCAGACTCTCTCAGACACTCTCAGACACTCTCTGACACTCTCTGACAGTCTCTATCAGTCTCAGACACTCTCTGGCATTCTCAGACACTCTCTATCACTCCCTATCACTCTCTGACACTCACCGAAACTCTCTGACACTCTCAGACACTCTCTGACACTCTCTGGCACTCTCTATCACTCTCTGACACTCTCTGACACGCTCTGACACTCTCAGACACTATCAGACACTCTCTATCACTCTCCAACACTCTCTGACACTCTCAGACACTCTCAGACACTCTCGATCACTCTCTATCACTCGCTGACACTCTCTGAAACTCTCTGACTCTCTCAGACACTCTCTGACACTCTCAGACTCTCTCTATCTCTCTCTGACACTCTCAGACACTCTCCATCACTGTCTATCACTCTCTGACACTCTCTGAATCTCTCTGACAGTCTCAGACACTCTCAGACACTCTCTATAACTCTCTATCACTCTCTGACACACTGTGACAGTCTCTATCACTCTCGGACACTCTCAGACACTCTCTATCACTCTCTATCATTCTCTGACACTCTCTGACACAATCAGAAACTCTGTGACGCACTCTGACACTCTCTATCACTCTATGACACTCTCTGACTCTCTCTGACACACTCTGACACTCTCTGACACTCTCAGACACTCTCTATCACTCTCTGACACTCACCGAAACACTCTGACACTCTCAGACACTCTCTGACACTCTCAGACACTCTCTGACACTCTCAGACACTCTCAGACACTCTCTATCACTCTCTATCACTCTATATCACTCTCTGACACTCTCTGAAACTCTCTGACACTCTCTGAAACTCTCTGACACTCTCAGACACTCTCTGACACTCTCAGAAACTCTCTATCACTCTCTGACACTCTCTTTCACTCTCTTTCACTCTCTATCATACTCTGACACTCACTGACACTCTCTGACTCTCTCAGAAACTCTCGATCACTCTCTGACACTCTCTGGCACTCTCTATCACTCTCTGACACTCTCTGACACGCTCTGACACTCTCAGACACTATCAGACACTCTCTAACACTCTCCAACACTCTCTGACACTCTCAGACACTCTCAGACACTCTCGATCACTCTCTATCACTCGCTGACACTCTCTGAAACTCTCTGACTCTCTCAGACACTCTCTGACACTCTCAGACTCTCTCTATCTCTCTCTGACACTCTCTGACACTCCCTTTCACTCTCTATCACTCTCTGACACTCACAGACACACTCTGACACTCTCTATCACTCTCTGACACTCTCTATCACTCTCTGACACTCTCTGACACTCTCTATCACTCTCTGACACTTTCTGACACACTCTGACACTCTCTGACACTCTCAGACACTCTCAGACACTATCTATCACTGTCTATCACTCTCTGACACTCTCTGAATCTCTCTGACAGTCTCAGACACTCTCTGACACTCTCAGACACTCTCTATCACTCTCTATCACTCTCTGACACACTGTGACACTCTCTATCACTCTCGGACACTCTCTGACACTCTCTATCACTCTCTGTCACTCTCTGACACTCTCTGACACACTCAGACACTCTGTGACGCACTCTGACACTCTCTATCACTCTATGACACTCTCTGACACTCTCTATCACTCTCTATCACTCTCTGTCACTCTCTGACACTCTCTGACACACTCAGACACTCTGTGACGCACTCTGACACTCTCTATCACTCTATGACACTCTCTGACACTCTCTATCACTCTCTATCACTCTCTGACACTCTCGATCACTCTCTGACACTCTCTGACACTCTCTGACCCTGTCTGACACTCTCTATCACTCTCTATCACTCTCTGTCACTCTCTGACACTCTCTGACACTCTCGATCACTCTCTGACACTCTATATCACTCTCTGACACTCTCTATCACTATCTGACACTCTCTGACACTCTCTATCACTCTCTGACACTTTCTGACACACTCTGACACTCGCAGACCCTCTCTATCACTCTCTGACACTCTCTGACACTCTCTATCACTCTCTATCACTCTCTGACACTCTCTGACACTCTCTGACACTCTCAGACACTCTCAGACACTATCTATCACTGTCTATCACTCTCTGACACTCTCTGAATCTCTCTGACAGTCTCAGACACTCTCTGACACTCTCAGACACTCTCTATCACTCTCTATCACTCTCTGACACACTGTGACACTCTCTATCACTCTCGGACACTCTCTGACACTCTCTATCACTCTCTGTCACTCTCTGACACTCTCTGACACACTCAGACACTCTGTGACGCACTCTGACACTCTCTATCACTCTATGACATTCTCTGACACTCTCTATCACTCTCTATCACTCTCTGACACTCTCGATCACTCTCTGACACTCTCTGACACTCTCTGACACTCTCTATCACTCTCTATCACTCTCTGTCACTCTCTGACACTCTCTGACACTCTCAGACACTCTCTATCAGTCTCTGTCACTCTCTGACACTCTCTGAATCTCTCTGACAGTCAAAGACAATCTCTGACACTCTCAGACACTCTCTATCACTCTCTATCACTCTCTGACACACTCTGACACTCTCTATCACTCTCGGACACTCTCTGACACACTCTGACACTCTCTATCACTCTCTGACACTCTCTGACACACTCAGACACTCTGTGACACTCTGTGACACTCTCTATCACTCTATGACACTCTCAGACACTCTCTATCACTCTCTGACACTCTCTGACACTCTCTATCACTGTCCATCACTCTCTGACACTCTCTGAATCTCTCTGACAGTCTCAGACACTCTCTGACACTATCACACACTCTCTATCACTCTCTATCACTCTCTGACACACTGTGACACTCTCTATCACTCTCGGACACTCTCTGACACACTCTATCACTCTCTGACACTTTCTGACACACTCTGACACTCGCAGACCCTCTCTATCACTCTCTGACACTCTCTGAAACTCTCTATCACTCTCTATCACTCTCTGACACTCTCTGACACTCTCTGACACTCTCAGACACTCTCTATCATTCTCTGACACTCTCTGACACTCTCAGACACTCTCTATCATTGTTTATCACTCTCTGACACTCTCTGAATCTCTCTGACAGTCTCAGACACTCTCTGACACTCTCAGACACTCTCTATCACTCTCTATCGCTCTCTGACACACTGTGACACTCTCTATCACTCTCGGACACTCTCTGACACTCTCTATCACTCTCTGTCACTCTCTGACACTCTCTGACACACTCAGACACTCTGTGACGCACTCTGACGCTCTCTATCACTCTATGACACTCTCTGACACTCTCTATCACTCTCTATCACTCTCTGACACTCTCGATCACTCTCTGACACTCTCTGACACTCTCTATCACTCTCTATCACTCTCTGTCACTCTCTGACACTCTCTGACACTCTCTGCCACTCTCAGACACTCTATGTCACTCTCTGTCACTCTCTGACACTCTCTGACACTCTCAGACACTCTCAGACACTCTCTATCACTCTCCATCACTCTCTGACACTCTCTGACACTCTCAGACACTCTCAGACACTCCCTATCACTCTCTATCACTCGCTGACACTCTCTGAAACTCTCTGACTCTCTCAGACACTCTCTGACACTCTCAGACTCTCTCTATCTCTCTCTGACACTCTCTGACACTCCCTTTCACTCTCTATCACTCTCTGACACTCACAGACACACTCTGACACTCTCTATCACTCTCTGACACTCTCTATCACTCTCTGACACTCTCTGACACTCTCTATCACTCTCTGACACTTTCTGACACACTCTGACACTCTCTGACACTCTCAGACACTCTCAGACACTATCTATCACTGTCTATCACTCTCTGACACTCTCTGAATCTCTCTGACAGTCTCAGACACTCTCTGACACTCTCAGACACTCTCTATCACTCTCTATCACTCTCTGACACACTGTGACACTCTCTATCACTCTCGGACACTCTCTGACACTCTCTATCACTCTCTGTCACTCTCTGACACTCTCTGACACACTCAGACACTCTGTGACGCACTCTGACACTCTCTATCACTCTATGACACTCTCTGACACTCTCTATCACTCTCTATCACTCTCTGTCACTCTCTGACACTCTCTGACACACTCAGACACTCTGTGACGCACTCTGACACTCTCTATCACTCTATGACACTCTCTGACACTCTCTATCACTCTCTATCACTCTCTGACACTCTCGATCACTCTCTGACACTCTCTGACACTCTCTGACCCTGTCTGACACTCTCTATCACTCTCTATCACTCTCTGTCACTCTCTGACACTCTCTGACACTCTCGATCACTCTCTGACACTCTATATCACTCTCTGACACTCTCTATCACTATCTGACACTCTCTGACACTCTCTATCACTCTCTGACACTTTCTGACACACTCTGACACTCGCAGACCCTCTCTATCACTCTCTGACACTCTCTGACACTCTCTATCACTCTCTATCACTCTCTGACACTCTCTGACACTCTCTGACACTCTCAGACACTCTCAGACACTATCTATCACTGTCTATCACTCTCTGACACTCTCTGAATCTCTCTGACAGTCTCAGACACTCTCTGACACTCTCAGACACTCTCTATCACTCTCTATCACTCTCTGACACACTGTGACACTCTCTATCACTCTCGGACACTCTCTGACACTCTCTATCACTCTCTGTCACTCTCTGACACTCTCTGACACACTCAGACACTCTGTGACGCACTCTGACACTCTCTATCACTCTATGACATTCTCTGACACTCTCTATCACTCTCTATCACTCTCTGACACTCTCGATCACTCTCTGACACTCTCTGACACTCTCTGACACTCTCTATCACTCTCTATCACTCTCTGTCACTCTCTGACACTCTCTGACACTCTCAGACACTCTCTATCACTCTCTGTCACTCTCTGACACTCTCTGAATCTCTCTGACAGTCAAAGACAATCTCTGACACTCTCAGACACTCTCTATCACTCTCTATCACTCTCTGACACACTCTGACACTCTCTATCACTCTCGGACACTCTCTGACACAATCTGACACTCTCTATCACTCTCTGACACTCTCTGACACACTCAGACACTCTGTGACACTCTGTGACACTCTCTATCACTCTATGACACTCTCAGACACTCTCTATCACTCTCTGACACTCTCTGACACTCTCTATCACTGTCCATCACTCTCTGACACTCTCTGAATCTCTCTGACAGTCTCAGACACTCTCTGACACTATCACACACTCTCTATCACTCTCTATCACTCTCTGACACACTGTGACACTCTCTATCACTCTCGGACACTCTCTGACACACTCTATCACTCTCTGACACTTTCTGACACACTCTGACACTCGCAGACCCTCTCTATCACTCTCTGACACTCTCTGAAACTCTCTATCACTCTCTATCACTCTCTGACACTCTCTGACACTCTCTGACACTCTCAGACACTCTCTATCATTCTCTGACACTCTCTGACACTCTCAGACACTCTCTATCATTGTTTATCACTCTCTGACACTCTCTGAATCTCTCTGACAGTCTCAGACACTCTCTGACACTCTCAGACACTCTCTATCACTCTCTATCGCTCTCTGACACACTGTGACACTCTCTATCACTCTCGGACACTCTCTGACACTCTCTATCACTCTCTGTCACTCTCTGACACTCTCTGACACACTCAGACACTCTGTGACGCACTCTGACGCTCTCTATCACTCTATGACACTCTCTGACACTCTCTATCACTCTCTATCACTCTCTGACACTCTCGATCACTCTCTGACACTCTCTGGCACTCTCTATCACTCTCTATCACTCTCTGTCACTCTCTGACACTCTCTGACACTCTCTGCCACTCTCAGACACTCTATGTCACTCTCTGTCACTCTCTGACACTCTCTGACACTCTCAGACACTCTCAGACACTCTCTATCACTCTCCATCACTCTCTGACACTCTCTGAATCTCTCTGACAGTCTCAGACAATCTCTGACACTCTCAGAAACTCTCTATCACTCTCGATCACTCTCTGACACTCACTGACACTCTCTGACACTCTCAGACACTCTCAGACACTCTCTATCACTCTCTATCACTCGCTGACACTCTCTGAAACTCTCTGACTCTCTCAGACACTCTCTGACACTCTCAGACTCTCTCTATCTCTCTCTGACAGTCTCTATCAGTCTCAGACACTCTCTGGCATTCTCAGACACTCTCTATCACTCCCTATCACTCTCTGACACTCACCGAAACTCTCTGACACTCTCAGACACTCTCTGACACTCTCTGACTCTCTCAGACACTCTCTATCACTCTCTACCACTCTCTATTACTCTCTGACACACTCTGAAACTCTCTGACACTCTCAGACATTCTCTGACACTCTCAGACATTCTCAGACACTCTCTGACACACTCTGGCATTCTCTGTCACTCTCTATCACTCGCTATCACTCTCTGACACTCTCTGAAATTCTCTGACACTCTCAGACACTCTCAGACACTCTCTATCCCTCTCTGACACTCTCTTTCACTCTCTGACACTCTCAGACACTCTATATCACTCTCTGACACTCTCAGACACTCTATATCACTCTCTGACACTCTCTATCACTCTCTGACACTCTCAGACACTCTCTATCACTCTCTGACACTCTCTATCACTCTCTGACACTCTCAGACACTCTCTATCACTCTCTGACACTCTCTGACACTCTCTATCACTCTCTGACACTCTCTGACACGCTCTGACACTCTCAGACACTATCAGACACTCTCTATCACTCTCTGACACTCTCTATCACTCTCTGACACTCTCAGACACTCTCTATCACTCTCTGACACTCTCTGACACTCTCTATCATTCTCTGACACTCTCTGACACGCTCTGACACTCTCAGACACTATCAGACACTCTCTATCACTCTCCGACACACTCTGACACTCTCAGACACTCTCTATCACTCTCTATCACTCGCTGACACTCTCTGAAACTCTCTGACTCTCTCAGACACTCTCTGACACTCTCAGACTCTCTCTATCTCTCTCTGACACTCTCTGACACTCCCTTTCACTCTCTATCACTCTCTGACACTCACAGACACACTCTGACACTCTCTATCACTCTCTGACACTCTCTATCACTCCCTGACACTCTCTGACACTCTCTATCACTCTCTATCACTCTCTGTCACTCTCTGACACTCTCTGACACTCTCTGACACTCTCAGACACTCTCTGTCACTATCTGTCACTCTCTGACACTCTCTGACACTCTCTGACACGCTCTGTCACTCTCAGACACTATCAGACACACTCTATCATTCTCCGACACTCTCTGACACTCTCAGACATCTCTATCACTCTCTGACACTCTCTATCACTCTCTGACACTCTCAGACACTCTCTATCACTCTCTGACACTCTATGACACTCTCAATCACTCTCCGACACTCTCTGACACGCTCTGTCACTCTCAGACACTATCAGACACACTCTATCATTCTCCGACACTCTCTGACACTCTCTGACACGCTCTGTCACTCTCAGACACTATCAGACACACTCTATCATTCTCCGACACTCTCTGACACTCTCAGACACTCTCAGACACTCTCTATCACTCTCTATCATTCTCTATCACTCGCTGACACTCTCTGAAACTCTCTGACTCTCTCCGACACTCTCTGACACTCTCAGACACTCTCTATCTCTCTCTGACACTCTCTGACACTCTCTGACACTCTCTTTCACTCTCTATCACTCTCTGACACTCACTGACACTCTTTGACACCCTCTATCACTCTCTGACACTCTCTATCACTCTCTGAAACTCTCTGACACTCTCTATCACTCTCTGACACTTTCTGACACACTCTGACACTCGCAGACCCTCTCTATCACTCTCTGACACTTTCTGACACTCTCTGTCACTCTCTATCACTCTCTGACACTCTCTGACACTCTCAGACACTCTCTATCACTCTCTGACACGCTCTATCACTCTCTGACACTCTCAGACACTCTCTATCACTCGCTGACACTCTCTGACACTCTCTATCACTCTCTGACACTCTCTGACACGCTCTGACACTCTCAGACACTATCAGACACTCTCTATCACTCTCCGACACTCTCAGACACTCTCAGACACTCTCTATCACTCTCTATAACTCGCTGACACTCTCTGAAACTCTCTGACTCTCTCAGAAACTCTCTGACACTCTCAGTCTCTCTCTATCTCTCTCTGACACTCTCTGACACTCCCTTTCACTCTCTATCACTCTCTGACACTCACAAACACACTCTGACACTCTCTATCACTCTCTGACACTCTCTATCACTCCCTGACACTCTCTGACACTCTCTATCACTCTCTGACACTTTCTGACACACTCTGACACTCGCAGACCCTCTCTATCACTCTCTGACACACTCTGACACTCTCTATCACTCTCTATCACTCTCTGACACTCTCTGACACTCTCAGACACTCTCTATCACTCTCTGACACTCTCTGACACTCTCAGACACTCTCTATCACTGTCTATCACTCTCTGACACTCTCTGAATCTCTCTGACAGTCTCAGACACTCTCTGACACTCTCAGACACTCTCTATCACTCTCTATCACTCTCTGACACACTGTGACACTCTCTATCACTCTCGGACACTCTCTGACACTCTCTATCACGCTCTGTCACTCTCTGACACTCTCTGACACACTCAGACACTCTGTGACGCACTCTGCAACTCTCTATCACTCTATGACACTCTCTGACACTCTCTATCACTCTCTATCACTCTCTGACACTCTCGATCACTCTCTGACACTCTCTGACACTCTCTATCACTCTCTATCACTCTCTATCACTCTCTATCACTCTCTGTCTCTCTCTGACACTCTCTGACACTCTCTGACACTCTCTGTCACTATCTGTCACTCTCTGACACTCTCTGACACTCTCTGACACTCTCAGACACTCTCTATCACTCTCCATCACTCTCTGCCACTCTCTGAATCTCTCTGAATTTCTCAGACAATCTCTGACACTCTCAGACACTCTCTATCACTCTCTATCACTCTCTGACACTCACTGACACACTCTGACACTCTCAGACACTCTCAGACACTCTCTATCACTCTCTATCACTCACTGACACTCTCTGAAACTCTCTGACTCTCTCAGACACTCTCTGACACTCTCAGACTCTTTCTATCTCTCTCTGACACTCTCTGACACTCCCTTTCACTCTCTATCACTCTCTGACACACTCTGAAAGTCTCTGGCACTCTAAGACTCTCTCAGACACTCTCAGACACTCTCAGACACTCTCTGACACTCTCTGACAGTCTCTATCAGTCTCGGATACTCTCTGGCATTCTCAGACACTCTCTATCACTCCCTATCACTCTCTGACACTCACCGAAACTCTCTGACACTCTCAGACACTCTCTGACACTCTCTGACTCTCTCAGACACTCTCTATCACTCTCTACCACTCTCTATCACTCTCTGACACACTCTGAAACTCTCTGACACTCTCAGACACTCTCTGACACTCTCAGACACTCTCTATCACTCTCTGACACTCACCGAAACACTCTGACACTCTCAGACATTCTCTGACACTCTCTGACACTCTCAGACACTCTCTATCACTCTCTTTCACTCTCTATCACTCTATGACACACTCTGAAACTCTCTGACACTCTCAGACACTCTCTGACACTCTCAGACACTCTCTGACACTCTCAGACACTCTCAGACACTCTCTATCACTCTCTATCACTCTCTGACACTCTCTGAAACTCTCTGACACTCTCTGAATCTCTCTGACACTCTCAGACACTCTCTGACACTCTCAGAAACTCTCTATCACTCTCTGACACTCTCTTTCACTCTCTATCATACTCTGACACTCACTGACACTCTCTGACTCTCTCAGAAACTCTCGATAACTCTCTGACACTCTCTGACACTCTCTATCACTCTCTGACACTCTCTGACACGCTCTGACACTCTCAGACACTATCAGACACTCTCTATCACTCTCCGACACTCTCTGACACTCTCAGACACTCTCAGTCACTCTCGATCACTCTCTATCACTCGCTGACACTCTCTGAAACTCTCTGACTCTCTCAGACACTCTCTGACACTCTCAGACTGTCTCTATCTCTCTCTGACACTCTCTGACACTCCCTTTCACTCTCTATCACTCTCTGACACTCACAGACACACTCTGACACTCTCTATCACTCTCTGACACTCTCTATCGCTCTCTGACACTCTCTGACACTATCTATCACTCTCTGACACTTTCTGACACACTCTGACACTCGCAGACACTCTCTATCACTCTCTGACACTCTCTGACACTCTCTATCGCTCTCTATCACTCTCTGACACTCTCTGACACTCTCTGGCACTCTCAGACACTCTCTATCACTCTCTGACACTCTCTGACACTCTCAGACACTATCTATCACTGTCTATCACTCTCTGACACTCTCTGAATCTCTCTGACAGTCTCAGACACTCTCTGACACTCTCAGACACTCTCTATCACTCTCTATCACTCACTGACACACTTTGACACCCTCTATCACTCTCTGACACTCTCTATCACTCTCTGACACTCTCTATCATTCTCTGACACTTTCTGACACACTCTGACACTCGCAGACCCTCTCTATCACTCTCTGACACTCTCTGACACTCTCTGTCACTCTCTATCACTCTCTGACACTCTCTGACACTCTCAGACACTCTCTATCACTCTCTGACACTCTCAGACACTCTCAGACACTCTCCATCACTGTCTATCACTCTCTGACACTCTCTGAATCGCTCTGACAGTCTCAGACACTCTCTGACACTCTCAGACACTCTCTATAACTCTCTATCACTCTCTGACACACTGTGACAGTCTCTATCACTCTCGGACACTCTCAGACACTCTCTATCACTCTCTATCATTCTCTGACACTCTCTGACACAATCAGAAACTCTGTGACGCACTCTGACACTCTCTATCACTCGATGACACTCTCTGACTCCCTCTGACACACTCTGACACTCTCTGACACTCTCAGACACTCTCTATCACTCTCTGACACTCACCGAAACACTCTGACACTCTCAGACATTCTCCGACACTCTCTGACACTCTCAGACACTCTCTATCACTCTCTTTCACTCTCTATCACTCTGACACTCTCAGACATTCTCTGACACTCTCTGACACTCTCTGACACACTCTTTCACTCTCTATCATTATCTGACTCTCACTGACACTCTCTGACACTCTCTATCACTCTCTGACACTCTCTATCACTCTCTGACACTCTCTGACACTCTCTATCACTCTCTGACACGTTCTGACACACTCTGACAGTCGCAGACCCTCTCTATCACTCCCTTTCACTCTCTGACAATCTCTGACACTCTCAGACACTCTCTATCACTCTCTATCACTCTCTGACACTCTCTGACACTCTCTAATACTCTCTGACACTCTCAGACACTCTCTGTCACTATCTGTCACTCTCTGACACTCTCGGACACTCTCTGACACTCTCAGACACTCTCTATCCCTCTCTGACACTCTCTTTCACTCTCTGACACTCTCAGACATCTCTATCACTCTCTGACACTCTCTATCACTCTCTGACACTCTCAGACACTCTCTATCACTCTCTGACACTCTCTGACACTCTCTATCACTCTCTGACACTCTCTGACACGCTCTGTCACTCTCAGACACTATCAGACACACTCTATCATTCTCCGACACTCTCTGACACTCTCTGACACGCTCTGTCACTCTCAGACACTATCAGACACACTCTATCATTCTCCGACACTCTCTGACACTCTCAGACACTCTCAGACACTCTCTATCACTCTCTATCATTCTCTATCACTCGCTGACACTCTCTGAAACTCTCTGACTCTCTCCGACACTCTCTGACACTCTCAGACACTCTCTATCTCTCTCTGACACTCTCTGACACTCTCTGACACTCTCTTTCACTCTCTATCACTCTCTGACACTCACTGAAACTCTCTGACACTCTCTATCACTCTCTGACACTTTCTGACACACTCTGACACTCGCAGACCCTCTCTATCACTCTCTGACACTTTCTGACACTCTCTGTCACTCTCTATCACTCTCTGACACTCTCTGACACTCTCAGACACTCTCTATCACTCTCTGACACTCTCTATCACTCTCTGACACTCTCAGACACTCGCTATCACTCGCTGACACTCTCTGAGACTCTCTATCATTCTCTGACACTCTCTGACACTCTCTATCACTCTCTGACACATTCTGACACACTCTGACACTCGCAGACCATCTCTATCACTCTCTGACACTCTCTAACACTCTCTATCACTCTCTATCACTCGCTGACACTCTCTGAAACTCTCTGACTCTCTCAGACACTCTCAGATACGCTCTGTCACTCTCTGTCACTCTGTCACTCTCTCTAACACTCTCAGACTCTCTCAGAGACTCTCTATCACTCTCTATCACTCTCTGTCACTCTCTGTCACTCTCTGACACTCTCTGAAACTCTCTGACACTCTCAGACACTCTCTGACACTCTCAGACCCGCTCTGACACTCTCTGACACTCTCTTTCACTCTCTACCACACTCAGACACTCTCTATCACTCTCTGACACTCTCAGACACTCTCTATCACTCTCTGACACTCTCTGACACTCTCTATTACTCTCTGACGCACTCTGACACTCTCTGACACTCTCAGACACTATCAGACACTCTCCATCACTCTCCGACACTCTCTGACACTATCAGACACTCTCCATCACTCTCCGACACTCTCTGACACTCTCAGACACTCTCAGACACTCTCAGACACTCTCTATCACTCTCTATCACTCGCTGACACTCTCTGAAACTCTCTGACTCTCTCAGACACTCTCTGACACTCTCAGACACTCCCTATCTCTCTCTGACACTCTCTGACACTCTCTGACACACTCTTTCACTCTCTATCACTATCTGACGCTCACTGACACTCTCTGACACTCTCTATCACTCTCTGACACTCTCTATCACTCTCTGACACTCTCTATCACTCTCTGACACTCTCTGACAGTCTCTATCACTCTCTGACACGTTCTGACACACTCTAACAGTCGCAGACCCTCTCGATCACTCTCTTTCACTCTCTGACACTCTCTGACACTCTCAGACACTCTCTATCACTCTCTATCACTCTCTGGCACTCTCTGACACTCTCAGACACTCTCTATCACTGTCTATCACTCTCTGACACTCTCTGAATCTCTCTGACAGTCTCAGACACTCTCTGACACTCTCAGAGACTCTCTATCACTCTCTATCACTCTCTGACACACTGTGACACTCTCTATCACTCTCGGACACTCTCTGACACTCTCTGACAGTCTCTATCACTCTCTGACACTCTCTGACACTCTCTATCTCTCTCTGACACTCTCTGACACTCTCTGACACACTCTTTCACTCTCTATCATTATCTGACTCTCACTGACACTCTCTGACACTCTCTATCACTCTCTGACACTCTCTATCACTCTCTGACACTCTCTGACACTCTCTATCACTCTCTGACACGTTCTGACACACTCTGACAGTCGCAGACCCTCTCTATCACTCCCTTTCACTCTCTGACAATCTCTGACACTCTCAGACACTCTCTATCACTCTCTATCACTCTCTGACAATCTCTGACACTCTCAGACACTCTCTATCACTGTCTATCACTCTCTGACACTCTCTTTCACTCTCTGACACTCTCACACACTCTCTATCACTCTCTGACACTCTCTGACACTCTCTATCACTCTCTGACACTCTCTGACACGCTCTGACACTCTCAGACACTATCAGACACTCTCTATCACTCTCTGACACTCTCTGACACTCTCTATCACTCTCCGACACTCTCTGACACTCTCTGTCACTCTCTATCACTCGCTGACACTCTCTGAAACTCTCTGACTCTCTCAGACACTCTCTGACACTCTCAGACACTCTCGATCTCTCTCTGACACTCACTGACACTCTCTGACACTCTCTTTCACTCTCTATCACTCTCTGACACTCACTGACACTCTCTGACACTCTCTATCACTCTCTGAGACTCTCTATCATTCTCTGACACTCTCTGACACTCTCTATCACTCTCTGACACATTCTGACACACTCTGACACTCGCAGACCATCTCTATCACTCTCTGACACTCTCTGACACTCTCTATCACTCTCTATCACTCGCTGACACTCTCTGAAACTCTCTGACTCTCTCAGACACTCTCTGACACTCTCAGACACTCTCGATCTCTCTCTGACACTCTCTGACGCTCTCAGACACTCTCTGACACTCTCAGACACTCACCGAAACTCTCTCACACTCTCAGACACTCTCTATCACTCTCTATCACTCTCGATCACTCGATGACACACTCTGAAACTCTCTGACACTCTCAGACACTCTCTGACACTCTCAGACACGCTCTGTCACTCTCTGTCAATCTGTCACTCTCTCTAACACTCTCAGACTCTCTCAGAGACTCTCTATCACTCTCTATCACTCTCTGTCACTCTCTGACACTCTCTGAAACTCTCTGACACACTCAGACACTCTCAGACACTCTCTGACACTCTCAGACCCGCTCTGACACTCTCTGACACTCTCTTTCACTCTCTGACACTCTATTTCACTCTCTGACACTCTCACACACTCTCTATCACTCTCTGACACTCTCTGACACTCTCTATCACTCTCTGACACTCTCTGACACGCTCTGACACTCTCAGACACTATCAGACACTCTCTATCACTCTCTGACACTCTCTGACACTCTCTATCACTCTCCGACACTCTCTGACACTCTCTGTCACTCTCTATCACTCGCTGAAACTCTCTGAAACTCTCTGACTCTCTCAGACACTCTCTGACACTCTCAGACACTCTCGATCTCTCTCTGACACTCACTGACACTCTCTGACACTCTCTTTCACTCTCTATCACTCTCTGACACTCACTGACACTCTCTGACACTCTCTATCACTCTCTGAGACTCTCTATCATTCTCTGACACTCTCTGACACTCTCTATCACTCTCTGACACATTCTGACACACTCTGACACTCGCAGACCATCTCTATCACTCTCTGACACTCTCTGACACTCTCTATCACTCTCTATCACTCGCTGACACTCTCTGAAACTCTCTGACTCTCTCAGACACTCTCTGACACTCTCAGACACTCTCGATCTCTCTCTGACACTCTCTGACGCTCTCAGACACTCTCTGACACTCTCAGACACTCACCGAAACTCTCTCACACTCTCAGACACTCTCTATCACTCTCTATCACTCTCGATCACTCGATGACACACTCTGAAACTCTCTGACACTCTCAGACACTCTCTGACACTCTCAGACACGCTCTGTCACTCTCTGTCAATCTGTCACTCTCTCTAACACTCTCAGACTCTCTCAGAGACTCTCTATCACTCTCTATCACTCTCTGTCACTCTCTGACACTCTCTGAAACTCTCTGACACACTCAGACACTCTCAGACACTCTCTGACACTCTCAGACCCGCTCTGACACTCTCTGACACTCTCTTTCACTCTCTACCACACTCAGACACTCTCTATCACTCTCTGACACTCTCAGACACTCTCTATCACTCTCTGACACTCTCTGACACTCTCTATTACTCTCTGACGCACTCTGACACGCTCTGACACTCTCAGACACTATCAGACACTCTCCATCACTCTCCGACACTCTCTGACACTCTCAGAGACTCTCCATCACTCTCCGACACTCTCTGACACTCTCAGACACTCTCAGACACTCTCAGACACTCTCAGACACTCTCTATCACTCTCTATCACTCGCTGACACTCTCTGAAACTCTCTGACTCTCTCAGACACTCTCTGACACTCTCAGACACTCCCTATCTCTCTCTGACACTCTCTGACACTCTCTGACACTCTCTGACACACTCTTTCACTCTCTATCACTATCTGACGCTCACTGACACTCTCTGACACTCTCTATCACTCTCTGACACTCTCTATCACTCTCTGACACTCTCTGACACTCTCTATCACTCTCTGACACGTTCTGACACACTCTAACAGTCGCAGACCCTCTCGATCACTCTCTTTCACTCTCTGACACTCTCTGACACTCTCAGACACTCTCTATCACTCTCTATCACTCTCTGGCACTCTCTGACACTCTCAGACACTCTCTATCACTGTCTATCACTCTCTGACACTCTCTGAATCTCTCCGACAGTCTCAGACACTCTCTGACACTCTCAGAGACTCTCTATCACTCTCTATCACTCTCTGACACACTGTGACACTCTCTATCACTCTCTATCACTCGCTGACACTCTCTGAAACTCTCTGACACTCTCAGACACTCTCTGACACTCTCTATCACTCTCTATCTCTCTCTGACACTCTCTGACACACTCTTTCACTCTCTATCACTATCTGACGCTCACTGACACTCTCTGACACTCTCTATCACTCTCTGACACTCTCTATCACTCTCTGACACTCTCTGACAGTCTCTATCACTCTCTAACATGTTCTGACACACTCTGACAGTCGCAGACCCTCTCGATCACTCTCTTTCACTCTCTGGCACTCTCTGACACTCTCAGACACTCTCTATCACTGTCTATCAATCTCTGACACTCTCTGAATCTCTCTGACAGTCTCAGACACTCTCTGACACTCTCAGACACTCTCTATCACTCTCTATCACTCTCTGACACACTGTGACACTCTCTATCACTCTCGGACACTCTCTGACACGCTCTGACACTCTCTATCACTCTCTGACACTCTCTGACACTCTCTATCTCTCTCTGACACTCTCTGACACTCTCTGACACACTCTTTCACTCTCTATCACTATCTGACTCTCACTGACACTCTCTGACACTCTCTATCACTCTCTGACACTCTCTATCACTCTCTGACACTCTCTGACACTCTCTATCACTCTCTGACACGTTCTGACTCACTCTGACAGTCGCAGACCCTCTCTATCACTCCCTTTCACTCTCTGACAATCTCTGACACTCTCAGACACTCTCTATCACTCTCTATCACTCTCTGACACTCTCTGACACTCTCAGACACTCTCTATCACTGTCTATCACTCTCTGACACTCTCTTCCACTCTCTGACACTCTCAGACACTCTCTATCACTCTCTGACACTCTCTGACACTCTCTATCACTCTCTGACACTCTCTGACACGCTCTGACACTCTCAGACACTATCAGACACTCTCTATCACTCTCTGACACTCTCTGACACTCTCTATCACTCTCCAACACTCTCTGACACTCTCTGTCACTCTCTATCACTCGCTGACACTCTCTGAAACTCTCTGACTCTCCTAGACACTCTCTGACACTCTCAGACACTCTCGATCTCTCTCTGACACTCACTGACACTCTCTGACACTCTCTTTCACTCTCTATCACTCTCTGACACTCACTGACACTCTCTGACACTCTCTATCACTCTCTGAGACTCTCTATCATTCTCTGACACTCTCTGACACTCTCTATCACTCTCTGACACATTCTGACACACTCTGACACTCGCAGACCATCTCTATCACTCTCTGACACTCTCTGACACTCTCTATCACTCTCTATCACTCGCTGACACTCTCTGAAACTCTCTGACTCTCTCAGACACTCTCTGACACTCTCAGACACTCTCGATCTCTCTCTGACACTCTCTGACGCTCTCAGACACTCTCTGACACTCTCAGACACTCACCGAAACTCTCTCACACTCTCAGACACTCTCTATCACTCTCTATCACTCTCGATCACTCGATGACACACTCTGAAACTCTCTGAAACTCTCTGACACTCTCAGACACTCTCTGACACTCTCAGACACGCTCTGTCACTCTCTGTCACTCTGTCACTCTCTCTAACACTCTCAGACTCTCTCAGAGACTCTCTATCACTCTCTATCACTCTCTGTCACTCTCTGACACTCTCTGAAACTCTCTGACACTCTCAGACACTCTCTGACACTCTCTGACACTCTCTTTCACTCTCTACCACACTCAGACACTCTCTATCACTCTCTGACACTCTCAGACACTCTCTATCACTCTCTGACACTCTCTATTACTCTCTGACGCACTCTGACACGCTCTGACACTCTCAGACACTATCAGACACTCTCCATCACTCTCCGACACTCTCTGACACTCTCAGACACTATCAGATACTCTCCATCACTCTCCGACACTCTCTGACACTCTCAGACACTCTCAGACACTCTGAGACAATCTCTATCACTCTCTATCACTCGCTGACACTCTCTGAAACTCTCTGACTCTCTCAGACACTCTCTGACACTCTCAGACACTCTCTATCTCTCTCTGACACTCTCTGACACTCTCTGACACACTCTTTCACTCTCTATCACTATCTGACGCTCACTGACACTCTCTGACACTCTCTATCACTCTCTGACACTCTCTGACACTCTCAGACACTCTCTATCACTGTCTATCACTCTCTGACACTCTCTTTCACTCTCTGACACTCTCAGACACTCTCTATCACTCTCTGACACTCTCTAACACTCTCTATCACTCTCCGACACTCTCTGACACTCTCTGTCACTCTCTATCACTCGCTGACACTCTCTGAAACTCTCTGACTCTCTCAGACACTCTCTGACACTCTCAGACACTCTCGATCTCTCTCTGACACTCACTGACACTCTCTGACAATCTCTTTCACTCTCTATCACTCTCTGACACTCACTGACACTCTCTGACACTCTCTATCACTCTCTGAGACTCTCTATCATTCTCTGACACTCTCTGACACTCTCCATCACTCTCTGACACATTCTGACACACTCTGACACTCGCAGACCATCTCTATCACTCTCTGACACTCTCTGACACTCTCTATCACTCTCTATCACTCGCTGACACTCTCTGAAACTCTCTGACTCTCTCAGACACTCTCTGACACTCTCAGACACTCTCGATCTCTCTCTGACACTCTCTGACGCTCTCAGACACTCTCTGACACTCTCAGACACTCACCGAAACTCTCTCACACTCTCAGACACTCTCTATCACTCTCTATCACTCTCGATCACTCAATGACACACTCTGAAACTCTCTGAAACTCTCTGACACTCTCAGACACTCTCTGACACTCTCAGACACGCTCTGTCACTCTCTGTCACTCTGTCACTCTCTCTAACACTCTCAGACTCTCTCAGAGACTCTCTATCACTCTCTGTCACTCTCTGACACTCTCTGAAACTCTCTGACACTCTCAGACACTCTCTGACACTCTCTGACACTCTCAGACCCGCTCTGACACTCTCTGACACTCTCTTTCACTCTCTACCACACTCAGACACTCTCTATCACTCTCTGACACTCTCAGACACTCTCTATCACTCTCTGACACTCTCTGACACTCTCTATTACTCTCTGACGCACTCTGACACGCTCTGACACTCTCAGACACTATCAGACACTCTCCATCACTCTCTGACACTCTCTGACACTCTCAGACACTATCAGACACTCTCCATCACTTTCCGACACTCTCTGACACTCTCAGACACTCTCAGACACTCTCAGACACTCTCTATCACTCTCTATTACTCGCTGACACTCTCTGAAACTCTCTGACTCTCTCAGACACTCTCAGACACTCTCAGACACTCTCTTTCACTCTCTATCACTATCTGACACTCACTGACACTCTCTGACACTCTCTATCACTCTCTGACACTCTCTATCACTCTCTGACACTCTCTGACAGTCTCTATCACTCTCTGACACGTTCTGACACACTCTGACAGTCGCAGACCCTCGCGATCACTCTCTTTCACTCTCTGACACTCTCTGACACTCTCAGACACTCTCTATCACTCTCTATCACTCTCTGGCACTCTCTGACACTCTCAGACACTCTCTATCACTGTCTATCACTCTCTGACACTCTCTGAATCTCTCTGACAGTCTCAGACACTCTCTGACACTCTCAGACACTCTCTATCACTCTCTATCACTCTCTGACACACTGTGACACTCTCTATCACTCTCGGACACTCTCTGACACTCTCTGACACTCTCTATCACTCTCTGACACTCTCTGACACTCTCTATCTCTCTCTGACACTCTCTGACACTCTCTGACACACTCTTTCACTCTCTATCATTATCTGACTCTCACTGACACTCTCTGACACTCTCTATCACTCTCTGACACTCTCTATCACTCTCTGACACTCTCTGACACTCTCTATCACTCTCTGACACGTTCTGACACACTCTGACAGTCGCAGACCCTCTCTATCACTCCCTTTCACTCTCTGACAATCTCTGACACTCTCAGACACTCTCTATCACTCTCTATCACTCTCTGACACTCTCTGACACTCTCAGACACTCTCTATCACTGTCTATCACTCTCTGACACTCTCTTTCACTCTCTGACACTCTCAGACACTCTCTATCACTCTCTGACACTCTCTGACACTCTCTATCACTCTCTGACACTCTCTGACACGCTCTGACACTCTCAGACACTATCAGACACTCTCTATCACTCTCTGACACTCTCTGACACTCTCTATCACTCTCCGACACTCTCTGACACTCTCTGTCACTCTCTATCACTCGCTGACACTCTCTGAAACTCTCTGACTCTCTCAGACACTCTCTGACACTCTCAGACACTCTCGATCTCTCTCTGACACTCACTGACACTCTCTGACACTCTCTTTCACTCTCTATCACTCTCTGACACTCACTGACACTCTCTGACACTCTCTATCACTCTCTGAGACTCTCTATCATTCTCTGACACTCTCTGACACTCTCTATCACTCTCTGACACATTCTGACACACTCTGACACTCGCAGACCATCTCTATCACTCTCTGACACTCTCTGACACTCTCTATCACTCTCTATCACTCGCTGACACTCTTTGAAACTCTCTGACTCTCTCAGACACTCTCTGACACTCTCAGACACTCTCGATCTCTCTCTGACACTCTCGATCTCTCTCTGACACTCTCTGATGCTCTCAGACACTCTCTGACACTCTCAGACACTCACCGAAACTCTCTAACACTCTCAGACACTCCCTATCACTCTCTATCACTCTCGATCACTCGATGACACACTCTGAAACTCTCTGAAACTCTCTGACACTCTCAGACACTCTCTGACACTCTCAGACACGCTCTGTCACTCTCTGTCACTCTGTCACTCTGTCACTCTCTCTAACACTCTCAGACTCTCTCAGAGACTCTCTATCACTCTCTATCACTCTCTGTCACTCTCTGGCACTCTCTGAAACTCTCTGACACTCTCAGACACTCTCTGACACTCTCTGACACTCTCAGACCCGCTCTGACACTCTCTGACACTCTCTTTCACTCTCCACCACACTCAGACACTCTCTATCACTCTCTGACACTCTCAGACACTCTCTATCACTCTCTGACACTCTCTGACACTCTCTATTACTCTCTGACGCACTCTGACACGCTCTGATACTCTCAGACACTATCAGACACTCTCCATCACTCTCCGACACTCTCTGACAGTCTCAGACACTATCAGACACTCTCCATCACTCTCCGACACTCTCTGACACTCTCAGACACTATCAGACACTCTCAGACACACTCTATCACTCTCTATCACTCGCTGACACTCTCTGAAACTCTCTGACTCTCTCAGACACTCTCTGACACTCTCAGACACTCTCTATCTCTCTCTGACACTCTCTGACACACTCTTTCACTCTCTATCACTATCTGACGCTCACTGACACTCTCTGACACTCTCTATAACTCTCTGACACTCTCTATCACTCTCTGACACTCTCTGACAGTCTCTATCACTCTCTGACACGTTCTGACACACTCTGACAGTCGCAGACCCTCTCGATCACTCTCTTTCACTCTCTGACACTCTCTGACACTCTCAGACACTCTCTATCACTCTCTATCACTCTCTGGCACTCTCTGACACTCTCAGACACTCTCTATCACTGTCTATCACTCTCTGAATCTCTCTGACAGTCTCAGACACTCTCTGACACTCTCAGACACTCTCTATCACTCTCTATCACTCTCTGACACACTGTGACACTCTCTATCACTCCTGGACACTCTCTGACACTCTCTGACACTCTCTATCACTCTCTGACACTCTCTGACACTCTCTATCTCTCTCTGACACTCTCAGACACTCTCTTTCACTCTCTATCATTATCTGACTCTCACTGACACTCTCTGACACTCTCTATCACTCTCTGACACTCTCTATCACTCTCTGACACTCTCAGACACTCTCTATCAATGTCTATCACTCTCTGACACACAGTGACACTCTCTATCACTCTCGGACACTCTCTGACACTCTCTGACACTCTCTATCACTCTCTGACACTCTCTGACACACTCAGACACTCTGTGACGCACTCTGACACTCTCTATCACTCTATGACACTCTCTGACGCTCGCTATCACTCTCTATCACTCTCTGACACTCTCTGACACTCTCTGACACTCTCAGACAATCTCTATCACTCTCTATCACTCTCTGACACTCTCTGACACTCTCAGACACTGTCTATCACTCTCTATCACTCTCTGACACTCTCTGACACTCTCTTTCACTCTCTATCACTCTCTGTCACTCTATGACACTCTCTGACACTCTCTGACACTCTCTGACACTCTCAGACACTCTCTATCACTGTCTATCACTCTCTGACACTCTCTGAATCTCTCTGACAGTCTCAGACACTCTCTGACACTCTCAGACACTCTCTATCACTCTCTATCACTCTCTGACACACTGTGACACTCTCTATCACTCCCGGACACTCTCTGACACTCTCTGACACTCTCTATCACTCTCTGACACTCTCTGACACTCTCTATCTCTCTCTGACACTCTCAGACACTCTCTTTCACTCTCTATCATTATCTGACTCTCACTGACACTCTCTGACACTCTCTATCACTCTCTGACACTCTCTATCACTCTCTGACACTCTCAGACACTCTCTATCACTGTCTATCACTCTCTGACACACAGTGACACTCTCTATCACTCTCGGACACTCTCTGACACTCTCTGACACTCTCTATCACTCTCTGACACTCTCTGACACACTCAGACACTCTGTGACGCACTCTGACACTCTCTATCACTCTATGACACTCTCTGACGCTCTCTATCACTCTCTATCACTCTCTGACACTCTCTGACACTCTCTGACACTCTCAGACAATCTCTATCACTCTCTATCACTCTCTGACACTCTCTGACACTCTCAGACACTGTCTATCACTCTCTATCACTCTCTGACACTCTCTGACACTCTCTTTCACTCTCTATCACTCTCTGTCACTCTCTGACACTCTCTGACACTCTCTGACACTCTCTGACACTCTCTGACACTCTCTATCACTGTCTATCACTCTCTGACACTCTCTGAATCTCTCTGACAGTCTCAGACACTCTCTGACACTCTCAGACACTCTCTATCACTCTCTATCACTCTCTGACACACTCTGACACTCTCTATCACTCTCAGACACTCTCTGACACTCTCTGAATCTCTCTGACAGTCTCAGACACTCTCTGTCACTCTCTGACACTCTCTGACACTCTCTATCACTCTCTGACACTCTCTGACACTCTCTATCTCTCTCTGACACTCTCAGACACTCTCTTTCACTCTCTATCATTATCTGACTCTCACTGACACTCTCTGACACTCTCTATCACTCTCTGACACTCTCTATCACTCTCTGACACTCTCAGACACTCTCTATCAATGTCTATCACTCTCTGACACACAGTGACACTCTCTATCACTCTCGGACACTCTCTGACACTCTCTGACACTCTCTATCACTCTCTGACACTCTCTGACACACTCAGACACTCTGTGACGCACTCTGACACTCTCTATCACTCTATGACACTCTCTGACGCTCGCTATCACTCTCTATCACTCTCTGACACTCTCTGACACTCTCTGACACTCTCAGACAATCTCTATCACTCTCTATCACTCTCTGACACTCTCTGACACTCTCAGACACTGTCTATCACTCTCTATCACTCTCTGACACTCTCTGACACTCTCTTTCACTCTCTATCACTCTCTGTCACTCTATGACACTCTCTGACACTCTCTGACACTCTCTGACACTCTCAGACACTCTCTATCACTGTCTATCACTCTCTGACACTCTCTGAATCTCTCTGACAGTCTCAGACACTCTCTGACACTCTCAGACACTCTCTATCACTCTCTATCACTCTCTGACACACTGTGACACTCTCTATCACTCCCGGACACTCTCTGACACTCTCTGACACTCTCTATCACTCTCTGACACTCTCTGACACTCTCTATCTCTCTCTGACACTCTCAGACACTCTCTTTCACTCTCTATCATTATCTGACTCTCACTGACACTCTCTGACACTCTCTATCACTCTCTGACACTCTCTATCACTCTCTGACACTCTCAGACACTCTCTATCACTGTCTATCACTCTCTGACACACAGTGACACTCTCTATCACTCTCGGACACTCTCTGACACTCTCTGACACTCTCTATCACTCTCTGACACTCTCTGACACACTCAGACACTCTGTGACGCACTCTGACACTCTCTATCACTCTATGACACTCTCTGACGCTCTCTATCACTCTCTATCACTCTCTGACACTCTCTGACACTCTCTGACACTCTCAGACAATCTCTATCACTCTCTATCACTCTCTGACACTCTCTGACACTCTCAGACACTGTCTATCACTCTCTATCACTCTCTGACACTCTCTGACACTCTCTTTCACTCTCTATCACTCTCTGTCACTCTCTGACACTCTCTGACACTCTCTGACACTCTCTGACACTCTCTGACACTCTCTATCACTGTCTATCACTCTCTGACACTCTCTGAATCTCTCTGACAGTCTCAGACACTCTCTGACACTCTCAGACACTCTCTATCACTCTCTATCACTCTCTGACACACTCTGACACTCTCTATCACTCTCAGACACTCTCTGACACTCTCTGAATCTCTCTGACAGTCTCAGACACTCTCTGTCACTCTCTGACACTCTCTGACACTCTCTGACACTCTCTGACACTCTCAGACACTCTCTATCACTGTCTATCACTCTCTGACACTCTCTGAATCTCTCTGACAGTCTCAGACACTCTCTGACACTCTCAGACACTCTCTATCACTCTCTATCACTCTCAGACACACTCTGACACTCTCTATCACTCTCAGACACTCTCTGACACTCTCTGAATCTCTCTGACAGTCTCAGACACTCTCTGACACTCTCAGACACTCTCTATCACTCTCTATCACTCTCTGACACACTGTGAAACTCTCTATCACTCTCGGACACTCTCTGACACTCTCTGACACTCTCTATCACTCTCTGACACTCTCTGACACTCTCTATCTCTCTCTGACACTCTCTGACACTCTCTGACACACTCTTTCACTCTCTATCATTATCTGACTCTCACTGACACTCTCTGACACTCTCTATCACTCTCTGACACGTTCTGACACACTCTGACAGTCGCAGACCCTGTCTATCACTCCCTTTCACTCTCTGACAATCTCTGACACTCTCAGACACTCTCTATCACTCTCTATCACTCTCTGACACTCTCTGACACTCTCAGACACTCTCTAACACTGTCTATCACTCTCTGACACTCTCTGAATCTCTCTGACAGTCTCAGACACTCTCTGACACTCTCAGACACTCTCTATCACTCTCTATCACTCTCTGACACACAGTGACACTCTCTATCACTCTCGGACACTCTCTGACACTCTCTGACACTCTCTATCACTCTCTGACACTCTCTGACACACTCAGACACTCTGTGATGCACTCTGACACTCTCTATCACTCTATGACACTCTCTGACGCTCTCTGTCACTCTCTATCACTCTCTGACACTCTCTGACACTCTCTGACAATCTCAGACAATCTCTATCACTCTCTATCACTCTCTGACACTCTCTGACACTCTCAGACACTGTCTATCACTCTCTATCACTCTCTGACACTCTCTGACACTCTCTTTCACTCTCTATCACTCTCTGTCACTCTCTGACACTCTCTGACACTCTCTGACACTCTCTGACACTCTCAGACACTCTCTATCACTGTCTATCACTCTCTGACACTCTCTGAATCTCTCTGACAGTCTCAGACACTCTCTGACACTCTCAGACACTCTCTATCACTCTCTATCATTCTGACACACTCTGACACTCTCTATCACTCTCAGACACTCTCTGACACTCTCTATCACTCTCTATCACTCTCTGACACTCTCTGACACACTCAGACACTCTGTGACACTCTCTGACACTCTCTATCACTCTATGACACACTCTGTCACTCTCTATCACTCTGTGACACATTCCGACACCCTCTGACACACTCAGACAATCTCTATCACTCTCTATCACTCTCTGACACACTCTGAAAGTCTCTGGCACTCTCTGACACACTCTGACACTCTCTGTCACTCTCGGACACTCTCTGACACTCTCTATCACTCTCTGTCACTCTCTGACACTCTCTGACACACTCAGACAATCTCTATCACTCTCTATCACTCTCTGACACACTCTGAAAGTCTCTGGCACTCTCAGACTCTCTCAGACACTCTCTGACACTCTCTGACACTCTCTGACAGTCTCTATCAGTCTCGGACACTGAATGACACTCTCAGACATTCTCTGCCGCTCTCAGTCACTCTCTATCACTCTCTGACACACTCTGAACGTCTCCGGCACTCTCAGACTCTCTCACACACTCTCAGACACACTCTGACACACTCAGACACTGTCTGACACTCTCTGACACTCTCTGACACACTCTATCAGTCTCTGACACTCTCTGACACTCTCAGACACACTCAATCACTCTCTATCACTCTCTAACACTCTCTGACACACTCTGACACACTCCATCACTTTCGGACTCTCTCAATCACTCTCTGACACTCTCTGACACACTCTGACACTCTCTGACACTCTCAGACACTCTCTATCACTCACTGGCACTCTCTATCTCTCTCTGACACACTCTATCACTCTCTGACACACTCTGACAAACTCTGACACTCTCTCACAGTCTCAGACTCTCTCTATCTCTCTCTGACACACTCTGACAATCTCTGACACTCTCAGACACTCTCAGACTCTCTTAGACACTCTCAGACACTCTCTATCACTCTCTGACTCTCACTGACACTCTCTATCACTCTCTATCACTTTCTGATACTCTCTATCAAGCTTTGATACTCTCTGACACTCTCTGACGCTCTCGGACACTCTCTGACACTCTCAGACACAGTCAATCACTCTCTATCACTCTCTGACACTCTCGATCACTCCATGACACTCCCTGACACTCTCTATCACTCTCTATCACACTGTGACACACTCTGACACTCTCTGACACACTCAGACACTCTCTATCACTCTCTCTCACTCTCTATCACTCTCTGACACACTCTAAACGTCTCCGGCACTCTCAGACTCTCTCAGACACTCTCAGACACACTCTGACACACTCAGACACTGTCTGACACTCTCTGACACTCTCTAACACACTCTATCAGTCTCTGACACTCTCTGACACTCTCAGACATTCTCTATGACTCCCTTTCACTCTCTGACACACTCTGACACTCTCAGACACTCTCTATCACTCTCTGACACTCACTGAAACTGTCTGACTCTCTCAGACACTCTCTGACACTCTCTGACACTCTCTGAAACTCTCAGACACTCTCAGACACTCTCTATCACTCTTCATCACGCTCTGACACTCTCTGAAACTCTCTGTCAATCTCAGACACTCTCTGACACTGTCAGACACTCTCTATCACTCTCTGACACTCTCTTTCACTCTCTATAACTCTCTGACACTCACTGACACTCTCTGACACTCTCAGACACTCTCAGACACTCTCTATCACTCTCTGACACTCTCTGACACTCTCTATCACTCTCTGACACACTCTGACACTCTCTGACACGCACTGACACTCTCAGACACTCTCAGACACTCTCTATCACTCTTCATCACGCTCTGACACTCTCTGAAACTCTCTGACAATCTCAGACACTCTCTGACACTCTCAGACACTCTCTATCACTCTCTATCACTCTCTGACACTGTCTGACACTCTCCGACGCTCTCAGACACTCTCTATCAACCTGTATCACTCTCTGACTCTCTCAGATACACTCGGACACTCTCAGACACTCTCTATCACTCTCTATCTCACTATGACGCTCTCTGGCACTCTCAGACACTCTCTAACCCTCTCTGATACTCACTGACATTCTCAGACACTCTCTATCACTCTCTGGCACTCTCTGACACTCTCTGACACTCCATGACACTCTCAGACACACTCAATTACTCTCTGACACTCTCTATCACTCTCTGGCACTCTCTATCACTCTCTGGCAATCTCTGACACTCTCTGACACTCTCAGACACACTCAATCACTCTCTATCACTCTCTAACACACTCTGACACACTCTGACACTCTCTGGCACTCTCTGACACTCTCAGACACTCACTATCACTCTCTATCACTCTCTATCACTCTCTGACACTCTCTATCACTTTCTGACACTCTCAATCACTCTCTGACACTCTCTGACACACTCTGACACTCTCTGACACACTCTGACACTCTCTGACACTCTCAGACACTCTCTATCACTCACTGGCACTCTCTATCACTCTCTGACACTCTCTGACACTCTCAGACACTCTCTGACACTCTCAGACACTCTCTATCTCTCTCTGACACACTCTATCACTCTCTGACACTCTCTAGCACTCTCAGACACTCTCTGACACTCTCTGACACTCTCTATCTCTCTCTGACACACTCTATCACTCTCTGACACACTCAGACACTCTCAGACTCTCTTAGACACTCTCAGACACTCTCTATCACTCTCTGACTCTCACTGACACTCTCTATCACTATCTATCACTTTCTGATACTCTCTATCAAGCTCTGATGCTCTCTGACACTCTCTGACGCTCTCGGACACTCTCTGACACTCTCAGACACACTCAATCACTCTCTATCACTCTCTGACACTCTCTGACACTCTCTATCACTCTCTGACACTCTCTGACACTCTCTATCACTCTCTATCACTCTGTGACACACTCTGACACTCTCTGACACACTCAGACACTCTCTATCACTCTTTATCACGCTCTGACACACTCTTAAAATCTCTGGCACTCTCAGACTCTCTCAGACTCTCTCAGACACTCTCAGACACTGTCTGACACTCTCTGACACACTCTATCAGTCTCTGACACTCTCTGACACTCTCAGACACTCTCTATCACTCCCTATCACTCACTGAAACTCTCTGACACTCTCTGAAACTCTCAGACACTCTCAGACACTCTCTAGCACTCTTCATCACGCTCTGACACTCACTGAAAATCTCTGACACTCTCAGACACTCTCTGACACTGTCTATCACTTTCTGACACTCTGTTTCACTCTCTATAACTCTCTGACACTCACTGACACTCTCTGACACTGTCTATCACTCTCTGACACTCTCTTTCACTCTCTATATCTCTCTGACACTCACTGACACTCTCTGACACTCTCAGAGACTCTCGATCAATCTCTGACACTCTCTGACACTCTGTATCACTCTCTGACACTCTCTGAGACTCTCAGACACTCTATATCACTCTCTATCACTCTCTGACAATCTCTGACACTCTCTGACACTCTCAGACACTCTCAGACACTCTCTATCACTGCCTATCACTCTCTGACACTATCTGAATCTCTCTGACAGTCTCAGACGCTCTCTGACACTCTCAGACACTCTATATCACTCTCTATCACTCTCTGACACTCTCTGACACTCTCAGACACTCTCAGACACTCTCTGACACTCTGTGACACTCTCTGACACTCTCAGAATCTCTCTGATACTCTCAGACACTCTCTGACACTCTCAGACACTCTCTGAAACTCTCTGACACTCTCAGACACTCTCTGTCAATCACTGACACTCTCTGACACACTCTTTCACTCTCCATCACTCTCTGACACTCACTGACACTCACTGACACTCTCTGACACTCTCTGACACTCTCAGACACTCTCAGACATTCTCTGACACTCTCTGACACTCTCTGACACTCTCTTTCACACTCTATCACTCTCGTACACTCACTGACACTCTCAGACACACTCTATCACTCTCCATCACACTCTATCACTCTCTGACACTCTCTGACTCTCTCTGACATTCTCTGACACTCTCTTTCACTTTCTGTCACTCTCTGTCATTCTCTGACACTCACTGACACTCTCAGACACTATCTGACACTCTCAGACACTCTCAGACACTCTCTATCACTCTCTGAAACTCTCTGACACTCTCTGACACTCTCAAACAATCTCAGACACTCTCTATCACTCTCTGAAACTCTCTGACACTCTCAAACACTCTCAGACACTCTCTATCACTCTCTGAAACTCTCTGACACTCTCAGACACTCTCTGACACTCTCTGACACTCTCTATCACTCTCTATCACTCTCTGACACTCTCTATCACTCTCAGACACTCTCTGACACTCTCTGTCAATCACTGACACTCTCTTTCAGTCTCCATCACTCTCTGACACTCACTGACACTCTCTGACACTCTCTGACACTCTCAGACACTCTCAGACACTCTCTGACACTCACTGACACTCTCTTTCACTCTCTATCACACTCTATCACTCTCTGACACTCACTGACAGTCACTGACACTCTCTGACAGTCTCTGACACTCTCTGACACTCTCTGACACTCTCAGACACTCTCAGACAGTCTCTATCACTCTCTATCACTCTCTGACACTCTCTGACACTCTCAGACACTCTCAGACACTCTCAGACACTCTCCATCACTCTCCATCACTCTCTGACACTCTCTGACATTCTCTGACACTCTCTTTCACTTTCTATCACTCTCTGTCATTCTCTGACACTCACTGACACTCTCAGACACTGTCTGACACTCTCAGACACTCTCAGACACTCTCTATCACTCTCTGAAACTCTCTGACACTCTCTGACACTCTCAAACACTCTCAGACACTCTCTATCACTCTCTGAAACTCTCTGACACTCTCTGACACTCTCAAACACTCTCAGACACTCTCTATCACTCTCTGAAACTCTCTGACACTCTCTGACACTCTCAGACACTCTCTGACACTCTCTGACACTCTCTATCACTCTATATCACTCTCTGACACTCTCTATCACTCTCAGACACTCTCTGACACTCTCTGACATTCTCTGACACTCTCTTTCACTCTCTATCACTCTCTATCACTCTCTATCAATCTCTGACACTCTCTGACGCTCTCTGGCACTCTCAGACACTCTCTATCACTCTCTGAAACTCACTGCCACTCTCTGACACTCTCTGACACTCTCAGACACTCTCTAAAACTCTCTGACACCCTCTGACACTCTCTTTCACTCTCTATCACACTCTATCACTCTCTGAAACTCACTGACACTCACTGAAACTCTCAGACACTCTCTGATACTCTCAGACACTCTCTATCACTCTCTATCACTCTCTATCAATCTCTGACACTCTCTGACGCTCTCTGACACTCTCAGACACTCTCTCTCACTCTCTGACACTCTCTGACACTCTCTGACACTCTCTGACATTCTCTGACACTCTCTTTCACTCTCTATCACTCTCTATCATTCTCTGACACTCACTGACACTCTCAGACACTATCTGACACTCTCAGACATTCTCAGACACTCTCTATCACTCTCTGACACTCTCTGACACTGTCAGACACTCTCTGTCGCTCTCTATCACTCTCTATCACTCTCTATCACTCTCTGGCACTCTCTGACACGCTCTGACATTCTCTGACACTCTCTCTCACTCTCTATCACTCTCTATCATTCTCTGACACTCACTGACACTCTCAGACACTATCTGACACTCTCAGACATTCTCACACACTCTCCATCACTCTCTGACACTCTCTGACACTCTCTGACACTCTTAGACACTCTCAGACACTCTCTATCACTCTCTATCACTCTCTGATACTCTTTGACACTCTCAGACACTCTCAGACACTCTCTATCACTCGCTATCACTCTCTGATACTCTCTGACACTCTCAGACACTCTCTACCACTCTCTGATACTCTTTGACACTCTCAGACACTCTCAGACACTCTCTATCACTCTCTATCACTCTCTGATATTCTCTGACACTCTCAGACACTCTCAGACACTCTCTATCACTCTCTATTACACTCTGATACTCTCTGACACTCTCAGACACTCTCGATCACTCTCTATCACTCTCTGCCACTCTCTGAATCTCTCTGACACTCTCAGACACTCTCAGAAACTCTCTGTCACTCTCTGACACGCACTGAAACTCTCTTACACTCTCAGACACTCTCTGACACTCTCAGACACTCTCTAGCACTCTCTGACACTCTCTGACACGCTCTGAAACTCTCTGACACTCTCAGGCACTCTCAGACACTCTCAGACACTCTCTATCACTCTCTATCACTTTCTGACACTCTCTGACACTCTCAGACACTCTCAGATACTCTCTATCACTCTCTATTACTCTCTGATATTCTCTGAAACTCTCTGACACTCTCAGACACTCTCAGACACTCTCAGAATCTCTCTATCACTCTCTATCACTCTCTGACACTCTCTGAATCTCTCTGACACTCTCAGACACTCTCTGACACTCTCAGACACTCTCTAACACTCTCTGACACTCTCTGACACGCTCTGAAACTCTCTGACACTCTCAGACACTCTCTGACAATCTCAGACACTCTCTATCACTCTCTATCACTTTCTGACACTCTCTGACACTCTCAGACACTCTCAGAATCTCTCTATCACTCTCTATCACTCTCTGACACTCTCTATCACTCTCTGACACTCTATGACACGCTCTGAAACTCTCTGACACTCTCAGACAATCTCTGCCACTCTCCGACACTCTCTGACACTCACTGACACTCTCAGACACACTCAATCACTCCCTATCACTCCCAGACACTCTCGGACACTCTCTATCACACTCTGACCCTATCTGTCACTCTCTGACATTCTCAGACTCTCTCTATCACTCTCTGACACTCTCTATCACTCTCTGACACTCTCTGACACTCTCTGGCACTCTCTGACACTCTCTGACACTCCATGACACTCTCAGACACACTCAATTACTCTCTGACACTCTCGATCACTCTCTGGCACTCTCTATCACTCTCTAGCACTCTCTGACACTCTCTGACACTCTCAGACACACTCAATCACTCTCTATCACTCTCTATCACTCCCTGACACACTCTGACACTCTCTGACACTCTCAGACACTCTCTATCACTCTCTGACACTCTCTGACACTGTCAGACACTCTCTGTCGCTCTCTATCACTCTCTATCACTCTCTATCACTCTCTGGCACTCTCTGACACGCTCTGACATTCTCTGACACTCTCTCTCACTCTCTATCACTCTCTATCATTCTCTGACACTCACTGACACTCTCAGACACTATCTGACACTCTCAGACATTCTCACACACTCTCCATCACTCTCTGACTCTCTCTGACACTCTCTGACACTCTTAGACACTCTCAGACACTCTCTATCACTCTCTATCACTCTCTGATACTCTTTGACACTCTCAGACAATCTCAGACACTCTCTATCACTCGCTATCACTCTCTGATACTCTCTGACACTCTCAGACACTCTCTATCACTCTCTGATACTCTTTGACACTCTCAGACACTCTCAGACACTCTCTATCACTCTCTATCACTCTCTGATATTCTCTGACACTCTCAGACACTCTCAGACACTCTCTATCACTCTCTATTACACTCTGATACTCTCTGACACTCTCAGACACTCTCGATCACTCTCTATCACTCTCTGCCACTCTCTGAATCTCTTTGACACTCTCAGACACTCTCAGAAACTCTCTGTCACTCTCTGACACGCACTGAAACTCTCTTACACTCTCAGACACTCTCTGACACTCTCAGACACTCTCTAGCACTCTCTGACACTCTCTGACACGCTCTGAAACTCTCTGACACTCTCAGACACTCTCAGACACTCTCTATCACTCTCTATCACTTTCTGACACTCTCTGACACTCTCAGACACTCTCAGATACTCTCTATCACTCTCTATTACTCTCTGATACTCTCTGAAACTCTCTGACACTCTCAGACACTCTCAGACACTCTCAGAATCTCTCTATCACTCTCTATCACTCTCTGAATCTCTCTGACACTCTCAGACACTCTCTGACACTCTCAGACACTCTCTAACACTCTCTGACACTCTCTGACACGCTCTGAAACTCTCTGACACTCTCAGACACTCTCTGACAATCTCAGACACTCTCTATCACTCTCTATCACTTTCTGACACTCTCTGACACTCTCAGACACTCTCAGAATCTCTCTATCACTCTCTATCACTCTCTGACACTCTCTATCACTCTCTGACACTCTATGACACGCTCTGAAACTCTCTGACACTCTCAGACAATCTCTGCCACTCTCCGACACTCTCTGACACTCACTGACACTCTCAGACACACTCAATCACTCCCTATCACTCCCAGACACTCTCGGACACTCTCTATCACACTCTGACCCTCTCTGTCACTCTCTGACATTCTCAGACTCTCTCTATCACTCTCTGACACTCTCTATCACTCTCTGACACTCTCTGACACTCTCTGGCACTCTCTGACACTCTCTGACACTCCATGACACTCTCAGACACACTCAATTACTCTCTGACACTCTCGATCACTCTCTGGCACTCTCTATCACTCTCTAGCACTCTCTGACACTCTCTGACACTCTCAGACACACTCAATCACTCTCTATCACTCCCTGACACACTCTGACACTCTCTGACACTCTCAGACACTCACTATCACTCTCTATCACTCTCTATCGCTCTCTGACACTCTCTGACACTCTCTGTCACTTTCTGACACTCTCAATCACTCTCTGACACTCTCTGACACACTCTGACACTCTCTGACACTCTCAGACACTCTCTGACACTCTCTATCTCTCTCTGACACACTCTATCACTCTCTGACACACTCTGACAAACTCTGACACTCTCTCACAGTCTCAGACTCTCTCTATCTCTCTCTGACACACTCTGACAATCTCTGACGCTCTCAGACACTCTCAGACTCTCTTAGACACTCTCAGACACTCTCTATCACTCTCTGACTCTCACTGACACTCTCTATCAATCTCTATCACTTTCTGATACTCTCTATCAAGCTCTGAGACTCTCTGACACTCTCTGACGCTCTCGGACACTCTCTGACACTCTCAGACACACTACATCACTCTCTATCACTCTCTGACACACTCTGAAACTCTCTGACACTCTCAGAAACTCTCAGAAACTCTCTGACACTCTCAGACACTCTCTATCACTCCCTGACACTCTCGGACACTCTCCATCACTCTCTGACCCTCTCTGTCACTCTCTCACATTCTCAGACTCTCTCTATCTCTCTCTGACACTCTCTATCACTCTCTGACACTCTCTGACACTCTCTGGCACTCTCTGACACTCTCTGACACTCCATGACACTCTCAGACACACTCAATTACTCTCTGACACTCTCGATCACTCTCTGGCACTCTCTATCACTCTCTAGCACTCTCTGACACTCTCAGACACACTCAATCACTCTCTATCACTCTCTAACACTCCCTGACACACTCTGACACTCTCTGACACTCTCAGACACTCACTATCACTCTCTATCACTCTCTATCACTCTCTGACACTCTCTGACACTCTCTGTCACTTTCTGACACTCTCAATCACTCTCTGACACTCTCTGACACACTCTGACACTCTCTGACACTCTCAGACACTCTCTATCACTCACCGGTACTCTCTATCACTCTCTGACACACTCTATCACTCTCTGACACACTCTGACAAACTCTGACACTCTCTCACAGTCTCAGACTCTCTCTATCTCTCTCTGACACACTCTGACAATCTCTGACACTCTCAGACACTCTCAGACTCTCTTAGACACTCTCAGACACTCTATATCACTCTCTGACTCTCACTGACACTCTCTATCACTCTCTATCACTTTCTGATACTCTCTATCAAGCTCTGATACTCTCTGACACTCTCTGACGCTCTCGGACACTCTCTGACACTCTCAGACACACTCCATCACTCTCTATCACTCTCTGACACACTCTGAAACTCTCTGACACTCTCAGACACTCTCTGACACTCTCAGACACTCTCTATCACTCTCTGACACTGTCTGACACGCTCTGAAACTCTCTGACACTCTCAGACAAGCTCTGCCACTCTCAGACACTCTCTATCACTTTCTATCACACTCTGACAGTCTCTGACACTCTCTGACACTCTCTGACACTCTCTGACACTCTCTGACATTCTCAGACACACTCTGACACTCTCTGACACTCCCTACCACTCTCTATCACTCTCTGATACACATAACAATCTCAGACGCTCTCTGACACTCTCTGTCACTCTCTATCACTCTCTGACACCCTCTTCAACTGTCTGACAATCCCAGACACGCTCTGACTCTCTCTGACTCTCTCTTTCACTCTCTAACACTCTCTATCACTCTGTGGCACTCTCTATCACTCTCCGACACTCTCTATCACTCTCTATCACTCTCTGACACCCTCTAACACTCTCTGACACTCTCAGACACTCTCAGACTCTCTCTATCACTCTCCATCACTCTCTGACACGCTCTGAAACTCTCTGACACTCTCAGACACTCTATGACACTCTCAGACACTCTCTATCACTCTCTATCACTCTCTATCACTCTCTGACACTCTCAGACACTCTCTGACACTCTCAGACACTCTCTATCACTCTCTGACACTCTGACACTCTATCACTCTCTGACACTCTCTGACACTCTCTGTCACACTCTATCACTCTCTGACACCCTCTAACACTCTCTGACTCTCTCCGACTCTCTCTGACACTCTCTATCACTCTCTGACGCTCTCTGACGCTCTCTGACGCTCTCTGACAACCTCAGACACTCTCAGACACTCTCTGACACTCTGACACTCTATCAATCTCTGACACTCTCTATCACTCTGTGGCACTTTCCATCACTCTCTGGCACTCTCTGACAATCTCTGGCACTCTCTATTACTCTCTGACACTCTCTATCACTCTCTGGCAGACTCTATCACTCTCTGACACTCTCTGGCACTCTCTATCACGCTCTGACGTCTCTCACACTCTTGGACACTCTAGGACACTCTCTCACACTATCTGACACTCTCAGACACTCTCTGGCGCACTCTATCACTCTCTGACACTCTCTATATCTGCCAATCATTCTCAATCACTCTCACTCACTCTCTGACACTCTCTGACACTTTCAGACACTCTCAGACACACTCAGACACTCTCTACCACTCTCTGACACTATCTGATACACTCTGGCACTCTCAGTCACTCTCTGGCACTCTCTATCACTCTCTGGCACTCTCCATCACTCTCTGACACTCTCTGACACTCTCTATCACTCTCTAGCACTCTCTGACACCCTCTATCAGTCTATGACTCTCTCAGACACTCTCTGGCACACTCTATCACTCTCTGAGAATCTCTATCACTCTCTGGCACTCTCTATCACTCTCTGACACTCTCTGCCACTCTCTGCCACTCTCTGTCACTCTCTATCACTCCCAGACAGTCTCAGACACTCTCTGACACTCTCTGATACTCTCTGATATTCTCTGACACTCTCTGACACTCTCTGACAATCTAAGACACACTCAGACAGACTCTGACACTCTCTATCACTCTCTGACACTCGCTGACACTCTCTATCCCTCTCTGACACTCTCTGAAACTTTCAGACACTCTCTGCCACTCTCCATCACTCTCTGAAACTCTCTGCCACTCTCTCACACTCTCTGACACTCTCTGACAGTCTCTGACCCTCCCTGACTCTCTCTGACACTCTCACACTCTCTGACACTCTCTCACACTCTCTGACACTCTCTGAAAGGCTATGTCCCTCTCTGACACTCTCTGACACTCTCTGACACTATCTGACACTCTCTGACACTCTCACACTCTCTGACACTCTCTCACACTCTCTGACATTCTCTCACACTCTCTGACACTCTCAGACCCTCTCTGACAGTCTGTGACACTCTCTGACAAACTCTATCACTCTCTGACACTCTCTGACACTCTCTGACACACTCAGACACTCTCGATCACTCTCTGACACTTTCAGACACTCTCTGCCACTCTCTATCACTCTCTGACACTCTCTGACACTCTCTGACACTCGCACAATCTCTGACACTCTCTGACACTCTTTCACACTCTCTGACATTCTCTGACCCTCTCTGACCCTCTCTGACCCTCTCTGACACTCTCAGACACTCTCAGACACTCTCTGGCACACTCTATCACTCTCTGACACTCTCTATCACTGTCAATCATTCTCAATCACTCTCAATCACTCTCTGACCCTCTCTGACACTCTCTGGCACTTTCAGATACACTCAAACACACTCAGACTCTCTCTCTCACTCTCTATCACTCTCTGTCACTCTCTGACACTCTCTGATACACTCTGGCACTCTCAGATTCTCTCTGACACTCTCTATCACTCGCTGACAATCTCTGATACACACTGACACTCTCAGACACTCTCTGACACACTCAGACACTCTCTACCACTCTCTAACACTCTCTGGCACTCTCTGATACACTCTAACACTCTCAGACACTCTCTGACACTCTCTATCACTCTCTGACTCAATCTGACACTCTCAGACAGTCTCAGACACTCTCGATCACTCTCTGACACTGTCTGATAGTCTCTGATACAGTCTGAAACTCTCTGACACTCTCTGACACTCTCTGACATTTTCAGACTCTCTCTGCCACTCTCTGACACTCTCTGACACTCTCTGACCCTCTCTATCACTCTCTGACCCTCTCTATCACTCTCTGACCCTCTTTGACACTCTCAGGCCCACTCAGACAATCGCTGACACTCACTATCACTCTCTGACACTCTCTGACACTTTCAGACATACTCTGCCACTCTCTATTACTCTCTATCACTCGCTGACACTTTCAGACACTCTCTGCCACTCTCTATCACTCTCTGTCACTCTCTGACACTCTCACACTCACACTCTTTGACACTTTGACACTCTCTGACACTCTGACACGCTCTGACGCTCTCACACTCTCGGACCCTCTCTGACACGCTCTATCACTCTCTGACACTCTCTATCACTCTCTGACACTCTATATAACTCTCTGACACTTTCAGACACTCTCTGCCACTCTCTATCACTCTCTATCACTCTCTATCACTCTCTATCACTGTCTGACACTCTCTGACACTCTCTGACACTCTCAGTCACTCTCTGGCACTCTCTATCACTCTCTGGCACTCTCCATCACTCTCTGACACTCTCTGACACTCTCTATCACTCTCTAGCACTCTCTGACACCCTCTATCAGTCTATGACTCTCTCAGACACTCTCTGGCACACTCTATCACTCTCTGAGAATCTCTATCACTCTCTGGCACTCTCTATCACTCTCTGACACTCTCTGACACTCTCTGCCACTCTCTGTCACTCTCTATCACTCCCAGACAGTCTCAGACACTCTCTGACAATCTCTGATACTCTCTGATATTCTCTGACACTCTCTGACACTCTCTGACAATCTAAGACACACTCAGACACTCTCTGACACTCTCTATCACTCTCTGACACTCGCTGACACTCTCTATCCCTCTCTGACACTCTCTGAAACTTTCAGACACTCTCTGCCACTCTCCATCACTCTCTGAAACTCTCTGCCACTCTCTCACACTCTCTGACACTCTCTGAAAGACTCTGTCCCTCTCTGACACTCTCTGACACTCTCTGACACTCTCTGACACTATCTGACACTCTCTGACACTCTCACACTCTCTGACACTCTCTCACACTCTCTGACATTCTCTCACACTCTCTGACACTCTCAGACCCTCTCTGACAGTCTGTGACACTCTCTGACAAACTCTATCACTCTCTGACACTCTCTGACACACTCAGACACTCTCTATCACTCTCTGACACTTTCAGACACTCTCTGCCACTCTCTATCACTCTCTGACACTCTCTGACACTCTCTATCACTCTCAGACACTCTCTGACACTTTCAGACACTCTCTGCAATCTCTGTCACTCTCTGACACTCTCTGACACTCTCTGACACTCGCACAATCTCTGACACTCTCTGGCACACTCTTTCACACTCTCTGACATTCTCTGACCCTCTCTGACCCTCTCTGACCCTCTCTGACACTCTCAGACACTCTCAGACACTCTCTGGCACACTCTATCACTCTCTGACACTCTCTATCACTGTCAATCATTCTCAATCACTCTCAATCACTCTCTGACACTCTCTGACACTCTCTGGCACTTTCAGATACACTCAGACACACTCAGACTCTCTCTCTCACTCTCTATCACTCTCTGTCACTCTCTGACACTCTCTGATACACTCTGGCACTCTCAGATTCTCTCTGACACTCTCTATCACTCGCTGACAATCTCTGATACACACTGACACTCTCAGACACTCTCTGACACACTCAGACACTCTCTACCACTCTCTAACACTCTCTGGCACTCTCTGATACACTCTAACACTCTCAGACACTCTCTGACACTCTCTATCACTCTCTGACTCAATCTGACACTCTCAGACAGTCTCAGACACTCTCGATCACTCTCTGACACTCTCTGACACTCTCTGATAGTCTCTGATACAGTCTGAAACTCTCTGACACTCTCTGACAATCTCAGACACACTCAGACACTCTCTGACACTCTCTGACACTCTCTATCACTCTCTGACTCTCTCTGACATTTTCAGACTCTCTCTGCCACTCTCTGCCACTCTCTGACACTCTCTGACCCTCTCTATCACTCTCTGACCCTCTCTGACACTCTCAGGCCCACTCAGACACTCGCTGACACTCACTATCACTCTCTGACACTCTGTGACACTTTCAGACATACTCTGCCACTCTCTATCACTCTCTGTCACTCTCTGACACTCTCACACTCTCACACTCTTTGACACTTTGACACTCTCTGACACTCTGACACGCTCTGACACTCTCACACTCTCGGACCCTCTCTGACACGCTCTATCACTCTCTGACACTCTCTATCACTCTCTGACACTCTATATGACTCTCTGACACTTTCAGACACTCTCTGCCACTCTCTATCACTCTCTATCACTCTCTGACACTCTCTGACACTCTCTGACACTCTCTATCACTCTCTGACACTTTCACACTCTCGGACACTCTCTGACACTCTCACACACTATCTGACACTCTCTGACCCACTCTGACACTCTCTGTCACTGTCTGACACTCTCTGACACTCTCACACTCTCTGACACTCTCACTCTCTCTGACACTCTCTGACACTCTCTCACACTCTCTGACACTCTCTGACCCTCTCTGACACTCTCTGACCCTCTCTGACACTCTCTGACACTCTCTCACACTCTTATCACTCTCTGACACTCTCAGACACTCTCTTACACTCTCCATCACTCTCTGACACTCTCTGACACTCTCTGATACACTGTGAAACTCTCAGACACACGCTGACACACTCAGACACTCTCTACCACACTCTATCACTCTCTCACACTGTCTGACACTCTCTGATACACTCCAACACTCTCAGACACTCTCTGACACTCTCTATCACTATCTGACATTCGCTGACACTCTCAGACAGTCTCAGACACTCTCCATCACTCTCTGACACTCTCTATCACTCTCTGACACTCATGACACTTTCAGACACTCTCTGCCACTCTCTATCACTCTCAGACAGTCTCAGACAGTCTCTGACACTCTCTGACACTCTCTGATACTCTCTGACACTCTCTGACAATCTCAGACACACTCAGACACTCTCTGACACTTTCAGACACTCTCTGAGACTCTCTGACACTCTCTATCACTCTCTGACACTCTCTGACAATCTCAGACACACTCAGACACTCTCTGACACTCTCGATCACTCTCTGACACTCTCTGACTCTTTCAGACAGTCTCTGCCACTCTCTATCACTCTCCGTCACTCGCTGACACTTTCAGACACTCTCTGCCACTCTCCATCACTCTCGAACACTCTCTGACACTCTCTGACACTCTCTATCACTCTCTGACACTCTCTGACACTTTCAGACACTCTCTGCCACTCTCTATCACTCTCTGACACTCTCTGACACTCTCTGACACTCTCTGACACTCTCACAATCTCTGACACTCTCTCACACTCTCTGAAACTCTCTGACACTCTCTGACCCTCTCTGACACTCTCTGACACTATCTGACACTATCTGACACTCTCTGACACTCTCACACTCTCTGACACTCTCACACTCTCTGACACTCTCTGACACTCTCTCACACTCTCTGACATTCTCTAACACTGTCTGACACTCTCTGACCATCTCTGACAATCTTTGACACTCTCTGACAAACTCTATCACTCTCTGACACTCTCTGACACACTCAGACACTCTCTGTCACTCTCTGACACTTTCAGACACTCTCTATCACTCTCTATCACTCTCTGACACTCTCTGACACTCTCTGACACTTTCAGACACTCTCTGCCACTCTCTGTCATTCTCTGACACTCTCTGACACTCTCTGACACTCGCACACTCTCTGACACTCTCTGACCCTCTCTGAACGTCTATGACCCTCTCTGACACTGTCAGACACTCTCTGGCACACTCTATCACTCTCTGACACTCTCTATCACTGTCAATCATTCTCAATCACTCTCAATCACTCTCTGACACTCTCTGACACTCTCTAGCACTCTCAGACAATCTCTGACACTTTCAGTCACTCTCTGCCTCTGTCTATCACTCTCTGACACTCTCTGACACTCTCTGACTCTCTCTGACACTCGCACAATCTCTGACACTCTCTGACACTCTTTCACACTCTCTGACACTCTCTGACACTCTCTGACACTCTCTCACACTCTCTGACAGTCTCTGGCACACTCTATCACTCTCTGACACTCTCTATCAACCTCTGTCACTCTCTGACACTCTCTGATACACTCTGGCACTCTCAGACACTCTCTGATACTCTCTATCACTCTCTGACACTCTCTGATATACTCTGACACTCTCAGACACACTCAGACACTCTCTGCCACTCACTGACTCAATCTGACACTCTCAGACAGTCTCAGACACTCTCTATCACTCTCTCACACTCTCTGACACTCTCTGATACTCTCTGATACACTCTGACACTCTCTGACACTCTCTATCACTCTCTGACACTCTCTGACAATCTCAGACACACTCAGACACTCTCTGACACTCTCTATCACTCTCTGACACTCTCTGACACTTTCAGACACTCTCTGCCACTCTCTATCTCTCTCTATCAGCCTCTGACACTCTCTATCACTCTCTATCACCCTCTGACGCTCTCTGACACTCTCTATCACTCTCTGACACTCTCTCTCTGACACTCTCTCACACTCTCTGACACTCTCTGACCCTCCCTGACACTCTCTGAGACTCTCCGACACTCTCTATCACTCTCTGACACTCTCTGACAATCTCAGACACACTCAGACACTCTCTGACACTCTCGATCACTCTCTGACACTTTCAGACACGCTCTGCCACTCTCTATCACTCTCTATCACTCGCTGACACTTTCAGACAGTCTCAGACACTCTCTATCACTCTCTGACACTCTCTATCACTCACTGACACTCTCTGACACACTCTGACACTTTCAGAAACTCTCTATCACTCACTATGACTCTCTGACACACTCTGACAATCTCTGACACTCTCAGACACGCTCCATCAGTCTCTGACACTCTCTATCACTCGCTGACACTTTCAGACACTCTCTGCCACTCTCTATCACTCTCTGTCACTCTCTGACACTCTCTGACACTCTGACACTCTCACACTCTTTGACTCTTTGACACTCTCTGACACTCTGACACTCTCTGACACTCTCACTCTCTCTGACTCTCTCTGACACTCGCTCACACTCTCTGACACTCTCTGACCCTCTCTGAAACTCTCTGACACTCTCTGACACTCTCTATCACTCTCTGACACTCTCAGACACTCTCTGACACTCTCTATCACTCTCTATCACTCTCTGACACTCTCTGACAATCTCTGACACTCTCTATCACTCTATGACACTTTCTGACTCTCTCTGACACTCTCTATCACTCTCTTTCACGCTCTGACACTCTCTGACACCCTCTGACACACTCTGACACTAGCTGACACTCTCAGACTCTATCTGACACTCTCTTACACACGCTATCACTCTCTGACACACTCTGTCACACACTGACACTCGCTGACACTCCCTTACACCCTCTGACACTCTCTGACACACTCTGACACTCTCTGACACTCTCTATCACTCTCTGACACTCTCTGACAGTCTCTGTCACTCTCGGATACATTCTGACACTCTCTGACACTCTCTGACACGCTCCATCAGTCTCTGACACTCTCTATCACTCTCTGACACTCTCTATCACTCTCTGACACTTTCAGACACTCTCTGCCACTCTCTATCACTCTCTATCACTCTCTGACACTCTCAGACACTCTCTGACACACTCACAATCTCGGACACTCTCTGACACTCTCACACACTCTCTGACACTCTCTGACCCACTCTGACACTCTCTGTCACTGTCTGACACTCTCTGACACTCTCACACTCTCTGACACTCTCACTCTCTCTGACACTCTCTGACACTCTCTCACACTCTCTGACACTCTCTGACCCTCTCTGACACTCTCTGACACTCCCTGACACTCTTATCACTCTCTGACACTCTCAGACACTCTCTTACACTCTCCATCACTCTCTGACACTCTCTGATACACTGTGACACTCTCAGACACACTCTGACACACTCAGACACTCTCTACCACACTCTATCACTCTCTCACACTGTCTGACACTCTCTGATACACTCCAACACTCTCAGACACTCTCTGACACTCTCTATCACTATCTGACACTCGCTGACACTCTCAGACAGTCTCAGACACTCTCCATCACTATCTGACACTCTCTGACACTCTCTATCACTCTCTGACACTCTCTGACACTCTCTATTACTCTCTGACACTCACTGACACTTTCAGACACTCTCTGCCACTCTCTATCATTCTCTGACACTCTCTGACACTCTCTGACACTCTCACACTCTCTGACACTCTCTTATACTCTCTGACACACTCTGTCCCTCTCTGACACTCTCTGACACTATCTGACACTCTCTGACACTCTCTGACACTCTGACACTCTCACACTCTTTGACTCTTTGACACTCTCTGACACTCTGACACTCTCTGACACTCTCACACTCTCGGACCCTCTCTGACACGCTCCATCAGTCTCTGACACTCTCTATCACTCTCTGACACTCTCTATCACTCTCTGACACTTTCAGACACTCTCTGCCACTCTCTATCACTCTCTATCACTCTCTGACACTCTCAGACACTCTCTGACACACTCACAATCTCGGACACTCTCTGACACTCTCACACACTCTCTGACACTCTCTGACCCACTCTGACACTCTCTGTCACTGTCTGACACTCTCTGACACTCTCACACTCTCTGACACTCTCACTCTCTCTGACACTCTCTGACACTCTCTCACACTCTCTGACACTCTCTGACCCTCTCTGACACTCTCTGACACTCTCTGACACTCTTATCACTCTCTGACACTCTCAGACACTCTCTTACACTCTCCATCACTCTCTGACACTCTCTGATACACTGTGACACTCTCAGACACACTCTGACACACTCAGACACTCTCTACCACACTCTATCACTCTCTCACACTGTCTGACACTCTCTGATACACTCCAACACTCTCAGACACTCTCTGACACTCTCTATCACTATCTGACACTCGCTGACACTCTCAGACAGTCTCAGACACTCTCCATCACTATCTGACACTCTCTGACACTCACTGACACTTTCAGACACTCTCTGCCACTCTCTATCACTCTCTGACACTCTCTGACACTCTCTGACACTCTCACACTCTCTGACACTCTCTTATACTCTCTGACACACTCTGTCCCTCTCTGACACTCTCTGACACTATCTGACACTCTCTGACACTCTCACACTCTCTGACACACTCACACTCTCTGACACTGCCACACTCTCAGACACTCTCTGACCCTCCCTGACACTCTCTGACCTTTCTCAGACACTCTCTGACACTCTGACACTCTCTGACACTCTCTCACACTCTCTGACACTCTCTGACCATCTCTGACAATCTTTGACACTCTCTGACAAACTCTATCACTCTCTGACACTCTCTGACACACTCAGACACTCTCTGTCACTCTCGATCACTCTCTGACACTCTCTGACACTCTCTATCACTCTCTGACACTCTCTGACACTTTCAGACACTCTCTGCCACTCTCTATCACTCTCTGACACTCTCTGACACTCTCACACTCTCTCACACTCTCTGATACATTCTGATCCTCTCTGACACTCTCTGACACTATCTGACACTCTCTGACACTCTCACACTCTCTGACACTCTCACACTCTCTGACACTCTCACACTCTCTGACACTCTCTGACACTCTCTCACACTCTCTGACATTCTCTAACACTGTCTGACACTCTCTGACCATCTCTGACAATCCTTGACACTCTCTGACAAACTCTATCACTCTCTGACACTCTCTGACACACTCAGACACTCTCTGTCACTCTCTGACACTTTCAGACACTCTCTGCCACTCTCTATCACTCCATATCAATCTCTGACACTTTCAGACACTCTCTATCACTCTCTATAACTCTCTGACACTCTCTGACACTCTCTGACACTCGCACACTCTCTGACACTCTCTGAAACTCTTTCACACTCTCTGACACTCTCTGACCCTCTGTGACCGTCTATGACCCTCTCTGACACTCTCAGACACTCTCTGGCACACTCTATCACTCTCTGACACTCTCTATCACTGTCAATCATACTCACTCACTCTCAATCACTCTCTGACACTCTCTGACACTCTCTATCACTCTCAGACAATCTCTGACACTTGCAGTCACTCTCTGCCTCTGTTTATCACTCTCTGACACTCTCTGACACTCTCTGACACTCGCACACTCTCTGACACTCTCACACTCTCTGACACTCTCACACTCTCTGACACTCTCTGACACTCTCTCATACTCTCTGACATTCTCTAACACTGTCTGACACTCTCTGACCATCTCTGACAATCCTTGACACTCTCTGACAAACTCTATCACTCTCTGACACTCTCTGACACACTCAGACACTCTCTGTCACTCTCTGACACTTTCAGACACTCTCTGCCACTCTCTATCACTCCATATCAATCTCTGACACTTTCAGACACTCTCTATCACTCTCTATAACTCTCTGACACTCTCTGACACTCTCTGACACTCGCACACTCTCTGACACTCTCTGAAACTCTTTCACACTCTCTGACACTCTCTGACCCTCTGTGACCGTCTATGACCCTCTCTGACCCTCTCTGACACTCTCAGACACTCTCTGGCACACTCTATCACTCTCTGACACTCTCTATCACTGTCAATCATACTCAATCACTCTCAATCACTCTCTGACACTCTCTGACACTCTCTATCACTCTCAGACAATCTCTGACACTTGCAGTCACTCTCTGCCTCTGTTTATCACTCTCTGACACTCTCTGACACTCTCTGACACTCGCACACTCTCTGACACTCTCTGACACTCTTTCACACTCTCTGACACTCTCTGACCCTCTCTGACACTCTCAGACAGTCTCTGGCACACTCTATCACTCTCTGACACTCTCGATCACTCTCTGTCACTCTCTGACACTCTCTGATACACTCTGGCACTCTCAGACACTCTCTGACACTCTCTATCACTCTCTGACACTCTCTATCACTCTCTGACACTTTCAGACACTCTCTGCCACTCTCTATCACTCTCTATCACTCTCTGACACTCTCAGACACTCTCTGACACACTCACAATCTCGGACACTCTCTGACACTCTCACACACTCTCTGACACTCTCTGACCCACTCTGACACTCTCTGTCACTGTCTGACACTCTCTGACACTCTCACACTCTCTGACACTCTCACTCTCTCTGACACTCTCTGACACTCTCTCACACTCTCTGACACTCTCTGACCCTCTCTGACACTCTCTGACACTCCCTGACACTCTTATCACTCTCTGACACTCTCAGACACTCTCTTACACTCTCCATCACTCTCTGACACTCTCTGATACACTGTGACACTCTCAGACACACTCTGACACACTCAGACACTCTCTACCACACTCTATCACTCTCTCACACTGTCTGACACTCTCTGATACACTCCAACACTCTCAGACACTCTCTGACACTCTCTATCACTATCTGACACTCGCTGACACTCTCAGACAGTCTCAGACACTCTCCATCACTATCTGACACTCTCTGACACTCTCTATCACTCTCTGACACTCTCTGACACTCTCTATTACTCTCTGACACTCACTGACACTTTCAGACACTCTCTGCCACTCTCTATCATTCTCTGACACTCTCTGACACTCTCTGACACTCTCACACTCTCTGACACTCTCTTATACTCTCTGACACACTCTGTCCCTCTCTGACACTCTCTGACACTATCTGACACTCTCTGACACTCTCTGACACTCTGACACTCTCAGACTCTTTGACTCTTTGACACTCTCTGACACTCTGACACTCTCTGACACTCTCACACTCTCGGACCCTCTCTGACACGCTCCATCAGTCTCTGACACTCTCTATCACTCTCTGACACTCTCTATCACTCTCTGACACTTTCAGACACTCTCTGCCACTCTCTATCACTCTCTATCACTCTCTGACACTCTCAGACACTCTCTGACACACTCACAATCTCGGACACTCTCTGACACTCTCACACACTCTCTGACACTCTCTGACCCACTCTGACACTCTCTGTCACTGTCTGACACTCTCTGACACTCTCACACTCTCTGACACTCTCACTCTCTCTGACACTCTCTGACACTCTCTCACACTCTCTGACACTCTCTGACCCTCTCTGACACTCTCTGACACTCTCTGACACTCTTATCACTCTCTGACACTCTCAGACACTCTCTTACACTCTCCATCACTCTCTGACACTCTCTGATACACTGTGACACTCTCAGACACACTCTGACACACTCAGACACTCTCTACCACACTCTATCACTCTCTCACACTGTCTGACACTCTCTGATACACTCCAACACTCTCAGACACTCTCTGACACTCTCTATCACTATCTGACACTCGCTGACACTCTCAGACAGTCTCAGACACTCTCCATCACTATCTGACACTCTCTGACACTCTCTATCACTCTCTGACACTCTCTGACACTCTCTATTACTCTCTGACACTCACTGACACTTTCAGACACTCTCTGCCACTCTCTATCACTCTCTGACACTCTCTGACACTCTCTGACACTCTCACACTCTCTGACACTCTCTTATACTCTCTGACACACTCTGTCCCTCTCTGACACTCTCTGACACTATCTGACACTATCTGACACTCTCTGACACTCTCACACTCTCTGACACACTCACACTCTCTGACACTGCCACACTCTCAGACACTCTCTGACCCTCCCTGACACTCTCTGACCTTTCTCAGACACTCTCTGACACTCTGACACTCTCTGACACTCTCTCACACTCTCTGACACTCTCTGACCATCTCTGACAATCTTTGACACTCTCTGACAAACTCTATCACTCTCTGACACTCTCTGACACACTCAGACACTCTCTGTCACTCTCGATCACTCTCTGACACTCTCTGACACTCTCTATCACTCTCTGACACTCTCTGACACTTTCAGACATTCTCTGCCACTCTCTATCACTCTCTGACACTCTCTGACACTCTCTGACACTCTCACACTCTCTGACACTCTCTGATACATTCTGATCCTCTCTGACACTCTCTGACACTATCTGACACTCTCTGACACTCTCACACTCTCTGACACTCTCACACTCTCTGACACTCTCACACTCTCTGACACTCTCTGACACTCTCTCACACTCTCTGACATTCTCTAACACTGTCTGACACTCTCTGACCATCTCTGACAATCCTTGACACTCTCTGACAAACTCTATCACTCTCTGACACTCTCTGACACACTCAGACACTCTCTGTCACTCTCTGACACTTTCAGACACTCTCTGCCACTCTCTATCACTCCATATCAATCTCTGACACTTTCAGACACTCTCTATCACTCTCTATAACTCTCTGACACTCTCTGACACTCTCTGACACTCGCACACTCTCTGACACTCTCTGAAACTCTTTCACACTCTCTGACACTCTCTGACCCTCTGTGACCGTCTATGACCCTCTCTGACACTCTCAGACACTCTCTGGCACACTCTATCACTCTCTGACACTCTCTATCACTGTCAATCATACTCAATCACTCTGAATCACTCTCTGACACTCTCTGACACTCTCTATCACTCTCAGACAATCTCTGACACTTGCAGTCACTCTCTGCCTCTGTTTATCACTCTCTGACACTCTCTGACACTCTCTGACACTCGCACACTCTCTGACACTCTCACACTCTCTGACACTCTCACACTCTCTGACACTCTCTGACACTCTCTCACACTCTCTGACATTCTCTAACACTGTCTGACACTCTCTGACCATCTCTGACAATCCTTGACACTCTCTGACAAACTCTATCACTCTCTGACACTCTCTGACACTCTCTGACACTCTCACACTCTCTGACACTCTCTGATACATTCTGATCCTCTCTGACACTCTCTGACACTATCTGACACTCTCTGACACTCTCACACTCTCTGACACTCTCACACTCTCTGACACTCTCACACTCTCTGACACTCTCTGACACTCTCTCACACTCTCTGACATTCTCTAACACTGTCTGACACTCTCTGACCATCTCTGACAATCCTTGACACTCTCTGACAAACTCTATCACTCTCTGACACTCTCTGACACACTCAGACACTCTCTGTCACTCTCTGACACTTTCAGACACTCTCTGCCACTCTCTATCACTCCATATCAATCTCTGACACTTTCAGACACTCTCTATCACTCTCTATAACTCTCTGACACTCTCTGACACTCTCTGACACTCGCACACTCTCTGACACTCTCTGAAACTCTTTCACACTCTCTGACACTCTCTGACCCTCTGTGACCGTCTATGACCCTCTCTGACACTCTCAGACACTCTCTGGCACACTCTATCACTCTCTGACACTCTCTATCACAGTCAATCATACTCAATCACTCTGAATCACTCTCTGACACTCTCTGACACTCTCTATCACTCTCAGACAATCTCTGACACTTGCAGTCACTCTCTGCCTCTGTTTATCACTCTCTGACACTCTCTGACACTCTCTGACACTCGCACACTCTCTGACACTCTCACACTCTCTGACACTCTCACACTCTCTGACACTCTCTGACACTCTCTCACACTCTCTGACATTCTCTAACACTGTCTGACACTCTCTGACCATCTCTGACAATCCTTGACACTCTCTGACAAACTCTATCACTCTCTGACACACTCAGACACTCTCTGTCACTCTCTGACACTTTCAGACACTCTCTGCCACTCTCTATCACTCCATATCAATCTCTGACACTTTCAGACACTCTCTATCACTCTCTATAACTCTCTGACACTCTCTGACACTCTCTGACACTCGCACACTCTCTGACACTCTCTGAAACTCTTTCACACTCTCTGACACTCTCTGACCCTCTGTGACCGTCTATGACCCTCTCTGACACTCTCAGACACTCTCTGGCACACTCTATCACTCTCTGACACTCTCTATCACTGTCAATCATACTCAATCACTCTCAATCACTCTCTGACACTCTCTGACACTCTCTATCACTCTCAGACAATCTCTGACACTTGCAGTCACTCTCTGCCTCTGTTTATCACTCTCTGACACTCTCTGACACTCTCTGACACTCGCACACTCTCTGACACTCTTTCACACTCTCTGACACTCTCTGACCCTCTCTGACACTCTCAGACAGTCTCTGGCACACTCTATCACTCTCTGACACTCTCGATCACTCTCTGTCACTCTCTGACACTCTCTGATACACTCTGGCACTCTCAGACACTCTCTGACACTCTCTATCACTCTCTGACACTCTCTGATATACTCTGACACTCTCAGACACACTCAGACACTCTCTGCCACTCTCTATCACTCTCTGACACTCTCTGATACACTCCAACACTCTCAGACACTCTCTTACACTCTCCATCACTCACTGACTCAATCTGACACTCTCAGACAGTCTCAGACACTCTCTATCACTCTCTGACACTCTCTGACACTCTCTGATAATCTCTGATACACTCTGACACTCTCTGACACTCTCTATCACTCTCTGACACTCTCTATCACTCTCTGACACACTCAGACACTCTCTGACACTCTCTATCACTCTCTGACAATCTCAGACACACTCAGACACTCTCTGACACTCTCGATCACTCTCTGACACTTTCAGACACGCTCTGCCACTCTCTATCACTCTCTGACTCAATCTGACACTCTCAGACAGTCTCAGACACTCTCTATCACTCTCTGACACTCTCTGACACTCTCTGATAGTCTCTGATACACTCTGAAACTCTCTGACACTCTCTGACAATCTCAGAAACACTCAGACACTCTCTCACACTCTCTGGCACTCTCTGACACATTCTGACCCTCTCTGACACTCTCTGACACTATCTGACACTCTCTGACACTCTCACACTCTCTGACACTCTCACACTCTCTGACACTCTCTGACACTCTCTCACACTCTCTGACATTCTCTAACACTGTCTGACACTCTCTGACCATCTCTGACAATCTTTGACACTCTCTGACAAACTCTATCACTCTCTGACACTCTCTGACACTTTCAGACACTCTCTGCCACTCTCTATCACTCTCTGACACTCTCTGACACTCTCTGACACTCTGACACTTTCAGACACTCTCTGCCACTCTCTGTCACTCTCTGACACTCTCTGACACTCTCTGACACTCGCACACTCTCTGACACTCTCTGACCCTATCTGAACGTCTATGACCCTCTCTGACACTGTCAGACACTCTCTGGCACACTCTATCACTCTCTGACACTCTCTATCACTATCAATCATTCTCAATCACTCTCAATCACTCTCTGACACTCTCTGACACTCTCTATCACTCTCAGACAATCTCTGACACTTTCAGTCACTCTCTGCCTCTGTCTATCACTCTCTGACACTCTCTGACACTCTCTGACACTCGCACACTCTCTGACACTCTCTGACACTCTTTCACACTCTCTGACACTCTCTGACCCTCTCTGACACTCTCAGACACTCTCTGACACTCTCTGACCCTATCTGAACGTCTATGACCCTCTCTGACACTGTCAGACACTCTCTGGCACACTCTATCACTCTCTGACACTCTCTATCACTCTCTGTCACTCTCTGACACTCTCTGATACACTCTGGCACTCTCAGACACTCTCTGATACTCTCTATCACTCTCTGACACTCTCAGACACACTCAGACACTCTCTCCCACTCTCTATCACTCTCTGACACTCTCTGATACACTCCAACTCTCTCAGACACTCTCTTACACTCTCTATCACTCACTGACTCAATCTGACACTCTCAGACAGTCTCAGACACTCTCTATCACTCTCTCACACTCTCTGACACTTTCTGATACTCTCTGATACACTCTGACACTCTCTGACACTCTCTATCACTCTCTGACACTCTCTGACAATCTCAGACACACTCAGACACTCTCTGACACTCTCTATCACTCTCTGACACTCTCTGACACTTTCAGACACTCTCTGCCACTCTCTATCACTCTCTATCAGCCTCTGATACTCTCTATCACTCTCTATCACTCTCTGACGCTCTCTGACACTCTCTATCACTCTCTGACACTCTCTGACACTCTCTCTCTCTGACACTCTCTCACACTCTCTGACACTCTCTGACCCTCCCTGACACTCTCTGAGACTCTCCGACACTCTCTATCACTCTCTGACACTTTCAGACACTCTCTATCACTCTCTATCACTCTCTGACACTCTCTGACACTTTCAGACACTCTCTGCTACTCTCTGTCACTCTCTGACACTCTCTGACACTCTCTGACACTCGCACACTCTCTGACACTCTCTGACCCTATCTGAACGTCTATGACCCTCTCTGACACTGTCAGACACTCTCTGGCACACTCTATCACTCTCTGATACTCTCTATCACTATCAATCATTCTCAATCACTCTCAATCACTCTCTGACACTCTCTCACACTCTCTATCACTCTCAGACAATCTCTGACACTTTCAGTCACTCTCTGCCTCTGTCTATCACTCTCTGACACTCTCTGACACTCTCTGACACTCGCACACTCTCTGACACTCTCTGACACTCTTTCACACTCTCTGACACTCTCTGACCCTCTCTGACACTCTCAGACAGTCTCTGGCACACTCTATCACTCTCTGACACTCTCTATCACTCTCTGTCACTCTCTGACACTCTCTGATACACTCTGGCACTCTCAGACACTCTCTGATACTCTCTATCACTCTCTGACACTCTCAGACACACTCAGACACTCTCTGCCACTCTCTATCACTCTCTGTCACTCTCTGACACACTCTGATACACTCCAACTCTCTCAGACACTCTCTTACACTCTCTATCACTCACTGACTCAATCTGACACTCTCAGACAGTCTCAGACACTCTCTATCACTCTCTCACACTCTCTGACACTCTCTGATACACTCTGACACTCTCTGACACTCTCTATCACTCTCTGACACTCTCTGACAATCTCAGACACACCCAGACACTCTCTGACACTCTCTGACACTCTCTATCACTCTCTGACACTCTCTGACACTTTCAGACACTCTCTGCCACTCTCTAGCACTCTCTATCAGCCTCTGACACTCTCTATCACTCTCTATCACTCTCTGACGCTCTCTGACACTCTCTATCACTCTCTGACACTCTCTGACACTCTCTCTCTGACACTCTCTGACCCTCCCTGACACTCTCTGAGACTCTCCGACACTCTCTATCACTCTCTGACACTCTCTGACAATCTCAGACACACTCAGACACTCTCTGACACTCTCGATCACTCTCTACACTTTCAGACAGGCTCTGCCACTCTCTATCACTCTCTATCACTCGCTGACACTTTCAGACACTCACTGCCACTCTCTATCACTCTCTTTCACTCTCTGACACTCTCTGACACACTCTGATACACCCACACTCTCTGACACTCTCACAATCTCGGACCCTCTCTGACACTCTCTGACACTCTCTGACACTCTCTATCACTCTCTGACACTCTCTGACACTCTCTATTATTCTCTGACACTCTCTGCCACTTTCAGACACCCTCTGCCACTCTCTGTCACTCTCTGACACTCTCACACTCTCTGACACTCTCTCATACTCTCTGACACACTCTGTCACTCTCTGACACTCTCTGACACTATCTGACACTCTCTGACACTCTCACGCTCTCTGACACACTCACACTCTCTGACACTGTCACTCTCTCAGACACTCTCTGACCCTCCCTGACACTCTCTGACCTTTCTAAGACACTCTCTGACACTCTCACACTCTCTGACGCTCTCTCACACTCTCTCACACTCTCTGACATTCTTTAACACTGTCTGACACTCTCTGACCATCTCTGACAATCTTTGACACTCTCTGACAAACTCTATCACTCTCTGACACTCTCTGACACACTCAGACACTCTCTGTCACTCTCGATCACTCTCTGACACTCTCTGACACTCTCTATCACTCTCTGACACTTTCAGACACTCTCTGCCACTCTCTGCCACTCTCTATCACTCTCTGACACTCTCTGACACTCTCTGACACTCTCTGACACTCTCACACTCTCTGACACTCTCTCACACTCTCTGACACTCTCTGACACATTCTGACCCTCTCTGACACTCTCTGACACTATCTGACACTCTCTGACACTCTCACACTCTCTGACACTCTCACACTCTCTGACACTCTCTGACACTCTCTCACACTCTCTGACATTCTCTAACACTGTCTGACACTCTCTGACCATCTCTGACAATCTTTGACACTCTCTGACAAACTCTATCACTCTCTGACACTCTCTGACACACTCAGACACTCTCTGTCACTCTCTGACACTTTCAGACTCTCTCTGCCACTCTCTTTCACTCGATATCAATCTCTGACACTTTCAGACACACTCTATCACTCTCTATCACTCTCTGACACTCTCTGAAACTCTTTCACACTCTCTGACACTCTCTGACCATCTCTGACCGTCTATGACCCTCTCTGACACTCTCAGACACTCTCTGGCACACTCTATCAGTCTCTGACACTCTCGATCACTTTCAATCATTCTCAATCACTCTCAATCACTCTCTGACACTCTCTGACATTTTCTATCACTCTCAGACAATCTCTGACACTTTCAGTCACTCTCTGCCTCTGTCTATCACTCTCTGACACTCTCTGACACTCTCTGACACTCGCACACTCTCTGACACTCTCTGACACTCTTTCACACTCTCTGACACTCTCTGACCCTCTCTGACCCTCTCTGACACTCTCAGACAGTCTCTGGCACAGTCTATCACTCTCTGACACTCTCTATCACTCTCTGTCACTCTCTGACACTCTCTGACACACTCAGACACTCTCTGTCACTCTCTGACACTTTCAGACACTCTCTGCCACTCTCTTTCACTCGATATCAATCTCTGACACTTTCAGACACACTCTATCACTCTCTATCACTCTCTGACACTCTCTGAAACTCTTTCACACTCTCTGACACTCTCTGACCCTCTCTGACCGTCTATGACCCTCTCTGACACTCTCAGACACTCTCGGGCACACTCTATCAGTCTCTGACACTCTTGATCACTTTCAATCATTCTCAATCACTCTCAATCACTCTCTGACACTCTCTGACATTTTCTATCACTCTCAGACAATCTCTGACACTTTCAGTCACTCTCTGCCTCTGTCTATCACTCTCTGACACTCTCTGACACTCTCTGACATTCGCACACTCTCTGACACTCTCTGACACTCTTTCACACTCTCTGACACTCTCTGACCCTCTCTGACCCTCTCTGACACTCTCAGACAGTCTCTGGCACAGTCTATCACTCTCTGACACTCTCTATCACTCTCTGTCACTCTCTGACACTCTCTGATACACTCTGGCACTCTCAGACACTCTCTGACACTCTCTATCACTCTCTGACACTCTCTGATATTCCTTGACACTCTCAGACACACTCAGACACTCTCTGCCACTCTCTATCACTCTCTGACACTCTCTGATACACTCCAACACTCTCAGACACTCTCTTACACTCTCTATCACTCACTGACTCAATCTGACACTCTCAGACAGTCTCAGACACTCTCTATCACTCTCTGACACTCTCTGACACTCTCTGATACACTCTGACACTCTCTGACACTCTCTATCACTCTCTGACACTCTCTATCACTCTCTGACACACTCAGACACTCTCTGACACTCTCTATCACTCTCTGACACTCTCTGACACTTTCAGACACTCTCTGCCACTCTCTATCACTCTCTATCAGCCTCTGACACTCTCTATCACTCTCTATCACTCTCTGACACTCTCTGACACTCTCTCTCTGACACTCTCTCACACTCTCTGACACTCTCTGTCCCTCCCTGACACTCTCTGAGACTCTCCGACACTCTCTATGACTCTCTGACACTCTCTGACAATCTCAGACACACTCAGACACTCTCTGACACTCTCGATCACTCTCTGACACTTTCAGACACGCTCTGCCACTCTCTATCACTCTCTGACTCAATCTGACACTCTCAGACAATCTCAGACACTCTCTATCACTCTCTGACACTCTCTGACACTCTCTGATAGTCTCTGATACACTCTGAAACTCTCTGACACTCTCTGACAATCTCAGACACACTCAGACACTCTCTGACACTCTCTATCACTCTCTGACACTCTCTGACATTTTCAGACTCTCTCTGCCGCTCTCTGACACTCTCTGACACTCTCTGACCCTCTCTATCACTCTCTGACCCTCTCTGACACTCTCAGGCCCACTCAGACACTCGCTGACACTCTCTATCACTCTCTGACACTCTCTGACATTTTCAGACTCTCTCTGCCGCTCTCTGACACTCTCTGACACTCTCTGACCCTCTCTATCACTCTCTATCACTCTCTGACACTCTCTGACCCTCTCTATCACTCTCTGACACTCTCTGACACTCTCACACTCTTTGACTCTTTGACTCTTTGACACTCTCTGACACTCTGACACTCTCTGACACTCTCACACTCTCGGACCCTCTCTGACACGCTCCATCAGTCTCTGACACTCTCTATCACTCTCTGACACTCTCTATCACTCTCTGACACTCTGACACTCTCTGACACTCTCACAATCTCGGACACTCTCTGACACTCTCACACACTCTCTGACACTCTCTGACCCACTCTGACACTCTCTGTCACTGTCTGACACTCTCTGACACTCTCACACTCTCTGACACTCTCACTCTCTCTGACACTCTCTGACACTCTCTCACACTCTCTGACACTCTCTGACCCTCTCTGACACTCTCTGACACTCTCTGACACCCTTATCACTCTCTGACACTCTCAGACACTCTCTTACACTCTCCATCACTCTCTGACACTCTCTGATACACTGTGACACTCTCAGACACACTCTGACATACTCAGACACTCTCTACCACACTCTATCACTCTCTCACACTGTCTGACACTCTCTGATACACTCCAACACTCTCAGACACTCTCTGACACTCTCCATCACTATCTGACACTCTCTGACACTCTCTATCACTCTCTGACACTCTCTGACACTCTCTATTACTCTCTGACACTCACTGACACTTTCAGACACTCTCTGCCACTCTCTATCACTCTCTGACACTCTCTGACACTCTCACACTCTCTGACACTCTCTTATACTCTCTGACACACTCTGTCCCTCTCTGACACTCTCTGACACTATCTGACACTCTCTGACACTCTCTGACACTCTCACACTCTCTGACACACTCACACTGTCTGACACTGTCACACTCTCAGACACTCTCTGACCCTCCCTGACACTCTCTGACCTTTCTCAGACACTCTCTGACACTCTGACACTCTCTGACACTCTCTCACACTCTCTGACACTCTCTGACCATCTCTGACAATCTTTGACACTCTCTGACAAACTCTATCACTCTCTGACACTCTCTGACACACTCAGACACTCTCTGTCACTCTCGATCACTCTCTGACACTCTCTGACACTCTCTATCACTCTCTGACACTCTCTGACACTTTCAGACACTCTCTGCCACTCTCTATCACTCTCTGACACTCTCTGACACTCTCTGACACTCTCACACTCTCTGACACTCTCTGACACATTCTGATCCTCTCTGACACTCTCTGACACTATCTGACACTCTCTGACACTCTCACACTCTCTGACACTCTCACACTCTCTGACACTCTCACACTCTCTGACACTCTCTGACACTCTCTCACACTCTCTGACATTCTCTAACACTGTCTGACACTCTCTGACCATCTCTGACAATCCTTGACACTCTCTGACAAACTCTATCACACTCTGACACTCTCTGACACACTCAGACACTCTCTGTCACTCTCTGACACTTTCAGACACTCTCTGCCACTCTCTATCACTCCATATCAATCTCTGACACTTTCAGACACTCTCTATCACTCTCTATAACTCTCTGACACTCTCTGACACTCTCTTACACTCTCCATCACTCTCTGACACTCTCTGATACACTGTGACACTCTCAGACACACTCTGACACACTCAGACACTCTCTACCACACTCTATCAATCTCTCACACTGTCTGACACTCTCTGATACACTCCAACACTCTCAGACACTCTCTGACACTCTCCATCACTATCTGACACTCTCTGACACTCTCTATCACTCTCTGTTACTCTCTGACACTCTCTATTACTCTCTGACACTCTTTGACACTTTCAGAGACTCTCTGCCACTCTCTATCACTCTCTGACACTCTCTGACACTCTCCGACACTCTCACACTCTCTGACACTCTCTTATACTCTCTGACACACTCTGTCCCTCTCTGACACTCTCTGACACTATCTGACACTCTCTGACACTCTCTGACACTCTCACACTCTCTGACACACTCACACTCTCTGACACTGTCACACTCTCAGACACTCTCTGACCCTCCCTGACACTCTCTGACCTTTCTCAGACACTCTCTGACACTCTGACACTCTCTGACACTCTCTGACACTCTCTCACACTCTCTGACACTCTCTGACCATCTCTGACAATCTTTGACACTCTCTGACAAACTCTATCACTCGCTGACACTCTCTGACACACTCAGACACTCTCTGTCACTCTCGATCACTCTCTGACACTCTCTATCACTCTCTGACACTCTCTGACACTTTCAGACACTCTCTGCCACTCTCTATAACTCTCTGACGCTCTCTGACACTGTCTGACACTCTCACACTCTCTGACACTCTCTGACACATTCTGATCCTCTCTGACACTCTCTGACACTATCTGACACTCTCTGACACTCTCACACTCTCTGACACTCTCACACTCTCTGACACTCTCACACTCTCTGACACTCTCTGACACTCTCTCACACTCTCTGACATTCTCTAACACTGTCTGACACTCTCTGACCATCTCTGACAATCCTTGACACTCTCTGACAAACTCTATCACTCTCTGACACTCTCTGACACACTCAGACACTCTCTGTCACTCTCTGACACTTTCAGACACTCTCTGCCACTCTCTATCACTCCATATCAATCTCTGACACTTTCAGACACTCTCTATCACTCTCTATAACTCTCTGACACTCTCTGACACTCTCTGACACTCGCACACTCTCTGACACTCTCTGAAACTCTTTCACACTCTCTGACACTCTCTGACCCTCTGTGAACGTCTATGACCCTCTCTGACACTCTCAGACACTCTCTGGCACACTCTATCACTCTCTGACACTCTCTATCACTGTCAATCATACTCAATCACTCTCAATCACTCTCTGACACTCTCTGACACTCTCTATCACGCTCAGACAATCTCTGACACTTGCAGTCACTCTCTGCCTCTGTTTATCACTCTCTGACACTCTCTGACACTCTCTGACACTCGCACACTCTCTGACACTCTCTGACACTCTTTCACACTCTCTGACACTCTCTGACCCTCTCTGACACTCTCAGACAGTCTCTGGCACACTCTATCACTCTCTGACACTCTCGATCACTCTCTGTCACTCTCTGACACTCTCTGATACACTCTGGCACTCTCAGACACTCTCTGACACTCTCTATCACTCTCTGACACTCTCTGATATACTCTGACACTCTCAGACACACTCAGACACTCTCTGCCACTCTCTATCACTCTCTGACACTCTCTGATACACTCCAACACTCTCAGACACTCTCTTACACTCTCCATCACTCACTGACTCAATCTGACACTCTCAGACAGTCTCAGACACTCTCTATCACTCTCTGACACTCTCTGACACTCTCTGATAATCTCTGATACACTCTGACACTCTCTGACACTCTCTATCACTCTCTGACACTCTCTATCACTCTCTGACACACTCAGACACTCTGTGACACTCTCTATCACTCTCTGGCACTCTCTGACACTTTCAGACACTCTCTGCCACTCTCTATCACTCTCTATCAGCCTCTGACACTCTCTATCACTCTCTATCACTCTCTGACGCTCTCTGACACTCTCTGACACTCTCTCTGACACTCTCTCACACTCTCTGACACTCTCTGACCCTCCCTGACACTCTCTGAGACTCTCTGACACTCTCTGACAATCTCAGACACACTCAGACACTCTCTGACACTCTCGATCACTCTCTGACACTTTCAGACACGCTCTGCCACTCTCTATCACTCTCTGACTCAATCTGACACTCTCAGACTGTCTCAGACACTCTCTATCACTCTCTGACACTCTCTGACACTCTCTGATAGTCTCTGATACACTCTGAAACTCTCTGACACTCTCTGACAATCTCAGACACACTCAGACACTCTCTCACACTCTCTGACACTCTCTGACACATTCTGACCCTCTCTGACACTCTCTGACACTATCTGACACTCTCTGACACTCTCACACTCTCTGACACTCTCACACTCTCTGACACTCTCTGACACTCTCTCACACTCTCTGGCATTCTCTAACACTGTCTGACACTCTCTGACCATCTCTGACAATCTTTGACACTCTCTGACAAACTCTATCACTCTCTGACACTCTCTGACACACTCAGACACTCTCTGTCACTCTCTGACACTTTCAGACACTCTCTATCACTCTCTATCACTCTCTGACACTCTCTGACACTCTCTGACACTTTCAGACACTCTCTGCCACTCTCTGTCACTCTCTGACACTCTCTGACACTCGCACACTCTCTGACACTCTCTGACCCTATCTGAACGTCTATGACCCTCTCTGACACTGTCAGACACTCTCTGGCACACTCTATCACTCTCTGACACTCTCTATCACTATCAATCATTCTCAATCACTCTCAATCACTCTCTGACACTCTCTGACACTCTCTATCACTCTAAGACAATCTCTGACACTTTCAGTCACTCTCTGCCTCTGTCTATCACTCTCTGACACTCTCTGACACTCTCTGACACTCGCACACTCTCTGACACTCTCTGACCCTCTCTGACCCTCTCTGACACTCTCAGACAGTCTCTGGCACACTCTATCACTCTCTGACACTCTCTATCACTCTCTGTCACTCTCTGACACTCTCTGATACACTCTGGCACTCTCAGACACTCTCTGATACTCTCTATCACTCTCTGACACTCTCAGACACACTCAGACACTCTCTCCCACTCTCTATCACTCTCTGACACTCTCTGATACACTCCAACTCTCTCAGACCCTCTCTTACACTCTCTATCACTCACTGACTCAATCTGACACTCTTAGACAGTCTCAGACACTCTCTATCACTCTCTCACACTCTCTGACACTCTCTGATACTCTCTGATACACTCTGACACTCTCTGACACTCTCTATCACTCTCTGACACTCTCTGACAATCTCAGACACACTCAGACACTCTCTGACACTCTCTATCACTCTCTGACACTCTCTGACACTTTCAGACACTCTCTGCCACTCTCTATCACTCTCTATCAGCCTCTGACACTCTCTATCACTCTCTATCACTCTCTGACGCTCTCTGACACTCTCTATCACTCTCTGACACTCTCTGACACTCTCTCTCTGACACTCTCTCACACTCTCTGACACTCTCTGACCCTCCCTGACACTCTCTGAGACTCTCCGACACTCTCTATCACTCTCTGACACTTTCACACACTTTCTATTAATCTCTATCACTCTCTGACACTCTCTGACACTCTCTGACACTTTCAGACACTCTCTGCCACTCTCTGTCACTCTCTGACACTCTCTGACACTCGCACACTCTCTGACACTCTCTGACCCTATCTGAACGTCTATGACCCTCTCTGACACTTTCAGACACTCTCTGGCACACTCTATCACTCTCTGATACTCTCGATCACTATCAATCATTCTCAATCACTCTCAATCACTCTCTGACACTCTCTGACACTCTCTGACACTCTCTATCACTCTCAGACAATCTCTGACACTTTCTGACACTCGCACACTCTCTGACCCTCTCTGACACTCTCAGACAGTCTCTGGCACACTCTATCACTCTCTGACACTCTCTATCACTCTCTGTCACTCTCTGACACTCTCTGATACACTCTGGCACTCTCAGACACTCTCTGATACTCTCTATCACTCTCTGACACTCTCAGACACACTCAGACACTCTCTGCCACTCTCTATCACTCTCTGACACTCTCTGATACACTCCAACTCTCTCAGACACTCTCTTACACTCTCTATCACTCACTGACTCAATCTGACACTCTCAGACAGTCTCAGACACTCTCTATCACTCTCTCACACTCTCTGACACTCTCTGATACTCTCTGATACACTCTGACACTCTGTGACACTCTCTATCACTCTCTGACACTCTCTGACAATCTCAGACACTCTCTGACACTTTCAGACACTCTCTGCCACTCTCTGTCACTCTCTGACACGCTCTGACACACGAACACTCTCTGACACTCTCTGAAACTCTTTCACACTCTCTGACACTCTCTGACCCTCTATGACCTTCTATGACCCTCTCTGACACTCTCAGACACTCTCTGGCACACTCTATCACTCTCTGACACTCTCGATCACTGTCAATCATTCTCAATCACTCTCAATCACTCTCTGACACTCTCTGACACTCTCACACTCTCTGACACTCTCTCATACTCTCTGACACACTCTGTCGCTCTCTGACACTCTCTGACACAATCAGACACTCTCTGACACTCTCACACTCTCTGACACACTCACACTCTCTGACACTCTCTGACTATCTCTCACACTCTCTGACATTCTCTAACATTGTCTGACACTCTCTGACCATCTCTGACAATCTTTGACACTCTCTGACACACTCAGACACTCTCTGTCACTCTCTGACACTTTCAGACACTCTCTGCCACTCTCTATCACTCTCGCTCACTCTCTGACACTCTCCGACACTCTCTATCGCTCTCTGACACTCTCTGACACTTTCAGACACTCTTTGCCACGCTCTATCACTCTCTGACACTCTCTGACACTCTCTGACACTCTCTCACACTCTCTGACACTCTCTGATACTCTCTGATACACTCTGACACTCTGTGACACTCTCTATCACTCTCTGACACTCTCTGACAATCTCAGACACTCTCTGACACTTTCAGACACTCTCTGCCACTCTCTGTCACTCTCTGACACGCTCTGACACACGAACACTCTCTGACACTCTCTGAAACTCTTTCACACTCTCTGACACTCTCTGACCCTCTATGACCTTCTATGACCCTCTCTGACACTCTCAGACACTCTCTGGCACACTCTATCACTCTCTGACACTCTCGATCACTGTCAATCATTCTCAATCACTCTCAATCACTCTCTGACACTCTCTGACACTCTCACACTCTCTGACACTCTCTCATACTCTCTGACACACTCTGTCGCTCTCTGACACTCTCTGACACAATCAGACACTCTCTGACACTCTCACACTCTCTGACACACTCACACTCTCTGACACTCTCTGACACTCTCTCACACTCTCTGACATTCTCTAACATTGTCTGACACTCTCTGACCATCTCTGACAATCTTTGACACTCTCTGACACACTCAGACACTCTCTGTCACTCTCTGACACTTTCAGACACTCTCTGCCACTCTCTATCACTCTCGCTCACTCTCTGACACTCTCCGACACTCTCTATCGCTCTCTGACACTCTCTGACACTTTCAGACACTCTTTGCCACGCTCTATCACTCTCTGACACTCTCTGACACTCTCTGACACTCTCTCACACTCTCTGACACTCTCTGACACATTCTGACCCTCTCTGACACTCTCTGACACTATCTGACACTCTCTGACACTATCTGACACTCTCTGACACTCTCACACTCTCTGACACTCTCACACTCTCTGACACTCTCTGACACTCTCTCACACTCTCTGACATTCTCTAACACTGTTTGACACTCTCTGACCATCTCTGACAATCTTTGACACTCTCTGACAAACTCTATCACTCTCTGCCACTCTCTATCACTCTATATCAATCTCTGACACTTTCAGACACTCTCTATCACTCTCTATCACTCTCTGACACTCTCTGACACTCTCTGACACTCTCTGACACTCTCTGACACTTTCAGACACTCTCTGCCACTCTCTGTCACTCTCTGACACTCTCTGACACTCTCTGACACTCGCACACTCTCTGACACTCTCTGAAACTCTTTCACACTCTCTGACACTCTCTGACACTCTCTGACCCTCTCTGACCGTCTATGACCCTCTCTGACACTCTCAGACACTCTCTGGCACACTCTATCACTCTCTGACACTCTCTATCACTGTCAATCATTCTCAATCACTCTCAATCACTCTCAGACAATCTCTGACACTTTCAGTCACTCTCTGCCTCTGTCTATCACTCTCTGACACTCTCTGACACTCTCTGACACTTGCACACTCTCTGACACTCTCTGACAATCTTTCACACTCTCTGACACTCTCTGACCCTCTCTGACCCTCTCTGACACCGTCAGACAGTCTCTGGCACACTCTGTCACTCTCTGACACTCTCTATCACTCTCTGTCACTCTCTGACACTCTCTGATACACTCTGGCACTCTCTGACACTCTATCACTCTCTGACACTCTCTGATATACTCTGATACTCTCAGACACACTCAGACACTCTCTGCCACTCTCTATCACTCTCTGACACTCTCTGATACACTCCAACACTCTCAGACACTCTCTTACACTCTCTATCACTCACTGACTCAATCTGACATTCTCAGACAGTCTCAGAAACTCACTATCACTCTCTGACACTCTCTGACACTCTCTGATACTCTCTGATACAGTCTTGCACTCTCTTACACTCTCTATCACTCTCTGACACTCTCTGACAATCTCAGACACACTCAGACACTCTCTGACACTCTCTATCACTCTCTATCACTCTCTGACACTCTCTGACACTTTCAGACACTCTCTGCCACTCTCTATCACTCTCTATCAGCCTCTGACACTCTCTATCACTCTCTATCACTCTCTGACGCTCTCTGACACTCTCTATCACTCTCTGACACACTCTGACACTCTCTCTCTGACACTCTCTCACACTCTCTGACACTCTCTGACCCTCCCTGACACTCTCTGAGACTCTCCGACATTCTCTATCACTCTCTGACACTCTCTGACAATCTCAGACACACACAGACACTCTCTGACACTCTCGATCACTCTCTGACACTTTCAGACACGCTCTGCCACTCTCTATCACTCTCGATCACTCGCTGACACTTTCAGACACTCTCTGCCACTCTCTATCACTCTCTATCACTCTCTGACACTCTCTGACACACTCTGACACACCCACACTCTCTGACACTCTCACAATCTCGGACCCTCTCTGACACTCTCTGACACTCTCTATCACTCTCTGACACTCTCTGACACTCTCTATTACTCTCTGACACTCTCTGACACTTTCAGACACTCTCTGCCACTCTCTATCACTCTCTGACACTCTCTGACACTCTCTCATACTCTCTGACACACTCTGTCCCTCTCTGACACTCTCTGACACTATCTTACACTCTCTGACACTCTCACACTCTCTGACACACTCACACTCTCTGACACTGTCACACTCTCAGACGCTCTCTGACCCTCCCTGACACTCTCTGACCTTTCTCAGACACTCTCTGACACTCTCAAACTCTCTGACACTCTCTGACACTCTCTCACACTCTCTGACATTCTCTAACACTGTCTGACACTCGCTGACCATCTCTGACAATCTTTGACACTCTCTGACAAACTATATCACTCTCTGACACTCTCTGACACAGTCAGACACTATCTGTCACTCTCTGACACTTTCAGAAACTCTCTGCCACTCTCTATCACTCTCGATCACTCTCTGACACTCTCCGAAACTCTCTATCGCTCTCTGACACTCTCTGACACTCTCTGACACTTTCAGACACTCTCTGCCACTCTCTGTCACTCTCTGACACTCTCTGACACACGCACACTCTCTGACACTCTCTGAAACTCTTTCACACTCTCTGACACTCTCTGACCCTCTCTGACCTTCTATGACCCTCTCTGACACTCTCAGACACTCTCTGGCACACTCTATCACTCTCTGACACTCTCTATCACTGTCAATCATTCTCAATCACTCTCAATCACTCTCTGACACTCTCTGACACTCTCTATCACTCACAGACAATCTCTGATACTTTCAGTCACTCTCTGCCTCTGTCTATCACTCTCTGACACTCTCTGACACTCGCACACTCTCTGACACTCTCTGACACTCTTTCACACTCTCTGACACACTCTGACCCTCTCTGACCCTCTCTGACCCTCTCTGACACTCTCAGACAATGTCTGGCAGACTCTATCACTCTCTGACACTCTCTATCACACTCTGTCACTCTCTGACACTCTCTGATACCCTCTGGCACTCTCAGACACTCCCTGACACTCTCTATCACTCTCTGACACTCCCTGATATACTCTGACACTCTCAGACACACTCAGACACTCTCTGCCACTCTCTATCACTCTCTGACACTCTCTGACACTCTCTCTCTGACACTCTCTCACACTCTCTGACACTCTCTGACCCTCCCTGACACTCTCTGAGACTCTCCGACACTGTCTATCACTCTCTGACACTCTCTGACAATCTCAGACACACTCAGGCACTCTCTGACACTCTCGATCACTCTCTGACACTTTCAGACACGCTCTGCCACTCTCCATCACTCTCTATCACTCGCTGACACTTTCAGACACTCTCTGCCACTCTCTATCACTCTCTATCACTCTCTGACACACTCTGACACACCCACACTCTCTGACACTCTCACAATCTCGGACCCTCTCTGACACTCTCTGACACTCTCTATCACTCTCTGACACTCTCTATTACTCTCTGACACTCTCCGACACTTTCAGACACTCTCTGCCACTCTCTATCACTCTCTGACACTCTCTGACACTCTCACACTCTCTGACACTCTCTCATACTCTCTGACACACTCTGTCCCTCTCTGACACTCTCTGACACTATCTGACACTCTCTGACACTCTCACACTCTCTGACACACTCACACTCTCTGACACTGTCACACTCTCAGACACTCTCTGACCCTCCCTGACACTCCCTGACCTTTCTCAGACACTCTCTGACACTCTCACACTCTCTGACACTCTCTGACACTCTCTCACACTCTCTGACATTCTCTAACACTGTCTGACACTCTCTGACCATCTCTGACAATCTTTGACACTCTCTGACAAACTCTGTCACTCTCTGACACTCTCTGACACGCTCTGACACACGAACACTCTCTGACACTCTCTGAAACTCTTTCACACTCTCTGACCCTCTCTGACCTTCTATGACCCTCTCTGACACTCTCAGACACTCTCTGGCACACTCTATCACTCTCTGACACTCTCTATCACTGTCAATCATTCTCAATCACTCTCAATCACTCTCTGCCACTCTCTGTCACTCTCTGACACGCACTGACACACGAACACTCTCTGACACTCTCTGAAACTCTTTCACACTCTCTGACACTCTCTGACCCTCTCTGACCTTCTATGACCCTCTTTGACACTCTCAGACACTCTCTGGCACACTCTATCACTCTCTGACACTCTCTATCACTGTCAATCATTCTCAATCACTCTCAATCACTCTCTGACACTCTCTGACACTCTCACACTCTCTGACACTCTCTCATACTCTCTGACACACTCTGTCGCTCTCTGACACTCTCTGACACAATCAGACACTCTCTGACACTCTCACACTCTCTGACACACTCACACTCTCTGACACTCTCTGACACTCTCTCACACTCTCTGACATTCTCTAACATTGTCTGACACTCTCTGACCATCTCTGACAATCTTTGACACTCTCTGACAAACTCTATCACTCTCTGACACTCTCTGACACACTCAGACACTCTCTGTCACTCTCTGACACTTTCAGACACTCTCTGCCACTCTCTATCACTCTCGATCACTCTCTGACACTCTCCGACACTCTCTATCGCTCTCTGACACTCTCTGACACTTTCAGACACTCTTTGCCACTCTCTATCACTCTCTGACACTCTCTGACACTCTCTGACACTCTCTCACACTCTCTGACACTCTCTGACACATTCTGACACTCTCTGACACTATCTGACACTCTCTGACACTCTCACACTCTCTGACACTCTCACACTCTCTGACACTCTCTGACACTCTCTCACACTCTCTGACATTCTCTAACACTGTCTTTGACACTCTCTGACCATCTCTGACAATCTTTGACACTCTCTGACAAACTCTATCACTCTCTGCCACTCTCTGCCACTCTCTATCACTCTCTATCACTCTCTGACACTCTCTGACACTCTCTGACACTCTCAGACACTCTCTGACACTTTCAGACACTCTCTGCCACTCTCTGTCACTCTCTGACACTCTCTGACACTCTCTGACACTCGCACACTCTCTGACACTCTCTGAAACTCTTTCACACTCTCTGACACTCTCTGACCCTCTCTGACCGTCTATGACCCTCTCTGACACTCTCAGACACTCTCTGGCACACTCTATCACTCTCTGACACTCTCTATCACTGTCAATCATTCTCAATCACTCTCAATCACTCTCAGACAATCTCTGACACTTTCAGTCACTCTCTGCCTCTGTCTATCACTCTCTGACACTCTCTGACACTCTCTGACACTTGCACACTCTCTGACACTCTCTGACAATCTTTCACACTCTCTGACACTCTCTGACCCTCTCTGACCCTCTCTGACACCGTCAGACAGTCTCTGGCACACTCTGTCACTCTCTGACACTCTCTATCACTCTCTGTCACTCTCTGACACTCTCTGATACACTCTGGCACTCTCAGACACTCTCTGACACTCTATCACTCTCTGACACTCTCTGATATACTCTGATACTCTCAGACACACTCAGACACTCTCTGCCACTCTCTATCACTCTCTGACACTCTCTGATACACTCCAACACTCTCAGACACTCTCTTACACTCTCTATCACTCACTGACTCAATCTGACATTCTCAGACAGTCTCAGAAACTCACTATCACTCTCTGACACTCTCTGACACTCTCTGATACTCTCTGATACAGTCTTGCACTCTCTTACACTCTCTATCACTCTCTGACACTCTCTGACAATCTCAGACACACTCAGACACTCTCTGACACTCTCTATCACTCTCTATCACTCTCTGCCACTCTCTATCACTCTCTATCGGCCTCTGACACTCTCTATCACTCTCTATCACTCTCTGACGCTCTCTGACACTCTCTATCACTCTCTGACACACTCTGACACTCTCTCTCTGACACTCTCTCACACTCTCTGACACTCTCTGACCCTCCCTGACACTCTCTGAGACTCTCCGACATTCTCTATCACTCTCTGACACTCTCTGACAATCTCAGACACACACAGACACTCTCTGACACTCTCGATCACTCTCTGACACTTTCAGACACGCTCTGCCACTCTCTATCACTCTCGATCACTCGCTGACACTTTCAGACACTCTCTGCCACTCTCTATCACTCTCTATCACTCTCTGACACTCTCTGACACACTCTGACACACCCACACTCTCTGACACTCTCACAATCTCGGACCCTCTCTGACATTCTCTGACACTCTCTATCACTCTCTGACACTCTCTGACACTCTCTATTACTCTCTGACACTCTCTGACACTTTCAGACACTCTCTGCCACTCTCCATCACTCTCTGACACTCTCTGACACTCTCTGACTCACTCACACTCTCTGACACTCTCTCATACTATCTGACACACTCTGTCCCTCTCTGACACTCTCTGATACTATCAGACACTCTCTGACCCTCCCTGACACTCTCTGACCTTTCTCAGACACTCTCTGACACTCTCTGACACTCTCTATCACTCTCTGACACTCTCTGACACTCTCTATTACTCTCTGACACTCTCTGACACTTTTAGACACTCTCTGCCACTCTATATCACTCTCTGACACTCTCTGACACTCTCTCATACTCTCTGACACACTCTGTCCCTCTCTGACACTCTCTGACACTATCTTACACTCTCTGACACTCTCACACTCTCTGACACACTCACACTCTCTGACACTGTCACACTCTCAGACACTCTCTGACCCTCCCTGACACTCTCTGACCTTTCTCAGACACTCTCTGACACTCTCACACTCTCTGACACTCTCTGACACTCTCTCACACTCTCTGACATTCTCTAACACTGTCTGACACTCGCTGACCATCTCTGACAATCTTTGACACTCTCTGACAAACTCTATCACTCTCTGACACTCTCTGACACAGTCAGACACTCTCTGTCACTCTCTGACACTTTCAGAAACTCTCTGCCACTCTCTATCACTCTCGATCACTCTCTGACACTCTCCGAAACTCTCTATCGCTCTCTGACGCTCTCTGACACTCTCTGACACTTTCAGACACTCTCTGCCACTCTCTGTCACTCTCTGACACTCTCTGACACACGCACACTCTCTGACACTCTCTGAAACTCTTTCACACTCTCTGACACTCTCTGACCCTCTCTGACCTTCTATGACCCTCTCTGACACTCTCAGACACTCTCTGGCTCACTCTATCACTCTCTGACACTCTCTATCACTGTCAATCATTCTCAATCACTCTCAATCACTCTCTGACGCTCTCTGACACTCTCTATCACTCACAGACACTCTCTGACACTTTCAGTCACTCTCTGCCTCTGTCTATCACTCTCTGACACTCTCTGACACTCGCACACTCTCTGACACTCTCTGACACTCTTTCACACTCTCTGACACACTCTGACCCTCTCTGACCCTCTCTGACCCTCTCTGACCCTCTCTGATACTCTCAGACAATCTCTGGCAGACTCTATCACTCTCTGACACTCTCTATCACACTCTGTCACTCTCTGACACTCTCTGATACACTCTGGCACTCTCAGACACTCCCTGACACTCTCTATCACTCTCTGGCACTCTCTGATATACTCTGACACTCTCAGACACACTCAGACACTCTCTGCCACTCTCTATCACTCTCTGACACTCTCTGACACTCTCTCTCTGACACTCTCTCACACTCTCTGACACTCTCTGACCCTCCCTGACACTCTCTGAGACTCTCCGACACTGTCTATCACTCTCTGACACTCTCTGACAATCTCAGACACACTCAGACACTCTCTGACACTCTCGATCACTCTCTGACACTTTCAGACACGCTCTGCCACTCTCCATCACTCTCTATCACTCGCTGACACTTTCAGACACTCTCTGCCACTCTCTATCACTCTCTGACACACTCTGACACACCCACACTCTCTGACACTCTCACAATCTCGGACCCTCTCTGACACTCGATGACACTGTCTATCACTCTCTGACACTCTCTGACACTCTCTATTACTCTCTGACACTCTCCGACACTTTCAGACACTCTCTGCCACTCTCTATCACTCTCTGACACTCTCTGACACTCTCTGACACTCTCACACTCTCTGACACTCTCTCATACTCTCTGACACACTCTGTACCTATCTGACACTCTCTGACACTATCTGACACTCTCTGACACTCTCACACTCTCTGACACACTCACACTCTCTGACACTGTCACACTCTCAGACACTCTCTGACCCTCCCTGACACTCCCTGACCTTTCTCAGACACTCTCTGACACTCTCACACTCTCTGACACTCTCTGACACTCTCTCACACTCTCTGACATTCTCTAACACTGTCTGACACTCTCTGACCATCTCTGACAATCTTTGACACTCTCTGACAAACTCTGTCACTCTCTGACACTCTCTGACACACTCAGACACTCTCTGTCACTCTCTGACACTTTCAGACACTCTCTGCCACTCTCTATCACTCTCGATCACTCTCTGACACTCTCCGACACTCTCTATCGCTCTCTGACACTCTCTGACACTTTCAGACACTCTTTGCCACTCTCTATCACTCTCTGACACTCTCTGTCACTCTCACACTCTCAGACACTCTCTGAGACATTCTGACCCTCTCTGACACTCTCTGACACTATCTGACACTCTCTGACACTATCTGACACTCTCTGACACTCTCTGACACTCTCACACTCTCTGACACTCTCACACTCTCTGACACTCTCTGACACTCTCTCACACTCTCTGACATTCTCTAACACTGTTTGACACTCTCTGACCATCTCTGACAATCTTTGACACTCTCAGACAAACTCTTTCATTCTCTGACACTCTCTGCCACTTTCTATCACTCTATATCAATCTCTGACACTTTCAGACACTCTCTATCACTCTCTATCACTCTCTGACACTCTCTGACACTCTCTGACACTCTCTGACACTCTCTGACACTTTCAGACACTCTCTGCCACTCTCTGTCACTCTCTGACACTCTCTGACACTCTCTGACACTCGCACACTCTCTGACACTCTCTGAAACTCTTTCACACTCTCTGACACTCTCTGACCATCTCTGACCGTCTATGACCCTCTCTGACACTCTCAGACACTCTCTGGCACACTCTATCACTCTCTGACACTCTCTATCACTGTCAATCATTCTCAATCACTCTCAATCACTCTCAGACAATCTCTGACACTTTCAGTCACTCTCTGCCTCTGTCTATCACTCTCTGACATTCTCTGACACTCTCTGACACTTGTACACTCTCTGACACTCTCTGACACTCTCTCACACTCTCTGACACTCTCTGACCCTCTCTGACACCGTCAGACAGTCTCTGGCACACTCTGTCACTCTCTGACAGTCTCTATCACTCTCTGTCACTCTCTGACACTCTCTGATACACTCTGGCACTCTCAGACACTCTCTGACACTCTCTATCACTCTCTGACACTCTCTGATATACTCTGACACTCTCAGACACACTCAGACACTCTCTGCCACTCTCTATCACTCTCTGACACTCTCTGATACACTCCAACACTCTCAGACACTCTCTTACACTCTCTATCACTCACTGACTCAATCTGACATTCTCAGACAGTCTCAGAAACTCACTATCACTCTCTGACACTCTCTGACACTCTCTGATACTCTCTGATACACTCTGACACTCTCTTACACTCTCTATCACTCTCTGACACTCTCTGACAATCTCAGACACACTCAGACACTCTCTGACACTCTCTATCATTCTCTGACACTCTCTGACACTTTCAGACACTCTCTGCCACTCTCTGCCACTCTCTATCACTCTCTATCAGCCTCTGACACTCTCTATCACTCTCTATCACTCTCTGACGCTCTCTGACACTCTCTATCACTCTCTGACACTCTCTGACACTCTCTCTCTGACACTCGCTCACACTCTCTGACACTCTCTGACCCTCCCTGACACTCTCTGAGACTCTCCGACATTCTCTATTACTCTCTGACACTCTCTGACAATCTCAGACACACACAGACACTCTCTGACACTCTCGATCACTCTCTGACACTCTCTCTCTGACACTCTCTCACACTCTCTGACACTCTCTGACCCTCCCTGACACTCTCTGAGACTCTCCGACATTCTCTATCACTCTCTGACACTCTCTGACTATCTCAGACACACACAGACACTCTCTGACACTCTCGATCACTCTCTTACACTTTCAGACATGCTCTGCCACTCTCTATCACTCTCGATCACTCGCTGACACTTTCAGACACTCTCTGCCACTCTCTATCACTCTCTGACACTCTCTGACGCACTCTGACACACCCACACTCTCTGACACTCTCACAATCTCGGACCCTCTCTGACACTCTCTGACACTCTCTATCACTCTCTGACACTCTCTGACACTCTCTATTACGCTCTGACACTCTCTGACACTTTCAGACACTCTCTGCCACTCTCTATCACTCACTGACACACTCACACTCTCTGACACTGTCACACTCTCAGACACTCTCTGACCCTCCCTGACACTCTCTGACCTTTCTCAGACACTCTCTGACACTCTCACACTCTCTGACACTCTCTGACACTCTCTCACACTCTCTGACATTCTCTAACACTGTCTGACACTCTCTGACCATCTCTGACAATCGTTGACACTCTCTGACAAACTCTATCACTCTCTGACACTCTCTGACACACTCAGACGCTCTCTGTCACTCTCTGACACTTTGAGACACTCTCTGCCACTCTCTATCACTCCATATCAATCTCTGACACTTTCAGACACTCTCTGTCACTCTCTATCACTCTCTATCACTCTCTGACACACTCTGACACTCTCAGACACTCTCTGACACTCTCTGACACTCTCTGACACTCTCTGACACTCGCACACTATCTGACACTCTCTGAAACTCTTTCACACGCTCTGACGCTCTCTGACCGTCTATGACCCTCTCTGACACTCTCAGAAACTCTCTGGCACTCTCTATCACTCTCTGACACTCTCTATCACTGTCAATCATTCTCAATCACTCTCAATCACTCTCTGACACTCTCTGACACTCTCTATCACTCTCAGACAATCTCTGACACTTTCAGTCAATGTCTGCCTCTGTCTATCACTCTCTGACACTCTCTGACACTCTCTGACACTCGCACACTCTCTGACACTCTCTGACACTCTTTCACACTCTCTGACACTCTCTGACCCCCTCTGACACTCTCTGACACTCTCAGACAGTCTCTGGCACACTCTATCACTCTCTGACACTCTCTATCACTCTCTGTCACTCTCTGACACTCTCTGATACACTCTGGCAGTCTCAGACACTCTCTGACACTCTCTATCACTCTCTGACACTCTCTGATATACTCTGACACTCTCAGACACACTCAGACACTCTCTGCCACTCTCTATCACTCTCTGACACTCTCTGATGCACTCAAACACTCTCAGACACTCTCTTCCACTCTCTATCACTCACTGACTCAATCTGACACTCTCAGACAGTCTCAGACACTCTCTGTCACTCTCTATCACTCTCTGACACTCTCTGACACTCTCTGATACTCTCTGATACTCTCTGACACTCTCTGACACTCTCTATCACTCTCTGACACTCTCTGACAATCTCAGACACACTCAGACACACTCTGACACTCTATATCACTCTCTGACACTCTCTGACACTTTCAGACACTCTCTGCCACTCTCTATCACTCTCTATCAGCCTCTGACACTCTCCATAACTCTCTGACGCTCTCTGACACTCTCTATCACTCTCTGACACTCTCTGACAGCTCTCTCTGACACTCTCTCACACTCTCTAACTCTCTCTGACCCTCCCTGACACTCTCTGAGACTCTCCGACACTCTCTATCACTCTCTGACAATCTCAGACACACACAGACACTCTCTGACACTCTCGATCACTCTCTGACACTTTCAGACACGCTCTGCCACTCTCTATCACTCGCTGACACTTTCAGACACTCTCTGCCACTCTCTATCACTCTCTATCACTCTCTGACACACTCTGACACACCCACACTCTCTGACACTCTCACAATCTCGGACCCTCTCTGACACTCTCTGACACTCTCTATCACTCTCCGAAACTCTCTGACACTCTCTATTACTCTCTGACACTCTCTGACACTCTCACACTCTCTGACACTCTCTCATACTCTCTGACACACTCTGTCCCTCTCTGACACTCTCTGACACTATCTTACACTCTCTGACACTCTCACACTCTCTGACACACTCACACTCTCTGACACTGTCACACTCTCAGACACTCTCTGACCCTCCCTGACACTCTCTGACCTTTCTCAGACACTCGCTGACACTCTCACACTCTCTGACACTCTCTGACACTCCCTCACACTCTCTGACATTCTCTAACACTGTCTGACACTCTCTGACAATCTTTGACACTCTCTGACAAACTCTATCACTCTCTGACACTCTCTGACACACTCAGACGCTCTCTGTCACTCTCTGACACTTTGAGACACTCTCTGCCACTCTCTATCACTCTCGATCAATCTCTGACACTTTCAGACACTCTCTGTCACTCTCTATCACTCTCTGACACTCTCTGACACTCTCTGACACTCTCTGACACTCTCTGACACTCTCAGACACTCTCTGACACTTTCAGACACTTTCAGACACTCTCTGCCACTCTCTGTCACTCTCTGACACTATCTGACACTCGCAAACTATCTGACACTCTCTGAAACTCTTTCACACTCTCTGACACTCTCTGAACGTCTATGACCCTCTCTGACACTCTCAGACACTCTCTGGCACTCTCTATCACTCTCAGACAATCTCTGACACTTTCAGTCAATCTCTGCCTCTGTCTATCACTCTCTGACACTCTCTGACATTCTCTGACACTCGCACACTCTCTGACACTCTCTGACACTCTTTCACACTCTCTGACACTCTCTGACCCTCTCTGACCCTCTCTGACACTCTCAGACTGTCTCTGGCACACTCTATCACTCTCTGACACTCTCTATCACTCTCTATCACTCTCTGACACTCTCTGATATACTCTGACACTCTCAGACACACTCAGACACTCTCTGCCACTCTCTATCACTCTCTGACACTCTCTGATACACTCTCTTACACTCTCTATCACTCACTGACTCAATCTGACACTCTCAGACAGTCTCAGACACTCTCTATCACTCTCTGACACTCTCTGATACACTCCAACACTCCCAGACACTCTCTTACACTCTCTATCACTCACTGACTCAATCTGACACTCTCAGACAGTCTCAGACACTCTCTATCACTCTCTGACACTCTCTGACACTCTCTGATACACTCTGACACTCTCTGACACTCTCTATCACTCTCTGACACTCTCTGACAATCTCAGACCCACTCAGACACTCTCTGACACTCTCTATCACTCTCTGACACTCTCTGACACTTTCAGACACTCTCTGCCACTCTCTATCACTCTCTATCAGCCTCTGACACTCTCTATCACTCTCTGACGCTCTCTGACACTCTGTCTCTGACACTCTCTCACACTCTCTGACACTCTCTGACCCTCCCTGACACTCTCTGAGACTCTCTGACACTTTCTATCACTCTCTGACACTCTCTGACAATCTCAGACACACACAGACACTCTCTGACACTCTCGATCACTGTCTGACACTTTCAGACACGCTCTGCCACTCTCTATCACTCTCTATCACTCGCTGACACTTTCAGACACTCTCTGCCACTCTCTATCACTCTCTATCACTCTCTGACACTCTCTGACACACTCTGACACACCCACACTCTCTGATACTCTCACAATCTCGGACCCTCTCTGACACTCTCTGACACTCTCTATCACTCTCCGACACTCTCTGACACTCTCTATTACTCTCTGACACTCTCTGACACTCTCACACTCTCTGACACTCTCTATCACTCTCTGTCACTCTCTGACACTCTCTGATACACTCTGGCACTCTCAGACACTCTCTGACACTCTCTATCACTCTCTGACACTCTCTGATATATTCTGATACTCTCAGACACACTCAGACACTCTCTGCCACTCTCTATCACTCTCACACTCTCTGATACACTCCAACACTCTCAGACACTCTCTTACACTCTCTATCACTCACTGACTCAATCTGACATTCTCAGACTGTCTCAGAAACTCACTATCACTCTCTGACACTCTCTGACACTCTCTGACACTTTCTGATACTCTCTGATACACTCTGACACTCTCTTACACTCTCTATCACTCTCTGACACTCTCTGACAATCTCAGACACACTAAGACACTCTCTGACACTCTCTATCACTCTCTGACACTCTCTGACACTTTCAGACACTCTCTGCCACTCTCTATCACTCTCTATCAGCCTCTGACACTCTCTATCACTCTCTATCACTCTCTATCACTCTCTGACGCTCTCTGACACTCTCTATCACTCTCTGACACTCTCTGACACTCTCTCTCTGACACTCTCTCACACTCTCTGACACTCTCTGACCCTCCCTGACACTCTCTGAGACTCTCCGACATTCTCTATCACTCTCTGACACTCTCTGACAATCTCAGACACACACAGACACTCTCTGACACTCTCTATCACTCTTGATCACTTGCTGACACTTTCAGACACTCTCTGCCACTCTCTATCACTCTCTATCACTCTCTACCACTCTCTGACACTCTCTGACACACTATGACACACCCACACTCTCTGACACTCTCACAATCTCGGACCCTCTCTGACACTCTCTGACACTCTCTATCACTCTCTGACACTCTCTGACACTCTCTCTTAATCTCTGACACTCTCTGACACTTTCAGACACTCTCTGCCACTCTCTATCACTCTCTGACACTCTCTGACACTCTCTGACACTCTCACACTCTCTGACACTCTCCCATACTCTCTGACACACTCTGTCCCTCTCTGACACTCTCTGACACTATCTTACACTCTCTGACACTCTCACACTCTCTGACACACTCACACTCTCTGACACTGTCACGCTCTCAGACACTCTCTGACCCTCCCTGACACTCTCTGACCTTTCTCAGACACTCTCTGACACTTTCACACTCTCTGACACTCTCTGACACTCTCTCACACTCTCTGACATTCTCTAACACTGTCTGACACTCTCTGACCATCTCTGACAATCTTTGACACTCTCTGACAAACTCTATCACTCTCTGACACTCTCTGACACACTCAGACGCTCTCTGTCACTCTCTGACACTTTGAGACACTCTCTGCCACTCTCTATCACTCCATATCAATCTCTGACACTTTCAGACACTCTCTGTCACTCTCTATCACTCTCTGACACTCTCTGACACTCTCAGACACTCTCTGACACTCGCACACTATCTGACACTCTCTGAAACTCTTTCCCACGCTCTGACAATCTCTGACCGTCTATGACCCTCTCTGACACTCTCAGACACTCTCTGGCACTCTCTATCACTCTCTGACACTCCCTATCACTGTCAATCATTCTCAATCACTCTCAATCACTCTCTGACACTCACTGCCACTCTCTATCACTCTCAGACAATCTCTGACACTTTCAGTCAATCTCTGCCTCTGTCTATCACTCTCTGACACTCTCTGACACTCTCTGACACTCGCACACTCTCTGACACTCTCTGACACTCTTTCACACTCTCTGACACTCTCTGACCCTCTCTGACCCTGTCTGACACTCTCAGACAGTCTCTGACACTTTCAGACACTCTCTGACACTCTCTATCACTCTCTGTCACTCTCTGACACTCTCTGATACACTCTGGCACTCTCAGACACTCTCTGACACTCTCTATCACTCTCTGACACTCTCTGATATACTCTGACACTCTCAGACACACTCAGACACTCTCTGCCACTCTCTATCACTCTCTGACACTCTCTGATACACTCCAACACTCTCAGACACTCTCTTACACTCTCTATCACTCACTGACTCAATCTGACACTCTCAGACAGTCTCAGACACTCTCTATCACTCTCTGACACTCTCTGACACTCTCTGATACTCTCTGATACATTCTGACACTCTCTGACACTCTCTATCAATCTCTGACACTCTCTGACAATCTCAGACACACTCAGACACTCTCTGACACTGTCTATCACTCTCTGACACTCTCTGACACTTTCAGACACTCTCTGCCACTCTCTATCACTCTCTATCAGCCTCTGACACTCTCTATCACTCTCTGACGCTCTCTGACACTCTCAATCACTCTCTGACACTCTCTGACACTCTCTCTCTGACACTCTCTCACACTCTCTGACACTCTCTGTCCCTCCCTGACACTCTATGAGACTCTCCGACACTCTCTATCACTCTCTGACACTCTCTGACAATCTCAGACACACACAGACACTCTCTGACACTCTCGATCACTCTCTGACACTTTCAGACACGCTCTGCCACTCTCTATCACTCTCTATCACTCGCTGACACTTTCAGACACTCTCTGCCACTCTCTATCACTCTCTATCACTCTCTGACACTCTCTGACACACTCTGACACACCCACACTCTCTGACACTCTCACAATCTCGGACCCTCTCTGACACTCTCTGACACTCTCTATCACTCTCCGACACTCTCTGACACTCTCTATTACTCTCTGACACTCTCTGACACTCTCACACTCTCTGACACTCTCTCATACTCTCTGACACGCTCTGTCCCTCTCTGACACTCTCTGACACTATCTTACACTCTCTGACACTCTCACACTCTCGGACACACTCACACTCTCTGACACTGTCACACTCTCAGACACTCTCTGACCCTCCCTGACACTCTCTGACCTTTCTCAGACACTCTCTGACACTCTCACACTCTCTGACACTCTCTGACACTCTCTCACACTCTCTGACATTCTCTAACACTGTCTGACACTCTCTGACACTCTCTGACAATCTTTGACACTCTCTGACAAGCTCTATCACTCTCTGACACTCTCTGACACACTCAGACGCTCTCTGTCACTCTCTGACACTTTGAGACACTCTCTGCCACTCTCTATCACTCTCGATCAATCTCTGACACTTTCAGACACTCTCTGTCACTCTCTATCACTCTCTGACACTCTCTGACACTCTCTGACACTCTCAGACACTCTCTGACACTTTCAGACACTCTCTGCCACTCTCTGTCACTCTCTGACACTCTCTGACACTCGCAAACTATCTGACACTCTCTGAAACTCTTTCACACTCTCTGACACTCTCTGACCGTCTATGACCTTCTCTGACACTCTCAGACACTCTCTGGCACTCTCTATCACTCTCTAACACTCTCTATCACTGTCAATCATTCTCAATCACTCTCAATCACTCTCTGACACTCTCTGACACTCTCTATCACTCTCAGACAATCTCTGACACTTTCAGTCAATCTCTGCCTCTGTCTATCACTCTCTGACACTCTCTGACACTCGCACACTCTCTGACACTCTCTGACACTCTTTCACACTCTCTGACACTCTCTGACCCTTTCTGACCCTCTCTGACACTCTCAGACAGTCTCAGACACGCTCTGTCACTCTCTGACACTCTCTGACACTCTCTATCACTCTCTGACATTCTCAGAAACTGTCTATCACTCTCTATCACTCGCTGACACTCTCAGACACATTCTCAGACACTCTCTATCACTCTCTATCACTCGGTGACACTCTCTGCCACTCTCTGCCACTCTCTATCACTCTCTATCACTCTCCGACACTCTCTGACACTCTCTATTACTCTCTGACACTCTCTGACACTCTCACACTCTCTGACACTCTCTCATACTCTCTGACACACTCTGTTCCTCTCTGACACTCTCTGACACTATCTTACACTCTCTGACACTCTCACACTCTCTGACACACTCACACTCTCTGACACTGTCACACTCTCAGACACTCTCTGACCCTCCCTGACACTCTCTGACCTTTCTCAGATACTCTCTGACACTCTCACACTCTCTGACACTCTCTCACACTCTCTGACATTCTCTAACACTGTCTGACACTCTCTGACACTCTCTGACAATCTTTGACACTCTCTGACAAACTCTATCACTCTCTGACACACTCAGACGCTCTCTGTCACTCTCTGACACTTTGAGACACTCTCTGCCACTCTCTATCTCTCTCGATCAATCTCTGACACTTTCAGACACTCTCTGTCACTCTCTATCACTCTCTGACACTCTCTGACACTCTCTGACACTCTCAGACACTCTCTGACACTTTCAGACACGTTTAGACACTCTCTGCCACTCTCTGTCACTCTCTGACACTCTCTGACACTCTCTGACACTCGCAAACTATCTGACACTCTCTGAAACTCTTTCACACTCTCTGACACTCTCTGACCGTCTATGACCCTCTCTGACACTCTCAGACACTCTCTGGCACTCTCTATCACTCTCTGACACTCTCTATCACTGTCAATCATTCTCAATCACTCTCAATCACTCTCTGACACTCTCTGACACTCTCTATCACTCTCAGACAATCTCTGACACTTTCAGTCAATCTCTGCCTCTGTCTATCACTCTCTGACACTCTCTGACATTCTCTGACACTCGCACACTCTCTGACACTCTCTGACACTCTTTCACACTCTCTGACCCTCTCTGACCCTCTCTGACCCTCTCTGACACTCTCAGACAGTCTCTGGCACACTCTATCACTCTCTGACACTCTCTATCACTCTCTGTCACTCTCTGACACTCTCTGATACACTTAGGCACTCTCAGACACTCTCTGACACTCTCTATCACTCTCTGACACTCTCTGATACACTCTCTTACACTCTCTATCACTCACTGACTCAATCTGACATTCTCAGACAGTCTCAGACACTCTCTATCACTCTCTGACACTCTCTGATACACTCCAACACTCCCAGACACTCTCTTACACTCTCTATCACTCACTGACTCAATCTGACACTCTCAGACAGTCTCAGACACTCTCTATCACTCTCTGACACTCTCTGACACTCTCTGATACTCTCTGATACACTCTGACACTCTCTGACACTCTCTATCACTCTCTGACACTCTCTGACAATCTCAGACCCACTCAGACCCACTCAGACACTCTCTGACACTCTCTATCACTCTCTGACACTCTCTGACACTTTCAGACACTCTCTGCCACTCTCTATCACTCTCTATCAGCCTCTGACACTCTCTATCACTCTCTGACGCTCTCTGACACTCTCTATCACTCTCTGACACTCTCTGACACTCTCTCTCTGACACTCTCTCACACTCTCTGACACTCTCTGACCCTCCCTGACACTCTCTGAGACTCTCCGACACTCTCTATCACTCTCTGACACTCTCTGACAATCTCAGAAACACACAGACACTCTCTGACACTCTCGATCACTCTCTGACACTTTCAGACACGCTCTGCCACTCTCTATCACTCGCTGACACTTTGAGACACTCTCTGCCACTCTCTATCTCTCTCGATCAATCTCTGACACTTTCAGACACTCTCTGTCACTCTCTATCACTCTCTGACACTCTCTGACACTCTCTGACACTCTCAGACACTCTCTGACACTTTCAGACACGTTTAGACACTCTCTGCCACTCTCTGTCACTCTCTGACACTCTCTGACACTCTCTGACACTCGCAAACTATCTGACACTCTCTGAAACTCTTTCACACTCTCTGACACTCTCTGACCGTCTATGACCCTCTCTGACACTCTCAGACACTCTCTGGCACTCTCTATCACTCTCTGACACTCTCTATCACTGTCAATCATTCTCAACCACTCTCAATCACTCTCTGACACTCTCTGACACTCTCTATCACTCTCAGACAATCTCTGACACTTTCAGTCAATCTCTGCCTCTGTCTATCACTCTCTGACACTCTCTGACATTCTCTGACACTCGCACACTCTCTGACACTCTCTGACACTCTTTCACACTCTCTGACCCTCTCTGACCCTCTCTGACCCTCTCTGACACTCTCAGACAGTCTCTGGCACACTCTATCACTCTCTGACACTCTCTATCACTCTCTGTCACTCTCTGACACTCTCTGATACACTTAGGCACTCTCAGACACTCTCTGACACTCTCTATCACTCTCTGACACTCTCTGATACACTCTCTTACACTCTCTATCACTCACTGACTCAATCTGACATTCTCAGACAGTCTCAGACACTCTCTATCACTCTCTGACACTCTCTGATACACTCCAACACTCCCAGACACTCTCTTACACTCTCTATCACTCACTGACTCAATCTGACACTCTCAGACAGTCTCAGACACTCTCTATCACTCTCTGACACTCTCTGACACTCTCTGATACTCTCTGATACACTCTGACACTCTCTGACACTCTCTATCACTCTCTGACACTCTCTGACAATCTCAGACCCACTCAGACCCACTCAGACACTCTCTGACACTCTCTATCACTCTCTGACACTCTCTGACACTTTCAGACACTCTCTGCCACTCTCTATCACTCTCTATCAGCCTCTGACACTCTCTATCACTCTCTGACGCTCTCTGACACTCTCTATCACTCTCTGACACTCTCTGACACTCTCTCTCTGACACTCTCTCACACTCTCTGACACTCTCTGACCCTCCCTGACACTCTCTGAGACTCTCCGACACTCTCTATCACTCTCTGACACTCTCTGACAATCTCAGAAACACACAGACACTCTCTGACACTCTCGATCACTCTCTGACACTTTCAGACACGCTCTGCCACTCTCTATCACTCGCTGACACTTTCAGACACTCTCTGCCACTCTCTATCACTCTCTATCACTCTCTGACACTCTCTGACACACTCTGACACACCCACACTCTCTGACACTCTCACAATCTCGGACCCTCTCTGACACTCTCTGACACTCTCTGACACTCTCTATTACTCTCTGACACTCTCTGACACTCTCACACTCTCTGACACTCTCTATCACACTCTGTCACTCTCTGACACTCTCTGATACACTCTGGCACTCTCAGACACTCTCTGACACTCTCTATCACTCTCTGACACTCTCTGATATACTCTGACACTCTCAGACACACTCAGACACTCTCTGCCACTCTCTATCACTCTCTGACACTCTCTGATACACTCCAACACTCTCAGACACTCTCTTACACTCTCTATCACTCACTGACTCAATCTGACATTCTCAGACAGTCTCAGAAACTCACTATCACTCTCTGACACTCTCTGACACTTTCTGATACTCTCTGATACACTCTGACGCTCTCTTACACTCTCTATCACTCTCTGACACTCTCTGACAATCTCAGACACACTCAGACACTCTCTGACACTCTCTATCACTCTCTGACACTCTCTGACACTTTCAGACACTCTCTGCCACTCTCTATCACTCTCTATCAGCCTCTGACACTCTCTATCACTCTCTATCACTCTCTGACGCTCTCTGACACTCTCTATCACTCTCTGACACTCTCTGACACTCTCTCTCTGACACTCTCTCACACTCTCTGACACTCTCTGACCCTCCCTGACACTCTCTGAGACTCTCCGACATTCTCTATCACTCTCTGACACTCTCTGACAATCTCAGACACACACAGACACTCTCTGACACTCTCGATCACTCTCTGACACTTTCAGACACTCTCACACTCTCTATCACTCTCGATCACTCGCTGACACTTTCAGACACTCTCTGCCACTCTCTATCACTCTCTATCACTCTCTGACACTCTCTGACACACTCTGACACACCCACACTCTCTGACACTCTCACAATCTCGGACCCTTTCTTACACTCTCTGACACTCTCTATCACTCTCTGACACTCTCTGACACTCTCGATTACTCTCTGACACTTTCAGACACTCTCTGCCACTCTCTATCACTCTCTGACACTCTCTGACACTCTCACACTCTCTGACACTCTCTCATACTCTCTGACACACTCTGTCCCTCTCTGACACTCTCTGACACTATCTTACACTCTCTGACACTCTCACACTCTCTGACACACTCAGACTCTCTGACACTGTCACACTCTCAGACACTCTCTGACCCTCCCTGACACTCTCTGACCTTTCTCAGACACTCTCTGACACTCTCACACTCTCTGACACTCTCTGACACTCTCTCACACTCTCTGACATTCTCTAACACTGTCTGACACTCTCTGACCATCTCTGACAATCTTTGAGACTCTCTGACACACTCAGACGCTCTCTGTCACTCTCTGACACTTTGAGACACTCTCTGCCACTCTCTATCACTCCATATCAATCTCTGACACTTTCAGACACTCTCTGTCACTCTGTATCACTCTCTGACACTCTCTGACACTCTCAGACACTCTCTGACACTCTCTGACACTCGCACACTATCTGACACTCTCTGAAACTCTTTCACACGCTCTGACACTCTCTGACCGTCTATGACCCTCTCTGACACTCTCAGACACTCTCTGGCACTCTCTATCACTCTCTGACTCTCTCTATCACTGTCAATCATTCTCAGACAATCTCTGACACTTTCAGTCAATCTCTGCCTCTGTCTATCACTCTCTGACACTCTCTGACATTCTCTGACACTCGCACACTCTCTGACACTCTCTGACACTCTTTCACACTCTCTGACACTCTCTGACCATCGCTGACCCTCTCTGACACTCTCAGACGGTCTCTGACACTTTCAGACACTCTCTGCCACTCTCAATCACTCTCTGTCACTCTCTGACACTCTCTGATACACTCTGGCACTCTCAGACACTCTCTTACACTCTCTATCACTCTCTGACACTCTCTGATATACTCTGACACTCTCAGACACACTCAGACACTCTCTGCCACTCTCTATCACTCTCTGACACTCTCTGATACACTCCAACACTCTCAGACACTCTCTTACACTCTCTATCACTCACTGACTCAATCTGACACTCTCAGACAGTCTCAGACACTCTCTATCACTCTCTGACACTCTCTGACACTCTCTGATACTCTCTGACACTCTCTGACACTCTCTGTCACTCTCTGACACTCTCTGACACTCTCAGACACACTCAGACACTCTCTGACACTCTCTATCACTCTCTGACACTCTCTGACACTTTCAGACACTCTCTCTCTGACACTCTCTCACACTCTCTGACACTCTCTATCACTCTCCGACACTCTCTGACACTCTCTATTACTCTCTGACACTCTCTGACACTCTCACACTCTCTGACACTCTCTCATACTCTCTGACACACTCTGTCCCTCTCTGACACTCTCTGACACTATCTTACACTCTCTGACACTCTCACACTCTCTGACACACTCACACTCTCTGACACTGTCACACTCTCAGACACTCTCTGACCCTCCCTGACACTCTCTGACCTTTCTCAGACACTCTCTGACACTCTCACACTCTCTGACACTCTCTGACACTCTCTCACTCTCTCTGACATTCTCTAACACTGTCTGACACTCTCTGACAGTCTCTGACAATCTTTGACACTCTCTGGCAAACTCTATCACTCTCTGACACTCTCTGACACACTCAGACGCTCTCTGTCACTCTCTGACACTTTGAGACACTCTCTGCCACTCTCTATCACTCTCGATCAATCTCTGACAATTTCAGACACTCTCTGTCACTCTCTATCACTCTCTGACACTCTCTGACACTCTCAGACACTCTCTGACACTCTCAGACACTCTCTGCCACTCTCTGTCACTCTCTGACACTCTCTGACACTCGCAAACTATCTGACACTCTCTGAAACTCTTTCACACTCTCTGACACTCTCTGACCGTCTATGACCCTCTCTGACACTCTCTGACACTCTCTGGCTCTCTCTATCACTCTCTGACACTCTCTATCACTGTCAATCATTCTCAATCACTCTCTGACACTCTCTGACACTCTCAGACACTCTCTGGCACTCTCTATCACTCTCTGACACTCTCTATCACTGTCAATCATTCTCAATCACTCTCAATCACTCTCTGACACTCTCTGACACTCTCTATCACTCTCAGACAATCTCTGACACTTTCAGTCAATCTCAGCCTCTGTCTATCACTCTCTGACACTCTCTGACACTCGCACACTCTCTGACACTCTCTGACACTCTTTCACACTCTCTGACACTCTCTGACCATTTCTGACCCTCTCTGACACTCTCAGACAGTCTCTGGCACACTCTATCACTCTCTGACACTCTCTATCACTCTCTGTCACTCTCTGACACTCTCTGATACACTCTGGCACTCTCAGACACTCTCTGACACTCTCTATCACTCTCTGACACTCTCTGATATACTCTGACACTCTCAGACACACTCAGACACTCTCTGCCAATCTCTATCACTCTCTGACACTCTCTGATACACTCCAACACTCTCAGACACTCTCTTACACTCTCTATCACTCACTGACTCAATCTGACACTCTCAGACAGTCTCAGACACTCTCTATCACTCTCTGACACTCTCTGACACTCTCTGATACTCTCTGATACACACTGACACTCTCTGACACTCTCTATCACTCTCTGACACTCTCTGACAATCTCAGACACACTCAGACACTCTCTATCACTCTCTGACACTCTCTGACAATCTCAGACACTCTCTATCACTCTCTGACACTCTCTGACAATCTCAGACTCTCTCTATCACTCTCTGACACTCTCTGACACTTTCAGACACTCTCTGCCACTCTCTATCACTCTCTATCAGCCTCTGACACTCTCTATCACTCTCTATCACTCTCTGACGCTCTCTGACACTCTCTATCACTCTCTGACACTCTCTGACACTCTCTCTCTGACACTCTCTCACACTCTCTGACACTCTCTGACCCTCCCTGACACTCTCTGAGACTCTCCGACACTCTCTATCACTCTCTGACACTCTCTGACAATCTCAGACACACTCAGACACTCTCTGACACTCTCGATCACTCTCTGACACTTTCAGACAGGCTCTGCCACTCTCTATCACTCTCTATCACTCGCTGACACTTTCAGACACTCTCTGCACTCTCTATCACTCTCTGACACACTCTGACACATCCACACTCTCTGACACTCTCACAATCTCGGACACTCTCTGACACTCTCTGACACTCTCTATCACTCTCTGACACTCTCTGACACTCTCTATTACTCTCTGACACTCTCTGACACTTTCAGACACTCTCTGCCACTCTCTATCACTCTCTGACACTCTCTGACACTCTCTGACTCACTCACACTCTCTGACACTCTCTCATACTATCTAACACACTCTGTCCCTCTCTGACACTCTCTGATACTATCAGACACTCTCTGACCCTCCCTGACACTCTCTGACCTTTCTCAGACACTCTCTGACACACTCTGAGACTCTCTATCAATCTCATTTCCCGGCGGAGCAGCAGGAGAAGGTAGCGACTCTTCGGTGGGTGAGTGAAGGCATCAGGAGCTGTGTTTTAAAAGTAAGTACTTACTGTTTTACTTACTGTTTTCCTTGTCTTTGAGTTTCTTTTGGCGCCGGAGGAACCGGAAGCTGGTCGGCAGCGAGGACTCCTGGGTAGGTATTTTCCTTAAAGGTGCGGAGCTGAGTAAACCCGAGCCACTACACATGTAGTGTCTCCCGCCCATCCTCCTCCTCTAACCTAATAATAAGACCCTTTTTACCCTCCTCCTCTAGCCAAAAAGGACTGCACAGGTAAGCTATTTACTGTTTTTGTTAATATCTATAGTTGTACTTAACTAAGGGGTAATTGAATAAAAGAAATGGCAGCCAGTGTAGTGTCTTGCTCCTCCTGCAGAATGTTCGAGGTGAGGGAAACCTCCGGTGGCCCTGCCGACTTCACCTGCTGGAAGTGCATCCGTCTCCAGCTCCTATCAGACCGTGTTAGGGAATTGGAGCTGGAGCTGGATGAACTGAGGATCATTCGGGAAGCTGAGGGGTTGATAGATAGAAGCTACACGGAGGTCGTTACTCCACAAATCAAAGGCAGCTGGGTAACAGTTAGAGGTGGGAAGAGGTCAGTGCAGGGATCTCCTGTGGTCGTTCCCCTCAACAACAAGTATACAGTTTTAGATACTGTTGGGGGGGACGGCCTATCGGGGGCAGGCTGCAGTGACCGGGCCTCTGGCACGGGGTCCTGCACTGTGGCTCAGAAGGGAAGGAGGGAGAATGGGAGAGCACTAGTCATCGGGGACTCGATGGTGAGGAGTACGGACAGGCGGTTCTGTGGGCGCAGGCGAGACGCACGGATGGTTTGTTGCCTCCCTGGTGCCAGGGTCCGTGATGTTTGTGATCGCGTCTTCAGGATCCTTAAAGGGGAGGGGGAGCAGCCAGAGGTCGTGGTGCACATTGGCACCAACGACGTAGGAAGGAAGGGTGGCACAGATGTTAGAAGTGAGTTTAGGGAGTTAGGCTGGAAGCTGAAAGCTCGGACGGACAGAGTTGTTATCTCTGGTTTGTTGCCGGCGCCACGTGATAGTGAGGCTAGGAATAGGGAGAGAGCACAGCTGAACACGTGGCTGCAGGAATGGTGTAGGAGGGAGGGCTTCCAGTTCTTGGATAATTGGACTGCATTCTGGGGAAGATGGGACCTGTTCAAACAGGACGGGCTGCATCTGAACCAGAGGGGCACCAATATCCTGGGAGGGAGGTTTGCTAGTACTGTTCGGGAGGGTTTAAACTAGTTTGGGAGGGGGATGGGAACCGGACTTGTAATCCAGGGACCAGTGGGTCCACTCAGAAAGACAAAGAGTGTAGTGAGGTATTGGGGAAGGTAGCACTGTCACAGAGGACAGATGGGCACGGAGAAGGGTTAAAGTGCGTATACTTCAACGCAAGAAGCATCAGGAATAAGGTGAGTGAATTGAAGGCGTGGATGGGCACTTGGGACTACGATGTTGTGGCCATCACAGAAACGTGGATAGGTGAGGGGGAGGAATGGTTTTTGGAGGTACCTGGTTATAGATGTTTTCATAAGATTAGGAATGGTGGTAAAAGAGGTGGGGGGGTGGCATTGTTAGTTAGAAATAGTGTAACAACTGCTGAAAGAATTTTCGAGGAGGATCTGCCGACTGAGGCACTGTGGGTTGAGGTCAGGAACAGGAAAGGAGCAGTCACCTTGATGGGAGTTTTCTATAGGCCCCCCAATAGCAGCAGGGAGGTGGAAGAGCAGATTGGGAAACAGATTTTGGAAAGGAGCAGAAGTCACAGGGTAGTAATTATGGGGGATTTCAACTTCCCAAATATTGATTGGCAACTCTTTAGATCGAATAGTTTGGATGGGGTAGTGTTTGTGCAGTATGTCCAGGAAGCTTTTCTGACTCAGTATGTAGACTGCCCGACCAGAGGGGAGGCAATATTGGATTTGGTACTAGGTAATGAACCAGGGCAAGTGATAGAGCTGTTGGTGGGCGAGCACTTTGGAGATAGTGATCACAATTCTGTAGCATTCACTGTGGTAATGGAGAGGGATAGGTATGTGCAACAGGGCAAGGTTTACAATTGGGGGAAGGGTAGATATGATGCTGTCAGGCAGGAACTGAGGAGCATAAGTTGGGAGCATATGCTGGCAGGGAAGGGCACGGTCGAAATGTGGAACTTTTTCAAGGAGCAGATAGTAGGGGCCATTGATAAGCATGTCCCTGTCAGACAGGGAAGGGATGGTCATGTGAGGGAACCGTGGTTGACAAGAGAGGTTGAGAGTCTTGTTAGGAAGAAGAAGGATGCGTATATAAAGTTGAGGAAAAAGGGCACAGGCATAGCTCTGGAGGGATACAAGTTGGCCAGGAAGGATCTGAAGAAAGGGATTAGGAGAGCTAAGAGAGGGCATGAAAAATGCTTGGCGGGTAGGATAAAAGAAAACCCCAAGGCCTTTTACGCGTATGTCAGAAATATGAGGATGACTAGGGGGACCATAGGTCCGGTCAAGGACAATAGCGGGAGACTGTGTGTTGAGCCGGAAGAGATAAGTGAGGTTTTGAATGAGTACTTCTCTTCGGTATTTACGAATGAGAAGGGGTGTATTACTGAAGAGGACGGTGGGAAGCAGACTGGTAAGCTCGAGGAAGTGCTCGTTAGGAGGGAAGATGTGTTGGGGTTTTTGAATAACTTGAAGATAGACAAGTCTCCCGGGCCTGACGGGGTATATCCAAGGATGTTATGGGAAGCAAGGGATGAAATTGCAGAGCCGCTGGCAATGATCTTTTCATCTTCTCTGCTGACGGGGGTGGTACCAGGTGATTGGAGGGTGGCAAATGTTGTGCCCCTGTTCAAGAAAGGGAATAGGAACAACCCTGGGAATTACAGGCCAGTTAGTCTTACTTCGGTGGTAGGCAAGTTGATGGAAAAGGTGCTGAGGGATAGGATTTCTGAGCATCTGGAAAGACACTGCTTGATTCGGGACAGTCAGCACGGTTTTGTGAGGGGTAGGTCTTGCCTCACAAGCCTGATTGAATTCTTTGAGCAGGTGACCAAGCAAGTGGATGAGGGTAAACCAGTGGATGTGGTGTACATGGATTTTAGTAAGGCATTTGATAAGGTCCCCCATGGTAGACTTATGGAGAAAGTCAGGAGGCATGGGATAGTGGGGAATGTGGCCAGTTGGATTAAGAATTGGCTAACTGATAGAAGGCAGAGAGTGGTCTTAGATGGTAAATACTCAGCCTGGAGCCCAGTTACCAGTGGCGTGCCGCAGGGATCAGTTCTGGGTCCTCTCCTGTTTGTGATTTTTATTAACGACTTGGATGAGGAAGTCGAAGGGTGGGTCAGTAAATTTGCAGATGATACAAAGGTTGGTGGAGTTGTGGATACCGAGGAGGGCTATTGTCGTCTGCAAAGGGACTTGGATAGGTTGCAGTGCTGGGCTGAAAAGTGGCAGATGGAGTTTAACCCTGAAAAGTGTGAGGTCGTCCATTTTGGAAGGACAAACATGAATGCAAAATACTGGGTTAACGGTAGGGTTCTTGGGCATGTGGAGGAGCAGAGAGACCTTGGGGTCTATGTGCATAGATCATTGAAAGTTGCAACTCAAGTGGATAGGGCTGTGAAGAAGGCATATGGGGTGTTAGCGTTCATTAGCAGAGGGATTGAATTTAAGAGCCGTGAGGTGATGATGCAGCTGTACAGGACCTTGGTAAGGCCTCATTTGGAGTACTGTGTGCAGTTCTGGTCGCCTCATTTTAGGAAGGATGTGGAAGCCTTGGAGAGGGTGCAGAGGAGATTTACCAGGATGTTGCCTGGAATGGAGAATAAGTCTTACGAGGAAAGGCTGAACATTCTAGGCCTCTTCTCATTAGAAAGGAGAAGGATGAGGGGTGACATGATAGAGGTTTATAAGATGATCAGGGGAATAGATAGGGTAGACAGTCAGAAACTTTTTCCCCGGGTGGAGCAAAGCGTTACAAGGGGTCATAAATTTAAGGTGAAGGGTGGGAGATATAAGGGGGATGTCAGGGGAAGGTTCTTTACCCAGAGAGTGGTCGAGGCATGGAATGCCTTGCCCGGGGAAGTTGTTGAGTCAGAAACTTTAGGGACTTTCAAAAGGCTTTTGGATAGGTATATGGATAAAGGAGAATGATGGGGTATAGATTAAATTGTCCTTGACAGAGGACAAAGGATCGGCACAACATTGTGGGCCGAAGGGCCTGTTCTGTGCTGTATGTTCTATGTTCTATGTTCTATGTTCTGACACGCTGAGACCCTCTCTTACACTCTCCATCACTCTCTGACACTCTCTGATACACTGTGACACTCTCAGACACACTCTGACACTCTCGGACACACTCTACCACACTCTATCACTCTCTCACACTGTCTGACACTCTCTGATACACTCTAACACTCTGTGACATTCTCTGACACATTCTAACCCTCTCTGACACTCTCTGACACTATCTGACACTCTCTGACACTCTCACACTCTCTGACACTCTCACGCTCTCTGACACTCTCTGACACTCTCTCACACTCTCTGACATTCTCTAACACTGTCTGACACTCTCTGACCATCTCTGACAATCTTTGACACTCTCTGACAAACTCTATCACTCTCTGACACTCTCTGACACACTCAGACACTCTTTGTCACTCTCTGACACTTTCAGACACTCTCTGCCACTCTTGATCACTCTCTGACACTCCCTGACACTCTCTGACACTTTCAGACACTCTCTGCCACTCTCTGTCACTCTCTGACACTCTCTGACACTCTCTGACACTCGCACACTCTCTGATACTCTCTGAAACTCTTTCACACTCTCTGACACTCTCTAACCCTCTCTGAGCGTCTATGACCCTCTCTGACACTCTCAGACACTCTCTAGCACACTCTATCACTCTCTGACACTCTCTATCACTGTCAATCATTCTCAATCACTCTCAATCACTCTCTGACACTCTCTGACACTCTCTATCACTCTCAGACAATCTCTGACACTTTCAGTCACTCTCTGCCTCTGTCTGTCACTCTCTGCCTCTTTCTATCACTCTCTGACACTCTCTGACACTCTCTGACACTCGCACACTCTCTGACACTCTCTGACACTCTCTGATACTCTTTCACACTCTCTGACACTCTCTGACCCTCTCTGACCCTCTCTGACACTCTCAGACAGTCTCTGGCACTCTCTATCACTCTCTGACACTCTCTATCACTCTCTGTCACTCTCTGACACTCTCTGATATACTCTGACACTCTCAGACACACTCAGACACTCTCTGCCACTCTCTGCCACTCTCTATCACTCTCTGACACTCTCTGATACACTCCAACACTCTCAGACACTCTCTTACACTCTCTATCACTCACTGACTCAATCTGACACTCTCAGACAGTCTCAGACACTCTCTATCACTCTCTGACACTCTCTGACACTCTCTGACACTCTCTATCACTCTCTGAAACTCTCTGACAATCTCAGACACACTCAAACACTCTCTGACACTCTCTATCACTCTCTGACACTCTCTGACACTTTCAGACACTCTCTGCCACTCTCTATCACTCTCTATCAGCCTCTGACACTCTTTATCACTCTCTATCACTCTCTGACGCTCTCTGACACTCTCTATCACTCTCTGACACTCTCTGACACTCTCTCTCTGACACTCTCTCACACTCGCTGACACTCTCTGACCCTCCCTGACACTCTCTGAGACTCTTCGACACTCTCTATCACTCTCTGACACTCTCTGACAATCTCAGACACTTTCAGACACTCTCTGCCACTCTCTATCACTCTCTATCACTCGCTGACACTTTCAGACACTCTCTGCCACTCTCCATCACTCTCTATCACTCTCTGACACACTCTGACACACCCACACTCTCTGACACTCTCACAATCTCGGACCCTCTCTGACACTCTCTGACACTCTCTATCACTCTCTGACACTCTCTGACACTCTCTGTTACTCTCTGACACTCTCTGAGACTTTCAGACACTCTTTGCAACTCTCTATCACTCTCTGCCACTCTCTGACACTCTCACACTCTCTGACACACTCTGACATTCTCGATCATTGTCACACTCTCAGACACTCTCTGACCCTCCCTGACACTCTCTGACCCTCCCTGACACTCTCTGACACTCTCTGACACTCTCTATCACTCTCTGACATGCTCAGACCCTCTCTTACACTCTCCATCACTCTCTGACACTCTCTGATACACTGTGACACTCTCAGACACACTCTGACACACTCAGACACACTCTACCACACTCTATCACTCCCTCACACTGTCTGACACTCTCTGATACACTCGAACACTCTCTGACACTCTCTGACACATTCTAACCCTCTATGACACTCTCTCAGACTATCTGACACTCTCTGACACTCTCACACTCTCTGACACTCTCACACTCTCTGACACTCTCTGACACTCTCTGACACTCTCTGACATTCTCTAACACTGTCTGACACTCTCTGACCATCTCTGACAATCTTTGACACTCTCTGACAAACTCTATCTCTCTCTGATACTCTCTGACACACTCAGACACTCTCTGTCACACTCTGAGACTCTCTGTCACTCACTGACACGCTGAGACCCTCTCTTACACTCTCCATCACTCTCTGACACTCTCTGATACACTGTGACACTCTCAGACACACTCCGACACTCTCGGACACACTCTACCACACTCTATCACTCTCTCACACTGTCTGACACTCTCCGATACACTCTAACACTCTGTGACACTCTCTGACACATTCTAACCCTCTCTGACACTCTCTGACACTATCTGACACTCTCTGACACTCTCACACTCTCTGACACTCTCTCACACTCTCTCACACTCTCTGACATTCTCTAACACTGGCTGACACTCTCTGACCATCTCTGACAATCTTTGACACTCTCTGACAAACTCTATCACTCTCTGACACTCTCTGACACACTCAGACACTCTTTGTCACTCTCTGACACTTTCAGACACTCTCTGCCACTCTTGATCACTCTCTGACACTCTCTGACACTCTCTGACACTTTCAGACACTCTCTGCCACTCTCTGTCACTCTCTGACACTCTCTGACACTCTCTGACACTCGCACACTCTCTGATACTCTCTGAAACTCTTTCACACTCTCTGACACTCTCTGACCCTCTCTGACCGTCTATGACCCTCTCTGACACCCTCAGACACTCTATAGCACACTCTATCACTCTCTGACACTCTCGATCACTGTCAATCATTCTCAATCACTCTCAATCACTCTCTGACACTCTCTGACACTCTCTATCACTCTCAGACAATCTCTGACACTTTCAGTCACTCTCTGCCTCTGTCTGTCACTCTCTGCCTCTTTCTATCACTCTCTGACACTCTCTGACACTCTCTGACACTCGCACACTCTCTGACACTCTCTGACACTCTCTGACACTCTCTGACACTCTTTCACACTCTCTGACACTCTCTGACCCTCTCTGACCCTCTCTGACACTCTCAGACAGTCTCTGGCACTCTCTATCACTCTCTGACACTCTCTATCACTCTCTGTCACTCTCTGACACTCTCTGATATACTCTGACACTCTCAGACACACTCAGACACTCTCTGCCACTCTCTGCCACTCTCTATCACTCTCTGACACTCTCTGATACACTCCAACACTCTCAGACACTCTCTTACACTCTCTATCACTCACTGACTCAATCTGACACTCTCAGACAGTCTCAGACACTCTCTATCACTCTCTGACACTCTCTGACACTCTCTGATACTCTCTGATACACTCTGACACTCTCTGACACTCTCTATCACTCTCTGAAACTCTCTGACAATCTCAGACACACTCAAACACTCTCTGACACTCTCTATCACTCTCTGAAACTCTCTGACACTTTCAGACACTCTCTGCCACTCTCTATCACTCTCTATCAGCCTCTGACACTCTCTATCACTCTCTATCACTCTCTGACGCTCTCTGACACTCTCTATCACTCTCTGACACTCTCTGACACTCTCTCTCTGACACTCTCTCACACTCTCTGACACTCTCTGACCCTCCCTGACACTCTCTGAGACTCTCCGACACTCTCTATCACTCTCTGACACTCTCTGACAATCTCAGACACTTTCAGACACTCTCTGCCACTCTCTATCACTCTCTATCACTCGCTGACACTTTCAGACACTCTCTGCCACTCTCCATCACTCTCTATCACTCTCTGACACTCTCTGACACACTCTGACACACCCACACCCTCTGACACTCTCACAATCTCGGACCCTCTCTGACACTCTCTGACACTCTCTATCACTCTCTGACACTCTCTGACACTCTCTGTTACTCTCTGACACTCTCTGACACTTTCAGACACTCTCTGCCACTCTCTATCACTCTCTGCCACTCTCTGACACTCTCACACTCTCTGACACACTCTGACATTCTCGATCATTGTCACACTCTCAGACACTCTCTGACCCTCCCTGACACTCTCTGACCTTTCTCAGACACTCTCTGACACTCTCTGAAACTCTCTATCACTCTCTGACACGCTCGGACCCTCTCTTACACTCTCCATCACTCTCTGACACTCTCTGATACACTGTGACACTCTCAGACACACTCTGACACACTCAGACACACTCTACCACACTCTATCACTCTCTCACACTGTCTGACACTCTCTGATACACTCGAACACTCTCTGACACTCTCTGACAATCTCAGACACACTCAGACACTCTCTGACACTCTCTATCACTCTCTGACACTCTCTGACACTTTCAGACACTCTCTCTCTGACACTCTCTCACACTCTCTGACACTCTCTATCACTCTCCGACACTCTCTGACACTCTCTATTACTCTCTGACACTCTCTGACACTCTCACACTCTCTGACACTCTCTCATACTCTCTGACACACTCTGTCCCTCTCTGACACTCTCTGACACTATCTTACACTCTCTGACACTCTCACACTCTCTGACACACTCACACTCTCTGACACTGTCACACTCTCAGACACTCTCTGACCCTCCCTGACACTCTCTGACCTTTCTCAGACACTCTCTGACACTCTCACACTCTCTGACACTCTCTGACACTCTCTCACTCTCTCTGACATTCTCTAACACTGTCTGACACTCTCTGACAGTCTCTGACAATCTTTGACACTCTCTGGCAAACTCTATCACTCTCTGACACTCTCTGACACACTCAGACGCTCTCTGTCACTCTCTGACACTTTGAGACACTCTCTGCCACTCTCTATCACTCTCGATCAATCTCTGACAATTTCAGACACTCTCTGTCACTCTCTATCACTCTCTGACACTCTCTGACACTCTCAGACACTCTCTGACACTCTCAGACACTCTCTGCCACTCTCTGTCACTCTCTGACACTCTCTGACACTCGCAAACTATCTGACACTCTCTGAAACTCTTTCACACTCTCTGACACTCTCTGACCGTCTATGACCCTCTCTGACACTCTCTGACACTCTCTGGCTCTCTCTATCACTCTCTGACACTCTCTATCACTGTCAATCATTCTCAATCACTCTCTGACACTCTCTGACACTCTCAGACACTCTCTGGCACTCTCTATCACTCTCTGACACTCTCTATCACTGTCAATCATTCTCAATCACTCTCAATCACTCTCTGACACTCTCTGACACTCTCTATCACTCTCAGACAATCTCTGACACTTTCAGTCAATCTCAGCCTCTGTCTATCACTCTCTGACACTCTCTGACACTCGCACACTCTCTGACACTCTCTGACACTCTTTCACACTCTCTGACACTCTCTGACCATTTCTGACCCTCTCTGACACTCTCAGACAGTCTCTGGCACACTCTATCACTCTCTGACACTCTCTATCACTCTCTGTCACTCTCTGACACTCTCTGATACACTCTGGCACTCTCAGACACTCTCTGACACTCTCTATCACTCTCTGACACTCTCTGATATACTCTGACACTCTCAGACACACTCAGACACTCTCTGCCAATCTCTATCACTCTCTGACACTCTCTGATACACTCCAACACTCTCAGACACTCTCTTACACACTCTATCACTCACTGACTCAATCTGACACTCTCAGACAGTCTCAGACACTCTCTATCACTCTCTGACACTCTCTGACACTCTCTGATACTCTCTGATACACACTGACACTCTCTGACACTCTCTATCACTCTCTGACACTCTCTGACAATCTCAGACACACTCAGACACTCTCTATCACTCTCTGACACTCTCTGACAATCTCAGACACTCTCTATCACTCTCTGACACTCTCTGACAATCTCAGACTCTCTCTATCACTCTCTGACACTCTCTGACACTTTCAGACACTCTCTGCCACTCTCTATCACTCTCTATCAGCCTCTGACACTCTCTATCACTCTCTATCACTCTCTGACGCTCTCTGACACTCTCTATCACTCTCTGACACTCTCTGACACTCTCTCTCTGACACTCTCTCACACTCTCTGACACTCTCTGACCCTCCCTGACACTCTCTGAGACTCTCCGACACTCTCTATCACTCTCTGACACTCTCTGACAATCTCAGACACACTCAGACACTCTCTGACACTCTCGATCACTCTCTGACACTTTCAGACAGGCTCTGCCACTCTCTATCACTCTCTATCACTCGCTGACACTTTCAGACACTCTCTGCACTCTCTATCACTCTCTGACACACTCTGACACATCCACACTCTCTGACACTCTCACAATCTCGGACACTCTCTGACACTCTCTGACACTCTCTATCACTCTCTGACACTCTCTGACACTCTCTATTACTCTCTGACACTCTCTGACACTTTCAGACACTCTCTGCCACTCTCTATCACTCTCTGACACTCTCTGACACTCTCTGACTCACTCACACTCTCTGACACTCTCTCATACTATCTAACACACTCTGTCCCTCTCTGACACTCTCTGATACTATCAGACACTCTCTGACCCTCCCTGACACTCTCTGACCTTTCTCAGACACTCTCTGACACACTCTGAGACTCTCTATCAATCTCTGACACGCTGAGACCCTCTCTTACACTCTCCATCACTCTCTGACACTCTCTGATACACTGTGACACTCTCAGACACACTCTGACACTCTCGGACACACTCTACCACACTCTATCACTCTCTCACACTGTCTGACACTCTCTGATACACTCTAACACTCTGTGACATTCTCTGACACATTCTAACCCTCTCTGACACTCTCTGACACTATCTGACACTCTCTGACACTCTCACACTCTCTGACACTCTCACGCTCTCTGACACTCTCTGACACTCTCTCACACTCTCTGACATTCTCTAACACTGTCTGACACTCTCTGACCATCTCTGACAATCTTTGACACACTCTGACAAACTCTATCACTCTCTGACACTCTCTGACACACTCAGACACTCTTTGTCACTCTCTGACACTTTCAGACACTCTCTGCCACTCTTGATCACTCTCTGACACTCCCTGACACTCTCTGACACTTTCAGACACTCTCTGCCACTCTCTGTCACTTTCTGACACTCTCTGACACTCTCTGACACTCGCACACTCTCTGATACTCTCTGAAACTCTTTCACACTCTCTGACACTCTCTAACCCTCTCTGACCGTCTATGACCCTCTCTGACACTCTCAGACACTCTCTGGCACACTCTATCACTCTCTGACACTCTCTATCACTGTCAATCATTCTCAATCACTCTCAATCACTCTCTGACACTCTCTGACACTCTCTATCACTCTCAGACAATCTCTGACACTTTCAGTCACTCTCTGCCTCTGTCTGTCACTCTCTGCCTCTTTCTATCACTCTCTGACACTCTCTGACACTCTCTGACACTCGCACACTCTCTGACACTCTCTGACACTCTCTGATACTCTTTCACACTCTCTGACACTCTCTGACCCTCTCTGACCCTCTCTGACACTCTCAGACAGTCTCTGGCACTCTCTATCACTCTCTGACACTCTCTATCACTCTCTGTCACTCTCTGACACTCTCTGATATACTCTGACACTCTCAGACACACTCAGACACTCTCTGCCACTCTCTGCCACTCTCTATCACTCTCTGACACTCTCTGATACACTCCAACACTCTCAGACACTCTCTTACACTCTCTATCACTCACTGACTCAATCTGACACTCTCAGACAGTCTCAGACACTCTCTATCACTCTCTGACACTCTCTGACACTCTCTGACACTCTCTATCACTCTCTGAAACTCTCTGACAATCTCAGACACACTCAAACACTCTCTGACACTCTCTATCACTCTCTGACACTCTCTGACACTTTCAGACACTCTCTGCCACTCTCTATCACTCTCTATCAGCCTCTGACACTCTTTATCACTCTCTATCACTCTCTGACGCTCTCTGACACTCTCTATCACTCTCTGACACTCTCTGACACTCTCTCTCTGACACTCTCTCACACTCGCTGACACTCTCTGACCCTCCCTGACACTCTCTGAGACTCTTCGACACTCTCTATCACTCTCTGACACTCTCTGACAATCTCAGACACTTTCAGACACTCTCTGCCACTCTCTATCACTCTCTATCACTCGCTGACACTTTCAGACACTCTCTGCCACTCTCCATCACTCTCTATCACTCTCTGACACACTCTGACACACCCACACTCTCTGACACTCTCACAATCTCGGACCCTCTCTGACACTCTCTGACACTCTCTATCACTCTCTGACACTCTCTGACACTCTCTGTTACTCTCTGACACTCTCTGAGACTTTCAGACACTCTTTGCAACTCTCTATCACTCTCTGCCACTCTCTGACACTCTCACACTCTCTGACACACTCTGACATTCTCGATCATTGTCACACTCTCAGACACTCTCTGACCCTCCCTGACACTCTCTGACCCTCCCTGACACTCTCTGACACTCTCTGACACTCTCTATCACTCTCTGACATGCTCAGACCCTCTCTTACACTCTCCATCACTCTCTGACACTCTCTGATACACTGTGACACTCTCAGACACACTCTGACACACTCAGACACACTCTACCACACTCTATCACTCCCTCACACTGTCTGACACTCTCTGATACACTCGAACACTCTCTGACACTCTCTGACACATTCTAACCCTCTATGACACTCTCTCAGACTATCTGACACTCTCTGACACTCTCACACTCTCTGACACTCTCACACTCTCTGACACTCTCTGACACTCTCTCACACTCTCTGACATTCTCTAACACTGTCTGACACTCTCTGACCATCTCTGACAATCTTTGACACTCTCTGACAAACTCTATCTCTCTCTGATACTCTCTGACACACTCAGACACTCTCTGTCACACTCTGAGACTCTCTGTCACTCACTGACACGCTGAGACCCTCTCTTACACTCTCCATCACTCTCTGACACTCTCTGATACACTGTGACACTCTCAGACACACTCCGACACTCTCGGACACACTCTACCACACTCTATCACTCTCTCACACTGTCTGACACTCTCCGATACACTCTAACACTCTGTGACACTCTCTGACACATTCTAACCCTCTCTGACACTCTCTGACACTATCTGACACTCTCTGACACTCTCACACTCTCTGACACTCTCTCACACTCTCTGACATTCTCTAACACTGGCTGACACTCTCTGACCATCTCTGACAATCTTTGACACTCTCTGACAAACTCTATCACTCTCTGACACTCTCTGACACACTCAGACACTCTTTGTCACTCTCTGACACTTTCAGACACTCTCTGCCACTCTTGATCACTCTCTGACACTCTCTGACACTCTCTGACACTTTCAGACACTCTCTGCCACTCTCTGTCACTCTCTGACACTCTCTGACACTCTCTGACACTCGCACACTCTCTGATACTCTCTGAAACTCTTTCACACTCTCTGACACTCTCTGACCCTCTCTGACCGTCTATGACCCTCTCTGACACCCTCAGACACTCTATAGCACACTCTATCACTCTCTGACACTCTCGATCACTGTCAATCATTCTCAATCACTCTCAATCACTCTCTGACACTCTCTGACACTCTCTATCACTCTCAGACAATCTCTGACACTTTCAGTCACTCTCTGCCTCTGTCTGTCACTCTCTGCCTCTTTCTATCACTCTCTGACACTCTCTGACACTCTCTGACACTCGCACACTCTCTGACACTCTCTGACACTCTCTGACACTCTCTGACACTCTTTCACACTCTCTGACACTCTCTGACCCTCTCTGACCCTCTCTGACACTCTCAGACAGTCTCTGGCACTCTCTATCACTCTCTGACACTCTCTATCACTCTCTGTCACTCTCTGACACTCTCTGATATACTCTGACACTCTCAGACACACTCAGACACTCTCTGCCACTCTCTGCCACTCTCTATCACTCTCTGACACTCTCTGATACACTCCAACACTCTCAGACACTCTCTTACACTCTCTATCTCTCACTGACTCAATCTGACACTCTCAGACAGTCTCAGACACTCTCTATCACTCTCTGACACTCTCTGACACTCTCTGATACTCTCTGATACACTCTGACACTCTCTGACACTCTCTATCACTCTCTGAAACTCTCTGACAATCTCAGACACACTCAAACACTCTCTGACACTCTCTATCACTCTCTGACACTCTCTGACACTTTCAGACACTCTCTGCCACTCTCTATCACTCTCTATCAGCCTCTGACACTCTCTATCACTCTCTATCACTCTCTGACGCTCTCTGACACTCTCTATCACTCTCTGACACTCTCTGACACTCTCTCTCTGACACTCTCTCACACTCTCTGACACTCTCTGACCCTCCCTGACACTCTCTGAGACTCTCCGACACTCTCTATCACTCTCTGACACTCTCTGACAATCTCAGACACTTTCAGACACTCTCTGCCACTCTCTATCACTCTCTATCACTCGCTGACACTTTCAGACACTCTCTGCCACTCTCCATCACTCTCTATCACTCTCTGACACTCTCTGACACACTCTGACACACCCACACCCTCTGACACTCTCACAATCTCGGACCCTCTCTGACACTCTCTGACACTCTCTATCACTCTCTGACACTCTCTGACACTCTCTGTTACTCTCTGACACTCTCTGACACTTTCAGACACTCTCTGCCACTCTCTATCACTCTCTGCCACTCTCTGACACTCTCACACTCTCTGACACACTCTGACATTCTCGATCATTGTCACACTCTCAGACACTCTCTGACCCTCCCTGACACTCTCTGACCTTTCTCAGACACTCTCTGACACTCTCTGACACTCTCTATCACTCTCTGACACGCTCGGACCCTCTCTTACACTCTCCATCACTCTCTGACACTCTCTGATACACTGTGACACTCTCAGACACACTCTGACACACTCAGACACACTCTACCACACTCTATCACTCTCTCACACTGTCTGACACTCTCTGATACACTCGAACACTCTCTGACACTCTCTGACACATTCTAACCCTCTATGACACTCTCTGACACTATCTGACACTCTCTGACACTCTCACACTCTCTGACACTCTCACACTCTCTGACACTCTCTGACACTCTCTCACACTCTCTGACATTCTCTAACACTGTCTGACACTCTCTGACCATCTCTGACAATCTTTGACACTCTCTGCCACTCTCTATCACTCTCTGACACTCTCTGCCTCTGTCTATCACTCTCTGACACTTTCAGACACTCTCTGCCACTCTCTGTCACTCTCTGACACTCTCTGACACTCTCTGACACTCGCAATCTCTCTGAAACTCTCTGAAACTCTTTCACACTCTCTGACACTCTCTGACCCTCTCTGACCGTCTATGACCCTCTCTGACACTCTCAGACACTCTCTGGCACACTCTATCACTCTCTGACACTCTCTATCACTGTCAATCATTCTCAATCACTCTCTGACACTCTCTGCCTCTGTCTATCACTCTCTGACACTCTCTGACACTCTCTGACAATCGCACACTCTCTGACACTCTTTCACACTCTCTGACACTATCTGACCCTCTCTGACCCTCTCTGACACTCTCAGACAATCTCAGACACACTCAGACACTCTCTGACACTCTCGATCACTCTCTGACACTTTCATACACTCTCTATCACTCTCTGTCACTCGCTGACACTTTCAGACACTCTCTGCCACTCTCTATCACTCTCTATCACTCTCTGACACTCTCTGACACACTCTGGCACACCCACACTCTCTGACACTCTCTGACACATTCTAACCCTCTCTGACACTATCTGACACTCTCTGACACTCTCTGACACTCTCACACTCTCTGACACTCTCACACTCTCTGACACTCTCTCACACTCTCTGACATTCTCTAACACTGTCTGACACTCTCTGACAATCTTTGACACTCTCTGACAAACTCTATCACTCTCTGACACTCTCTGACACACTCAGACACACTCAGACACTCTCTGTCACTCTCTGACACTTTCAGACACTCTCTGCCACTCTCTATCACTCTATATCAATCTCCGACACTTTCAGACACTCTCGAACAGTCTCTATCACGCTCTGACACTCTCTGACACTCTCTGACACTCTCTGCCACTCTCTGTCACTCTCTGACGCTCTCTGACACTCTCTGACACTCGCACACTCTCTGATACTCTCTGAAGCTCTTTCACACTCTCTGACACTCTCTGACCCTCTCTGACCGTCTATGACCCTCTCTGACACTCTCAGACACTCTCGTGCACACTCTATCACTCTCTGACACTCTCTGGCACACTCTATCACTCTCTGACACTCTCTATCACTCTCAGACACTCTCTGCCTCTGCCTATCACTCTCTGACACTCTCTGACACTCTCTGACACTCGCACACTCTCTGACACTCTCTGACACTCTCTGACCCTCTCTGACCGTCTATGACCCTCTCTGACACTCTCAGACACTCTCGTGCACACTCTATCACTCTCTGACACACTCTGCCACACTCTATCACTCTCTCACTCTGTCTGACACTCTCTGATACACTCGAACACTCTCTGACACTCTCTGACACATTCTAACCCTCTATGACACTCTCTCAGACTATCTGACACTCTCTGACACTCTCACACTCTCTGACACTCTCACACTCTCTGATACTCTCTGACACACTCAGACACTCTCTGTCACACTCTGAGACTCTCTGTCACTCACTGACACGCTGAGACCCTCTCTTACACTCTCCATCACTCTCTGACACTCTCTGATACACTGTGACACTCTCAGACACACTCCGACACTCTCGGACACACTCTACCACACTCTAACACTCTCTCACACTGTCTGACACTCTCTGATACACTCTAACACTCTGTGACACTCTCTGACACATTCTAACCCTCTCTGACACTCTCTGACACTATCTGACACTCTCTGACACTCTCACACTCTCTGACACTCTCTGACACTCTCTCACACTCTCTGACATTCTCTAACACTGTCTGACACTCTCTGACCATCTCTGACAATCTTTGACACTCTCTGACAAACTCTATCACTCTCTGACACTCTCTCACACACTCAGACACTCTTTGTCACTCTCTGACACTTTCAGACACTCTCTGCCACTCTTGATCACTCTCTGACACTCTCTGACACTCTCTGACACTTTCAGACACTCTCTGCCACTCTCTGTCACTCTCTGACACTCTCTGACACTCTCTGACACTCGCACACTCTCTGATACTCTCTGAAACTCTTTCACACTCTCTGACACTCTCTGACCCTCTCTGACCGTCTATGACCCTCTCTGACACTCTCAGACACTCTCTAGCACACTCTATCACTCTCTGACACTCTCGATCACTGTCAATCATTCTCAATCACTCTCAATCACTCTCTGACACTCTCTGACACTCTCTATCGTTCTCAGACAATCTCTGACACTTTCAGTCACTCTCTGCCTCTGTCTGTCATTCTCTGCCTCTTTCTATCACTCTCTGACACTCTCTGACACTCTCTGACACTCGCACACTCTCTGACACTCTCTGACACTCTCTGACACTCTTTCACACTCTCTGACACTCTCTGACCCTCTCTGACCCTCTCTGACACTCTCAGACAGTCTCTGGCACTCTCTATCACTCTCTGACACTCTCTATCACTCTCTGTCACTCTCTGACACTCTCTGATATACTCTGACACTCTCAGACACACTCAGACACTCTCTGCCACTCTCTGCCACTCTCTATCACTCTCTGACACTCTCTGATACACTCCAACACTCTCAGACACTCTCTTACACTCTCTATCACTCACTGACTCAATCTGACACTCTCAGACAGTCTCAGACACTCTCTATCACTCTCTGACACTCTCTGACACTCTCTGATACTCTCTGATACACTCTGACACTCTCTGACACTCTCTATCACTCTCTGAAACTCTCTGACAATCTCAGACACACTCAAACACTCTCTGACACTCTCTATCACTCTCTGACACTCTCTGACACTTTCAGACACTCTCTGCCACTCTCTATCACTCTCTATCAGCCTCTGACACTCTCTATCACTCTCTATCACTCTCTGACGCTCTCTGACACTCTCTATCACTCTCTGACACTCTCTGACACTCTCTCTCTGACACTCTCTCACACTCTCTGACACTCTCTGACCCTCCCTGACACTCTCTGAGACTCTCCGACACTCTCTATCACTCTCTGACACTCTCTGACAATCTCAGACACTTTCAGACACTCTCTGCCACTCTCTATCACTCTCTATCACTCGCTGACACTTTCAGACACTCTCTGCCACTCTCCATCACTCTCTATCACTCTCTGACACTCTCTGACACACTCTGACACACCCACACTCTCTGACACTCTCATAATCTCGGACCCTCTCTGACACTCTCTGACACTCTCTATCACTCTCTGACACTCTCTGACACTCTCTGTTACTCTCTGACACTCTCTGACACTTTCAGACACTCTCTGCCACTCTCTATCACTCTCTGCCACTCTCTGACACTCTCACACTCTCTGACACACTCTGACATTCTCGATCATTGTCACACTCTCAGACACTCTCTGACCCTCCCTGACACTCTCTGACCTTTCTCAGACACTCTCTGACACTCTCTGACACTCTCTATCACTCTCTGACACGCTCGGACCCTCTCTTACACTCTCCATCACTCTCTGACACTCTCTGATACACTGTGACACTCTCAGACACACTCTGACACAATCAGACACACTCTACCACACTCTATCACTCTCTCACACTGTCTGACACTCTCTGATACACTCGAACACTCTCTGACACTCTCCATGACACATTCTAACCCTCTATGACACTCTCTGACACTATCTGACACTCTCTGACACTCTCACACTCTCTGACACTCTCACACTCTCTGACACTCTCTGACACTCTCTCACACTCTCTGACATTCTCTAACACTGTCTGACACTCTCTGACCATCTCTGACAATCTTTGACACTCTCTGCCACTCTCTATCACTCTCTGACACTCTCTGACACTCTCTGACACTCTCTGACACTTTCAGACACTCTCTGCCACTCTCTGTCACTCTCTGACACTCTCTGACACTCTCTGACACTCGCACACTCTCTGAAACTCTCTGAAACTCTTTCACACTCTCTGACACTCTCTGACCCTCTCTGACCGTCTATGACCCTCTCTGACACTCTCAGACACTCTCTGGCACACTCTATCACTCTCTGACACTCTCTATCACTGTCAATCATTCTCAATCACTCTCTGACACTCTCTGCCTCTGTCTATCACTCTCTGACACTCTCTGACACTCTCTGACAATCGCACACTCTCTGACACTCTCTGACACTCTTTCACACTCTCTGACACTCTCTGACCCTCTCTGACCCTCTCTGACACTCTCAGACAATCTCAGACACACTCAGACACTCTCTGACACTCTCGATCACTCTCTGACACTTTCATACACTCTCTATCACTCTCTATCACTCGCTGACACTTTCAGACACTCTCTGCCACTCTCTATCACTCTCTATCACTCTCTGACACTCTCTGACACACTCTGGCACACCCACACTCTCTGACACTCTCTGACACATTCTAACCCTCTCTGACACTATCTGACACTCTCTGACACTCTCTGACACTCTCACACTCTCTGACACTCTCACACTCTCTGACACTCTCTCACACTCTCTGACATTCTCTAACACTGTCTGACACTCTCTGACAATCTTTGACACTCTCTGACAAACTCTATCACTCTCTGACACTCTCTGACACACTCAGACACACTCAGACACTCTCTGTCACTCTCTGACACTTTCAGACACTCTCTGCCACTCTCTATCACTCTATATCAATCTCTGACACTTTCAGACACTCTCGAACAGTCTCTATCACTCTCTGACACTCTCTGACACTCTCTGACACTCTCTGCCACTCTCTGTCACTCTCTGACGCTCTCTGACACTCTCTGACACTCGCACACTCTCTGATACTCTCTGAAGCTCTTTCACACTCTCTGACACTCTCTGACCCTCTCTGACCGTCTATGACCCTCTCTGACACTCTCAGACACTCTCGTGCACACTCTATCACTCTCTGACACTCTCTGGCACACTCTATCACTCTCTGACACTCTCTATCACTCTCAGACACTCTCTGCCTCTGTCTATCACTCTCTGACACTCTCTGACACTCTCTGACACTCGCACACTCTCTGACACTCTCTGACACTCTCTGACCCTCTCTGACCCTCTCTGAACCTCTCTGACACTCTCAGACAGTCTCTGGCACACTCTATCACTCTCTGACACTCCCTATCACTCTCTGTCACTCTCTGACACTCTCTAATACACTCTGGCACTCTCAGACACTCTCTGACACTCTCTATCACTCTCTGACACTCTCTGATATACTCTGACACTCTCAGACACACTCAGACACTCTCTGCCAATCTCTATCACTCTCTGACACTCTCTGATACACTCCAACACTCTCAGACACTCTCTTACACTCTCTATCACTCACTGACTCAATCTGACACTCTCAGACAGTCTCAGACACTCTCTATCACTCTCTGATACTCTCTGATACACTCTGACACTCTCTGACACTCTCTATCACTCTCTATCAGCCTCTGACACTCTCTATCACTCTCTATCACTCTCTGACGCTCTCTGACACTCTCTATCACTCTCTGACACTCTCTGACACTCTCTCTCTGACACTCTCTCACACTCTCTGACACTCTCTGACCCTCCCTGACACTCTCTGAGACTCTCCGACACTCTCTATCACTCTCTGACACTCTCTGACAATCTCAGACACTTTCAGACACTCTCTGCCACTCTCTATCACTCTCTATCACTCGCTGACACTTTCAGACACTCTCTGCCACTCTCCATCACTCTCTATCACTCTCTGACACTCTCTGACACACTCTGACACACCCACACTCTCTGACACTCTCATAATCTCGGACCCTCTCTGACACTCTCTGACACTCTCTATCACTCTCTGACACTCTCTGACACTCTCTGTTACTCTCTGACACTCTCTGACACTTTCAGACACTCTCTGCCACTCTCTATCACTCTCTGCCACTCTCTGACACTCTCACACTCTCTGACACACTCTGACATTCTCGATCATTGTCACACTCTCAGACACTCTCTGACCCTCCCTGACACTCTCTGACCTTTCTCAGACACTCTCTGACACTCTCTGACACTCTCTATCACTCTCTGACACGCTCGGACCCTCTCTTACACTCTCCATCACTCTCTGACACTCTCTGATACACTGTGACACTCTCAGACACACTCTGACACAATCAGACACACTCTACCACACTCTATCACTCTCTCACACTGTCTGACACTCTCTGATACACTCGAACACTCTCTGACACTCTCCATGACACATTCTAACCCTCTATGACACTCTCTGACACTATCTGACACTCTCTGACACTCTCACACTCTCTGACACTCTCACACTCTCTGACACTCTCTGACACTCTCTCACACTCTCTGACATTCTCTAACACTGTCTGACACTCTCTGACCATCTCTGACAATCTTTGACACTCTCTGCCACTCACTATCACTCTCTGACACTCTCTGACACTCTCTGACACTCTCTGACACTTTCAGACACTCTCTGCCACTCTCTGTCACTCTCTGACACTCTCTGACACTCTCTGACACTCGCACACTCTCTGAAACTCTCTGAAACTCTTTCACACTCTCTGACACTCTCTGACCCTCTCTGACCGTCTATGACCCTCTCTGACACTCTCAGACACTCTCTGGCACACTCTATCACTCTCTGACACTCTCTATCACTGTCAATCATTCTCAATCACTCTCTGACACTCTCTGCCTCTGTCTATCACTCTCTGACACTCTCTGACACTCTCTGACAATCGCACACTCTCTGACACTCTCTGACACTCTTTCACACTCTCTGACACTCTCTGACCCTCTCTGACCCTCTCTGACACTCTCAGACAATCTCAGACACACTCAGACACTCTCTGACACTCTCGATCACTCTCTGACACTTTCATACACTCTCTATCACTCTCTATCACTCGCTGACACTTTCAGACACTCTCTGCCACTCTCTATCACTCTCTATCACTCTCTGACACTCTCTGACACACTCTGGCACACCCACACTCTCTGACACTCTCTGACACATTCTAACCCTCTCTGACACTATCTGACACTCTCTGACACTCTCTGACACTCTCACACTCTCTGACACTCTCACACTCTCTGACACTCTCTCACACTCTCTGACATTCTCTAACACTGTCTGACACTCTCTGACAATCTTTGACACTCTCTGACAAACTCTATCACTCTCTGACACTCTCTGACACACTCAGACACACTCAGACACTCTCTGTCACTCTCTGACACTTTCAGACACTCTCTGCCACTCTCTATCACTCTATATCAATCTCTGACACTTTCAGACACTCTCGAACAGTCTCTATCACTCTCTGACACTCTCTGACACTCTCTGACACTCTCTGCCACTCTCTGTCACTCTCTGACGCTCTCTGACACTCTCTGACACTCGCACACTCTCTGATACTCTCTGAAGCTCTTTCACACTCTCTGACACTCTCTGACCCTCTCTGACCGTCTATGACCCTCTCTGACACTCTCAGACACTCTCGTGCACACTCTATCACTCTCTGACACTCTCTGGCACACTCTATCACTCTCTGACACTCTCTATCACTCTCAGACACTCTCTGCCTCTGTCTATCACTCTCTGACACTCTCTGACACTCTCTGACACTCGCACACTCTCTGACACTCTCTGACACTCTCTGACCCTCTCTGACCCTCTCTGAACCTCTCTGACACTCTCAGACAGTCTCTGGCACACTCTATCACTCTCTGACACTCCCTATCACTCTCTGTCACTCTCTGACACTCTCTGATACACTCTGGCACTCTCAGACACTCTCTGACACTCTCTATCACTCTCTGACACTCTCTGATATACTCTGACACTCTCAGACACACTCAGACACTCTCTGCCAATCTCTATCACTCTCTGACACTCTCTGATACACTCCAACACTCTCAGACACTCTCTTACACTCTCTATCACTCACTGACTCAATCTGACACTCTCAGACAGTCTCAGACACTCTCTATCACTCTCTGATACTCTCTGATACACTCTGACACTCTCTGACACTCTCTATCACTCTCTGAAGCTCTCTGACAATCTCAGACACACTCAGACACCCTCTGACACTCTCTATCACTCTCTGACACTCTCTGACACTTTCAGACACTCTCTGCCACTCTCTATCACTCTCTATCAGCCTCTGACACTCTCTATCACTCTCTATCACTCTCTGACGCTCTCTGACACTCTCTATCACTCTCTGGCACTCTCTGACACTCTCTCTCTGACACTCTCTGACCCTCCCTGACACTTTCTGAGACTCTCCAACACTCTCTATCACTCTCTGACACTCTCTGACAATCTCAGACACACTCAGACACTCTCTGACACTCTCGATCACTCTCTGACACTTTCAGATACTCTCTGACACACTCTGACACACCCACACTCTCCGACACTCTCACAATCTCGGACCCTCTCTGACACTCTCCGACACTCTCTATCACTCTCTGACTCTCTCTGACACTCTCTCTTACTCTCTGACACTCTCCGACACTTTCAGACACTCTCTGCCACTCTCTATCACTCTCTGACACTCTCTGACACTCTCTGACACTCTCTGACACACTCAGACACTCTCTGTCACACTCTGACACTTTCAGACACTCTCTGACACTCTCTGACACTCGCACACTCTCTGATACTCTCTGAAACTCTTTCACACTCTCTGACACTCTCTGACCCTCTCTGACCGTCTATGACCCTCTCTGACACTCTCAGACACTCTCTGGCACACTCTATCACTCTCTGACACTCTCTATCACTGTCAATCATTCTCAATCACTCTCTGACACTCTCTGACACTCTCTATCACTCTCAGACAATCTCTGACACTTTCAGTCACTCTCTGCCTCTGTCTATCACTCTCTGACACTCTCTGACAATCGCACACTCTCTGACACTCTCTGACACTCTTTCACACTCTCTGACACTCTCTGACCCTCTCTGACCCTCCCTGACACTCTCAGACAGTCTCTGGCACACTCTATCACTCTCTGACACTCTCTATCACTCTCTGTCACTCTCTGACACTCTCTGATACACTCTGGTTCTCTCAGACACTCTCTGACACTCTCTATCACTCTCTGACACTCTCTGATATACTCTGACACTCTCTGACACACTCAGACACTCTCTGCCACTCTCTATCACTCTCTGACACTCTCTGATACACTCCAACACTCTCAGACACTCTCTTACACTCTCTATCACTCACTGACTCAATCTGACACTCTCAGACAGTCTCAGACACTCTCTATCACTCGCTGACACTCTCTGATACTCTCTGATACACTCTGACACTCTCTGACACTCTCTATCACTCTCTGACACTCTCTGACACTCTCAGACACACTCAGACACTCTCTGACTCTCTCTATCACTCTCTGACACTTTCAGACACTCTCTGCCACTCTCTATCACTCTCTATCAGCCTCTGACACTCTCTATCACTCTCTATCACTCTCTGACGCTCTCTGACACTCTCTATCACTCTCTGACACTCTCTGACACTCTCTCTCTGACACTCTCTCACACTCTCTGACACTCTCTGACACTCTCTGACACTCTTTCACACTCTCTGACACTCTCTGACCCTCTCTGACCCTCTCTGACACTCTCAGACAGTCTCTGGCACTCTCTATCACTCTCTGACACTCTCTATCACTCTCTGTCACTCTCTGACACTCTCTGATATACTCTGACACTCTCAGACACACTCAGACACTCTCTGCCACTCTCTGCCACTCTCTATCACTCTCTGACACTCTCTGATACACTCCAACACTCTCAGACACTCTCTTACACTCTCTATCACTCACTGACTCAATCTGACACTCTCAGACTGTCTCAGACACTCTCTATCACTCTCTGACACTCTCTGACACTCTCTGACACTCTCTATCACTCTCTGAAACTCTCTGACAATCTCAGACACACTCAAACACTCTCTGACACTCTCTATCACTCTCTGACACTCTCTGACACTTTCAGACACTCTCTGCCACTCTCTATCACTCTCTATCAGCCTCTGACACTCTCTATCACTCTCTATCACTCTCTGACGCTCTCTGACACTCTCTATCACTCTCTGACGCGCTCTGACACTCTCTCTCTGACACTCTCTCACACTCTCTGACACTCTCTGACCCTCCCTGACACTCTCTGAGACTCTCCGACACTCTCTGTCACTCTCTGACACTGTCTGACAATCTCAGACACTTTCAGACACTCTCTGCCACTCTCTATCACTCTCTATCACTCGCTGACAGTTTCAGACACTCTCTGCCACTCTCCATCACTCTCTATCACTCTCTGACACACTCTGACACACCCACACTCTCTGACACTCTCACAATCTTGGACCCTCTCTGACACTCTCTGACACTCTCTATCACTCTCTGACACTCTCTGACACTCTCTGTTACTCTCTGACACTCTCTGACACTTTCAGACACTCTCTGCAACTCTCTATCACTCTCTGCCACTCTCTGACACTCTCACACTCTCTGACACACTCTGACATTCTCGATCATTGTCACACTCTCAGACACTCTCTGACCCTCCCTGACACTCTCTGACCTTTCTCAGACACTCTCTGACACTCTCTGACACTCTCTATCACTCTCTGACACGCTCAGACCCTCTCTTACACTCTCCATCACTCTCTGACACTCTCTGATACACTGTGACACTCTCAGACACACTCTGACACACTCAGACACACTCTACCACACTCTATCACTCTCACACTGTCTGACACTCTCTGATACACTCGAACACTCTCTAACACATTCTAACCCTCTATGACACTCTCTGACACTATCTGACACTCTCTGACACTCTCACACTCTCTGACACTCTCACACACTCTGACACTCTCTGACACTCTCTCACACTCTCTGACATTCTCTAACACTGTCTGACACTCTCTGACCATCTCTGACAATCTTTGACACTCTCTGACAAACTCTATCACTCTCTGATACTCTCTGACACAGTCAGACACTCTCTGTCACACTCTGAGACTCTCTATCTCTCACTGACACGCTGAGACCCTCTCTTACACTCTCCATCACTCTCTGACACTCTCTGATACACTGTGACACTCTCAGACACACTCCGACACTCTCGGACACACTCTACCACACTCTATCACTCTCTCACACTGTCTGACACTCTCTGATACACTCTAACACTCTGTGACACTCTCTGACACATTCTAACCCTCTCTGACACTCTCTGACACTATCTGACACTCTCTGACACTCTCACACTCTCTGACACTCTCTGACACTCTCTCACACTCTCTGACATTCTCTAACACTGTCTGACACTCTCTGACCATCTCTGACAATCTTTGACACTCTCTGACAAACTCTATCACTCTCTGACACACTCAGACACTCGTTGTCACTCTCTGACACTTTCAGACACTCTCTGCCACTCTTGATCACTCTCTGACACTCTCTGACACTCTCTGACACTCTCTGACACTTTCAGACACTCTCTGCCACTCTCTGTCACTCTCTGACACTCTCTGACACTCTCTGACACTCGCACACTCTCTGATACTCTCTGAA